>NW_021163130.1:147500-507500 GCF_004324835.1 Dendronephthya gigantea
GAAAATTAAGAATATCAGCTATAAAATTAAAAATATCAGCTATAAAATTAAAAATATCAGCTATAAAATTAAAAATATCAGCTATAAAATTAAAAATATCAGCTATGTATTTCTAGTTATAGCAGTGGAAACCCAAACTTGTACAAACCAAAAATAATTGCAATCATGCATGCATGCATAAATTTGAAGAATTTCTAAAATTATAATTTTATTTTAACTATTCATCAGTAACCCGTCGGTAAAAAATCTTCTTGTAAAGCTATAAAATCAAATTAATTTTTCCATTTGATGTGTGGCCTATAGCCAGCTTATTCCTTATATTCGAGTCGTATACATATTTTCCATGCAAGACCTTCGCCAAGATCTTCGCTAAAGACTCACTTTTCGTGGCAAAGTGAACGCAGCTCCACGTTTGTTCGATAAACAATCATCTGGTGGAGTTCAACTAAAATGTCATAGATTTTTATTAAATAATATTAATTTTAGGACGCCGATATACGCCGATTACATGCAGAGGTCGATTTTGAAAGTCGATTTCGAAAGAAAGGAAATATAATTTTACAGAGTCGAGAATTTAAACAGATATAATAATTTGCGGTAATAAATGACCGGTCTTTAATAATACTATTAACTGGAATAAAAGATAGACGTTTTATGTCAACTTTAATTGAGCTAAATTTGCATTCAACAATAGTACTTATATGGGCTGCCTTTATACTGAAGTGTTCATCAATTTGTTCTCAATTCGGCGTCAGACAAAACGAGTGGTCTACTCCTTCGGAACCATGAATTTGAATAATGGAGTGCTTTTCAATGAAGTTTCATTCCCGTGCAACATCCATTCATCTTCAATTCAGTTTCGTACAAGTCTCTACCGCGCGTCGCATGTAGCTATTTTAATAAGAAGCTATAGACTGTTGCTGAATTATGAAAAATATGTATATTTAATTAAGATATTTTTAAACGCAACATTACACTTTTTCAAATAAAGCAAAATGGAATTATTTAAGGAAAATGTTTATAGCCTTTAAACGACTTGTTCAGAATATTTAAATGCGATAATTTATAATAAACGCCACGTGTTCGTCGATAAATTAAAACTTGCATGTGGAGGTTGCAACCCCGGTTAAGATCGTCACACTATGTTCCGTATAAGGACAAGTTAGCTGTTATAGCCCTTTGAATTCAACTGCAGGGGTCGGTTGTATGAGGCCCGTTTAAACGGTGGTTAATCCGGTTTAAAACAGAAAGCAATTCTATCGTTTTATGTTTTTATTCAACAAGCGAAATAAAAGCTTGATTTAAACCTAAATGCAATAATACTGTTTACAACTACACAGCGCATATAATATGAACTCATTCAAGGGAGACATATTTGTATATTTAATTCTGACTTATACACCGTTTTAGCTAAACAGGCTTTGCGCGGGCGAAGCGCGCTTCTCTTTCAGGCCTGTCGTGGTCGCATGAGCAGATTTTCAAAAGCCGCTTGGCTGCGCGGGTAAAACGGACGATAATGGATGATCACAAACATGAATTAAAGCAGACGATTTTAATAAATGATTCAAACAATTTCGTGGCATTTCAAAACTCCGAATCTATTGAAATTCTTCTATTGCATTGTTCCGTCTACTGATATAATTATGTCTATTAACCAACGTAATCGTGTTCAGAACACAGAACAAGACGCGGGTAATAATGCTTCTCGTTTCACGCTTGTTGCAAATATTATATTCTTTATTCATTATTCCAGGTTAAAGATGATGCATGCATGCATGGGCAAGATAACATTGAAAGGCGAAATATTATATTACACATTTAGTATTTAGCATATTCTTGTTCATGATTGGCCAGAAAGCAACCGCAAATTCTCAATATTCGTTAACATAATTTCAATTGCTGACGCAAAACAAAAGGCAATAACTGTTTCTTTGGTACAAACTTACACTTAAAAAAACAATCAATCGACTCTCTGGAGCCTGCGTCTTTTCACGCCAAGCAGTCAAGCCCACCTTAAAGCGCGCAAAAATAAAATAGACAAGATGATTCATCACTGACAGTAAATTTGCTCGTCTATGTAAACACGACTTATATTGTCAAACAACGCGGAACCTGACGCGTAACTTGACACGCTAAACTTGCCTTCTCCTTCAGAATGCACATCACTTTATTTAATATAATTACGTTATTGCTAAAAGGATTGCAGATCAAAGTGCACTATAAAATTAGGCCGACTTAATGGGAAAATACTTGTATTTATTTTTATCTCGCTGCCCAAAAATATATTCTATGCTTTTCTGCAATCTGATTGGCTACGAAATCGGTCCGTATGAGAGCATACCTACCGCGCGAAATTTGCCAGAATACCAAGCTATGACAACAAATCGGACTAAATAGAATTTTTTGTGCTCTCTTTGCTTATAATAAACTAAATTTCCCTATACGGACCTCCAATGCGGTAAATATATGTAATAATATGTTTACTCTAATATTATTAGACATACTTGATATGTTCACTGAATGTTTATTTAAACTAGCTAGATATTTCATTAATTTTCGACATGTGAATAATGGGCACGGCTGACTTTCAAAGGGTGGATTTTGAAGCCTTATTTTCCATAGCCGAAAAAGAACACTTTACCTAGAATATTAAATGCACAACGCGCAAAGCTTTATTTGCATGACCCTATATCTGTTGCAACACTCTCCCTAAACGAACAACACAATTCATATAAATTATGGAGAGTATACTGCCGGTTTTTGAGGAATTACAAAAGTGAACTTTCTTTCGCTCAAGCCTCGTAACATGCTAATATTTAATAAAAACAATTTCTATAGCCATTTAAAAGGTCCGAATAGGTTTAAGTAATACATTTGTATTGTTCCGTCTGAGATAATTAATATGCAATCGCGATTGGAACTGAACCGCAACTAGCTAGTAATTTATCATTTACGTACCCGGAGTGATGTATTTCTAGATGTGTTGATATTCTCCCAGAGTTTCTTCTTTTGCTGCTTCTCTCTTTACCCAAAAATATAATCTTGTGCCTTCCACGATTAATATCCACCTCTCTAGCGATACCGTGAGTACGTAGTGTCCGCTGAAATAATCGCAGAATAAAATATCTACTGGTAAAGGATGGAACACTAGGATAAATTTAATATTACGATCTCACGTTGCTAAAATGGTGCAATTTATTTGGACAATGTGAATTAGAGGTAAAATAAGTATATAATTCATAAATTATATTCATTCACACAACGGATCTATTTTGTAGGCTATTACCCTTAGACAAGAAAAAAAACAGTCGTTATGAAACATTTTAACATAGTGAAAAGGCGCAATTATAATATAAGTTTGAAAATTAATATCATCAAATTACTATAAAACTAAAAAGCCTGAATTAAAATAACGAGCAAACACTACTACTATATATGTATACCACATTACATAAATTATTGGATATACTGTACACTAATGTATTTTATTCCATTTCGAGGCCGAAATTTAAATATTACAATTTTTTTATTCCAAAGCGAATCGAGGTAAAAATAAATGTGTGTAGTTATAGATTTTTCAAAATTATATAAATACGGAAATAAAATGAGAAAGATAAGAAAGAATAATTTTTAGTTCAAATTTATTTGAGATCTATCTATGGCTAGTTCTGTCTAGTTGTTATGTTAATTTTCGACATTTGATTATGGGCACCGCCTAGTACTTTTCATAGACAAAAAACAAAACGTACACTTTGCCGAAAATAGTTGATGCACAAGGGCGCACCGCTTTATTTGCACGATCGAGTACGTACATGTATTTGAAGTTGCAGCTGCAACGACGCATGCGTCCTTACGTCAAGTCACAGCGCACTGAAGATATAAAACGACGCTTTATTTCTCATTCTTTCCGATTTTCATGAAAGAGAGCCGCAGTTGATACCAGACGAAGAAAGCTAAGATCGTTAAAGAACCGTAAGAGATGTGTAAGGTATTTAAACTCAGCATGCCCTTTTTATCAGCAATAAGGTTGAATTACCAAGTATAATGTGTCCTAATTGCTATTTTTTTTAAATGTTATCCTGCATGAACAACAAGCATGTTAGGGAACGGTAAATAGGGATCGGTGCGAGATTCCGCGTGTTCACAAAAGCAAACTGGGTAAATTCGAACATGGTCATAAAAATTATCGCTTGATTATTGATTTGTCGTTTACTGTTCATTGTTGTTGCCGTGAGATTAAAAAAACGGGGACTTTAATAAGGTTGAATCGATTGGAAGGTTTGGTTTAAACCTATATTTCGGGCAGTGTTTAAGTTATTTGTATTAGTTCGGCTATGATATACTAAACAGTTTCAATCCAGACTTAGTTAAAATCAAACCCAAACACAGTTATAAAATCGTTAAATTTTTTGCCATTTGTTTTTAGATCGTTATTTTCGTTGTTGCACTTGGATGCTTCATATTTACAGATGCAAGAAAACTCAATCGACACTTTTGGAATGAAGACAACGAAATTCGTGCCATAGACAGGTATATTGTTTTATTTATATTTCTATAAATAATTCATAGCTAAAAGCACATGCAGTCAAAACTATAGGCCGTTCGAATAATAATTATGGTTAGGTCTTTGGTTAATAAGGTTAGGTCTTTGTCAATCCACCCCTTGCTATCCCACGGGAGCGTTGCTTTCTTTCTCTGAAACTATTCTACTCTCCATTGGAATCAATGGAAAAAACAGAAGAAGGGCACAGCCAAAGAATCTGAATCTAAATTCATATAGCATGCAATATAATGTTTAATATGTGCAAAAGTAATCCCTTTAGGCGAGGGTACTAATTCCGTTCTGAGATTAGAAATTACACTAGGGAATTGCGACAGAACATAACGGAATCTAAAGCTGTCAAAATTTCTATGTCATGTACGTTGAATAGTTTTGTTAGTTATACGCAAGCGTAAAATTTAAACGAGGAAAACTGTTAATCAGCAACCTACTGATTGGCTGAAACAAAAATTGTTTCAAGATTAAAGAGCAAAAAATAAACTATTTTTAATCTATGAAAAACTATTATCAGTGCAACATTGTCCAACGTGCACTATATTATACCATAAAGGCACTCGAGTCGTTTTTTAATTCTTAATAAAATGTGAAATGTTTTAAAACCGGTGCGTGTCTATATTCTAGTTGTTTTTTCTGCTTTTTCTTTAAAAGGGATGGAGTTTTTTGCATGTGAGCTCGATAAGTCGCTTAAAAAAGCAATAATCGATAATAACGGCTTTTGCAACATCACTTAACTTTAAAGATGGCGTAAATTTATAATTTTATACAAACTGTTGCTTCAAAATCATGTCGACATAAATATTCTGTACTTGAAATTTTGTACTGTTTTCATGTTTTACTGAAGCATGAAAGTTGGAAATTTTAAAGGTTAAGCTGATAGGGTCTATAAAACACCAGCAGAAAATGGGTGACGCTTTTTTGAAAGCGTTTATTAGCTATTTCCAAGCGACACCACTGTGTATATTGTGTCGAAAGCTGTTATTACATATTGTAGCCTCACATTTTACTGCGCTCATGGGCATTTAATGTTGTCTAATGCGCAATTGTGACGTAAATATTTTAGAAGTTTAAAGTGCTTATATCACTTGTGGGATCTTTACAGATTTGAATAGAGCTTGAAAAATTTGTTTATAAGTTCTACAACGTTTTTTGTTATAATTAAGTAGTTTCGAAAATATGTCGGTTGGGGGGACTGGGACTCAGGAATGATTTCCAAACACACCGTCTTTTATAATGTAAACATGAAGAGTTTCACTGGCGATATAGTTTGTGCTTTTCAAGAAAAAAATGCGGAAACGGTGCGTTGTGTATGGCTGTAGCAACTGGGCGAGTTTTTCTCAAATATATTACGTTATTGGAAGATTAAAGTAAAATTACAATTGATTATATTATGTTTGACAGGAACTCGTATCCTGAGTCCCAGGCCACCGAACACGACGGAAATTTAGGCAAATCGTCATGTTTAGATATAAATATTTCCGAAACTATTTAACTATATCAAAAAGAGTTGTAGAACTTATAAATTAATTTTTCAAGCTCTATTCAAATCTCTAAAGATCCCACATGTAAATGTAGGCACTTTAAAAAAAAGGCGGAATTTCGTTTTAGATCAATCAGCAAATTTGTTTACAATTTCAGTAACTCAATCAGAATGAATAAACACTGACCACTTCCGGTGAAATGGTACATCATTTACCGTTTTATAACATGAAGTATGACGCAATTACGCATTCGCTTAACCCTAAAATGTAAACAATGCGCCCAACCGAACGAACGAAAACCAATCAACTGAAATCCTTCCTTGAACATGTTAGTTTAATACAAATCTCTTATGAAATACTAACTCTACGCGTTATAAACAACAATTCTTACAGAGAAGATGGACCACAAAAGAGGCGGCGATACGGTTATGCAATCTGCGACACGGATTATGTCGGCAAATGTGATGTAACTTATCATGCTAAAGATTTCTTCAAAGACAACTTTGAAGATCTCAAAGTGAGATGTTATAAGGTCTGTTGAAGAGGTCTCGTGCATACAGAATTATCCTATATTCACTTGTTTTCTTTCACATGTTTAGTCAGACCTATCAAAATAGGCAGTGTTGTGCAGTGAATGACCCTACTACCGGATAAACCCTAATAAATATATGACCTCAAATTCTTGAAAACATGTTTAATAGTTTTCTTTTTGTACAATTTATATAGGACAGCGGAAATATCTGCAGGGCTCTCTACATGAAAGGATAATATATCCTTCCTGTTGGCGATTGAAAATGTTTGTGCTGATATAATTGGGATAAATAAACTTAATTTAAACAATTCTTAATATGTTTTAGAGTAAAGCGTGTAATATGGTTATATAATATGGACTGAAAAATATAAATGGCATATTATATTGCACGGACTGTTTTCTTTTAAGCCCATTATTAACACTCGTATATTCGGCGGTGAATGCTACAACTTAAAATTTAATTTCAGACACAAGACTCCTCTTGATATTAGACATTTTTGCTAGTTTATTTTCCTAAAAGTTCTGACTTTTGTGAATGGGAATTCCTTAGGTATATTTGAACATCGTAGAGTATTCCGTTTTCTTTTTTATTGTTACTACTAATACTTATTTTTTAACAATAGCCCTTCCGCTTAATGGCTGCTATACATGCAGGGTTTGGTTTATTAAATTTAAAAAGATTACGAAGTTCAGTGGGTCTTTTGCCAAGCAAAGTTTCAAAAATAAGTAAAATATTACGAAATCTTAAGAGATTATGAATGGGAACCCATTTTAATTTAGGGAAATGAACAACGCGGAGGACGTGGACACACTTTCATTTACTTTTCCGGTATATTCAACCATGGTCGAGTATGTAATATTTCTGTGTATTCTATTCGATCATCGTCGAGTATACCGTTTTAAGGTATACCGTTTGTTCGAGTATACCGTTTTAAGGTATACCGTTTGTTCGAGTATACCGTTTTAAGGTATACCGTTTGTTCGAGTATACCGTTTTAAGGTATACCGTTTGTTCGAGTATACCGTTTTCCGGTGTATTCGACCATGGTCGAGTATTCCGTTTTCTGGTATATTGAAGCAAATTCGAGTACGCCATATTTCTGGTATTTTATTCCATCATCGTCGAGTATACCGTCTTCCGGTATACCGTTTGTTCGAGTATACTGTTTTCCGGTGTATTCGACCATGGTCGAGTATTCCGTTTTCCGGTATATTGCACCATGGTCGAGTATGCCATATTTCTGTGTATTTTATTCGATCATCGTCGAGTATACCGTTTTCCGGTATACCGTTTGCTCCAGTATTCCGTTTTCCGGTGTATTCCACCATGGTCGAGTATTCCGTTTTCCGCCCGTTTTTCATCAGTGCAATTACCTGAACACACATTTACACGTCACTTGCACGTTCGTCGTGATTTGTTAGCTCGCGCCATTCTAAAATTGGTTGAAAATTTTTTCGTTTTCTTTTGCCGCACAAGAACACGATCTCCAACTCGTAATTTACTTGATCGCGCACGCCTTCGGGAATCTGTATATCGTTTTCCTCTTTCCTTTTGTTCTGGGACAAACTCAAGATCGATTTCTATGGATCACTACCGACCAGACAGTATATTCTGGTATTCCTCGATTGCTATTCTGTTCTATATTGTATTATACCTAAGCCTAAAACAAACAGCATAAAAAAAGGCTTTCGCCTATAGGGGAGCTGAGGCTTGGAATAACCTCTCCACTGAAATAAAATCAACTAGCAATATCTCAAGCTTTAAAACTAAAATGAAACAAATATGTTAATGTTCACAATTGCCAATAATTGTATACTATAAACCAAGCCAGCAGTGTTAATTAATTAAAATAATGGAAAAATCCTAGTATATATATACATGTACAAAACTATCTAATTGTTATTCATACGTATAATAATATGTACACTGACTGTTGTATTCAATTTAACTATATCAATTATTTTCTTAATTCTCGACATGTGAATATAGTTTATGCGCACCGCCTACGTTCAAAGAGTGAATTTTCAAGCCTTTTTTTCCGTGGACAAAAATAGAGCACTTTACTTAAAATAGTAGACCAACAACGACGCACAGTCGAGTAGCTTTGAAGTTACAGCTGCAATGACGCATGCGTCTTTATTCCTATACACGCACGCTAACGATATAAAACGTCTGTCTCTTTCCTACTCTTTCCAATTCTCATCAAAAGCTGCTGCAGTTGATACCAGACGAAGAAAGGCAAGATCGTTAAAGAACCGTAAGAGATGGTGAAGGTATTTGAACTCAGCATGCCCTTTTTATCAGCTATAAGGCTGAATTATACCACGTATACGAGCCATTCTACGTGTTCACGGGGGCAAACTAGATGAACTCAAGAACGGTCTTAAATTTGCCCGCGTTAATTCCTAGCTGTGTAAACCTCGGGTATCGCTTGATATATTGAATTGTTGTTTATTATTCATTGTTATTACCATGATATTAAAAAAACGATTTGAGGATGAAATGATTGGATTTTTCGTTGATACTTTCGTTGATATTATCAATTGTCACCATGCAAACATACAAGAATATTATATTTGTATTTGGTCGTCTTAGTTATACCAAACAGTTTCAAATTGGACTTCCCAAACAGAAGTTAAAATTGATTTCTTTTTCTTTTTGTCTTTTAGGTCATTGTTTTCGTTGTTGCACTTGGATGCTTCATATTTACAGATGTAAAAAAAATCGATGGATTCTTTTGGAATAGAGACCACGAAATTGGTGCCATAGTCAGGTATATTGCTTTATTGTATGTTGTTATAAATAATTAATTAAAGCAAAGAAGCACTCGCTGTTAAACAATATGGCGACGCCACTGCGTATATAACTAGCTCCAATTTAACAGCGCTCATGGGTATTCAATGTTTTCCCTAATGCAGTACAAATTGTGAATAAATATTTTACAGGTTTATACAAATTTCCGCCGCAGCTAGCATATGAAATACTAACCGTTATTAACAACAATTCTTGCAGGGAAGATGGGCCACAGAAACGGCAGTTGAGTTATAAACTCTGCGACTCCCAATGTGTTGCTAGAAACCACTTCAATAAAAGGGTGTTTTGCAGTGAAAAGGTCTCGTAGAATTCTTCTTTTTTACTTTTTTTTTTACATATTTAGTCGGTCTATAAAAAGACATTTCTGTGAATGACCCTTCCTCCATATGAAACCCTAATAAATATGACCTCAAATTCTTGAAACATATTTATAATAGTTCTATGTTTGTTTAATTTATATAGAGTGGGATCTGCGAGGCCTACTACTACAAAGACTGAGGTTAATAATATCCTTCCTGTTGACGATGGAAAATGTTTGTGCTGATATGATTGCGATAAATAAACTTTCAACAATGCTTAATATATATATTTTAGAATAACGCTTGTAATATAGTTAGATCTAGATCATATCGATTGAAAAATATAAATGGCATATTGCTATTACGCTGTTTATTTTCTTTCAAACACCTTTCCTCTATTTCATGCAGTAAAAGCTACCACCCTGAAAAAATTAAAACAACAAAGATTAAGAAAATTGACGAAATTATAAAATTTATTTCAGGTCGCTTTTACAATAAGTATACATTATCTTAGTATTATAGCATGGTCGGTCACAACCTTTTTTCTCCAGTTCTTAACTTTCCGAAATTTTAGCTAGTGTTTTATACACTTGTCTGCGCGCACACAGACTTAACGGATCCTGCAACGGAACGCGATTTTCCCCAATTCTAATATTTGTTCCACGTGTTTTATAAAAGTGAATTTTAATTCTTTCGCTCAAGCGTCATAACATAAATTAAAGCAGGTGATGCGGTTAAATAATTCGACAATTCCTTGAAACAAAATAGCTCCGAGTCATTTAAATTCTACTCAGTTTGTATTGTTCCGTCTCCTGATATAATTATGCATGTCTACTGAGCAACGCAATCGCGATCGGAACAGGACCGTAATGCAACAGGAGATAATTGAATGGCTTGTTAGAGCTATATATTAATATAATATAGGCTATAGCTACTCACTGTGTATGAGCTATTCTGCAATCTGATTGGTGGAGATATTCACCAGATATCCGCTCATATATGGTAAGTAGCTAGCGCAAAACAATACAGCCAACAGTTTTGCTTAGGAGTGATAAAGAAGAAATTACAATACTTTTTGAAAGTTCAGTTCCCAGAGATTTAAAGCAAATAAAAAAAATGTGAAATAAAGATATTAATTTTAGGGGTACGTATAGAACTGAGAAAAAGCGGATTTTTAAATTGAATTTAACATGTAAACATTTAGCGAAAGATTGACTGAGATTAAATCAATAACCGATCTAGTTGAATGTTTTATACAATATTATTATGAAATGGTATCTAATGGGAATGGTATTATAAAAAATGGTATTAATATACAATCTTCGTGCATTAGCACTTGTAATGAACTCGTGATTTCAATATCGAAATTTCTGGTTTATTGTATGGTCAGCATGTGCGTTTATTTGTGAACAAAACACCCACAACAGTCTCAACCGTTAATTGATTTTATATACTATAGCTGTCAACTCATATACAGGGCGTAACCAGCATTGATAACTAGTGGGGCCCATATCTATGCATATATTCATGTTAACAGACAGCAAAGACAATCGATTTAAAAATAAATTAATCCTGCGTAACATGAATGATGAACCTGATTAGCGTTCTGTTTCCTTCTAAAAAATACTACAAAATGACATTCTTATATATTATTTACACTGTCTGTTTATTTAATCTAGCTAGATAATTCATTAATTTTCAACGCCATGTGAATATATGCATGTGAACCACCTACTTTGAAATATTGAATTTGCAACACTTTTTCTATAGTATACACAAAAATGGAACACTTTGCCAAAAATAGTTGAGTCACAAGATCGCACCGCTCTATTTACTGAACGAGTACCATTGAAATTGCAGCTGCAACGGCACATGCATTTGGGATCCTCTTCCAATATAAAACGCTGAATATATAAAACGACGCTTTATTTCTATATTCTTTCGAATTCGTATCAAAGACTGCCCTTTATGAAATCTGCAACTGGAACTGTGTAAGATATAAAGCTAAAAAACACTTCAAAAATAGCTGTGTCCGCGTGTATTGCGATTGGGTTAATAAGGTCCCTTCAGGCATACATGCATATAACATTTTATATTCTTTAAAAGTTACTCGTTTTATTTTTACATGTTTATATAGGGATCCCTATAATTGGTTTGTTTATGTTTTGAAAGTATATGAAATAAATGTTCGGTTTGTTTCCTTGAAAATAATTTTCATGATCCGTTGGATACAAAAAAACCTCAAAAAAATAAATAATGCACGTTCAACATGTTTGTTTACGTTCACTTAATTTCTATAGTGAATTTCAATTCATGCTAATGCACTGGAATGAAGCATATAATTTTGTTGACGCATACCTACACACGCCATCTGTATAATGATTGTATCAAGCTAACCTTTGTTTAACGTTGCTAGTCAAATATTTGCTTGAAATAAGTGAAATTAATTATGCTGCCAGGACTTCGAAATATTCATATACAAAAAAAAACGTTGCAATGTCGTTCGCTGTCAATGCTATTGACTATCGAGTAAATTCGAGTCCGTACGTACATATGGTTGTGGTTATAATAAGCTTCAATCCGCCAATTTCAATTATTCTCACTTTCTTTATAACGATTATTGTTGTAAATTGCAAACACTTACTTTGTACCACAATTCTTAATAAAAGACAACATTAAATGGGCGGTTGTGGGCCTTTAGCATTAGAAAACATTTTGTACTAAGCCTTATTCAGTGACGTCACGGATTTTTAAAACCCGCTATATGAGGCCTAGAGACTAGGCTGATGGCGCATCAGGGGCACACCATTGAGACAGTTGATCTAGCTATAGCTACTTTTTAAATCAAACCTAATTTCAACATTCTCTCCATTTCTTAGTTTTATGTAATAAGGGGAACGGTACTCTCTATGGCACATTCAAAGCAAAGGCCGGTTTTGGCAACTTTTTAAGTTGTATTTAGTAACACTGCCCTTCAAGCTCGACTAAGCCCTCGTAGCTACAATTTGGAATATTATTTTTTGCTTATATTCGCATACTTCTGGGGCCGGTTGTATCATGTCCGTTTAGCTCAAACAGTCGATAAGTCAAAATTAAATAACACTTCTACAACTCTCTTGAATGGACTTGAATTAGTCAACTTGAATAATTATTATCCACTGAATATGCAGTTGTAAATAGTATCTTTGTATTAAGGTCAAAAACATTTAGTTGGCCTGTTAAATAAAACGGCAGACTTGCTTTCTATTTTAAACTTATCCAAGCTAAACGGGCTTGATACAACTGGCCCCTGGTGTATTCTTAAACATGCAGTTATTTGATTTTGCCACGAAAATTCAATGATTCACTTGCTGATTTGCCTAACAATGATTTACTAAGACCTTTCACTACATAATTAAATTTCCTAACGAATAAATTTATTCTTTTAGGTTATACACCCATTCATATTCGTCTATGCGGATAATTCGTGTTGACGAATGATCCGCTGTTTACCCGTGTTTACACACAGACGATCTAGAAGACGAACTATTTTAATTTGGTTACCCAAGTTCGTCTAGCCTAATGATTCGTATATAGTATATAAATGGGCCAATCAAGCTTAAATTGATCATGAAATTAACAATCATTAACTGTGAGGTTTGCTTTCAAGGCTCAGCTTCAATGCCACAACTATTTCGCCTAACAAAAACTCATTTGGAAAGATCTCACCTGCATGTATTCTTGCTCACAGAGGCTGAACTCCTTCACATTTTTTTGTTGGTGCGACCTTCTCTACGCCCATGCACATAGTTGATTTGCTGTCGCCTGGAAGGAAGCCTTTAGCCTTGCTGCTTTCTGACGGCGTCTTTCTGCCGAGCGAAGCTCGCAGCTTTTTACAATGCTGACCTTGCATGTTTCGAGCTGTAACTTTTCTGACAAAGCTTTATCTCAGATTCCAACAACAATACGATCATGGAGCGTTCTTTGCGTAGAGCTGAAATCACAATGTTCCGCAAGATTAATCCACAATCTTTAGCTAATAAACACGTCGATCGTCCTCTCTTCCTCCTGGCTTCGCGAATCGAACTTTTCTCGTTCAACGATTATGTTAATTTCTCTTAATGAAAAGAATTCTAGTTTCTTTTCAACTACATTGTATTTCTTAGGTTGCCTTTTGCAATACCGAGGAACTGTTTAATATGATCGTCCGCTTTGGGGGTCCCAAAAAAGAACAACTTTTGAAATCACCCATAACAATGTAATTGTTAGAGTTTGAATGCCTAAGCACTCTTTTGGAATAATATCACAATTAACACTGCATGGTTGTTCCGTGGTCAGCTGTACCATCTCTCGAAGCAATAACAAGGGGCTAATTTAAATTTAATCATATTCACAATTTCAAATTTTTCGTATTTAGCATTAAATCCAGGATTAAATACAAGATGCATTAAATCCCCATGGGCTAAAATTCGTGAACACGGCATTCAAATTATAACAATGAGTGATTTCAATAGTTTTCGGGTTTTTTGAGACACCTTGTACAGGGTGTCTCAAAAAAAACGCAATCACTTAAATATGCAAGACATTAATACAGCTCTAAAGCAAAATAGATAAGCACCTCTGGGAATGGAAAATGGCTTTTAATCCTTCATTTACAATGATAGACTCTGCTCAAAAGTCTTAGAACCTCAGGCCGAGGCAATTCCACACAAAATTCCAGACTGCCTGCTGCAACTTTGAAGGATGATACCCAATGCATGGTATATTCAATTGTCCCTGGCTGCTACAACCAAACAGACAAGTGCCGGCGAAAAGCGTTTTATCAAATTTTGTTCAATTACATGTATACCGACCCAATGGGGTGATACATCCCTAACCAGCCAGCGGAGACACCTTAATACAGTTTTCCGCATACCAACCATTAAACACTCGTCAATCAAAAATTACCTTGCAGCAGTTCGGCACTTTAAAATCCGCAATGGCTTTAAGTTAGAGGTCAACAAGATATCGCGCCTTCAGTTGGTCCTTAGAGGCATTAAACGCTCACAAGGAGATAACATACGAGTTCGCCTTCCAATAACAATTCATCATCTAACACTGTTTCACCTGATGCTAGCTATACCTGCCACAACGATATTTGATTCTATTATATTATGGGCGGCTATGAGCCTGGCATTTTTTGGCTTTTTAAGGCTGGGCGAGCTTACATTGAACGCAACCTTCAACCCCGAGGTTAATCTAATGCCTGAAGACGTTTCCTTTTCTAATGCGATACAACCAGTACACGGCTAAAAACTCTGAGCCTGCGGTTTATCAGCATGCAACAATGTTGTGCTGCCCACATTGTTCAGAGTTGTTACCAACATTGAACAATATTGTGGAAACTGAATCGGGTGTAACAATATTGTTCGATGTTGATAACAACTCTGAACAATGTGGGCAGCACAACATTGATCAATCCTGTTCATATCAATATTGCATCAACCTGATCGTTTTTAGGCGTGTAGCTACAATGTTTGTTCAGCTGAAAGAATCCAAACCCGATTTTTTCGCATAAGTCACACTATAACAGTCGGTGGTACAAACATACCACTCTGCCCTGTTTAAGCAATGAAGCGATATTTAGCCATCTGGGGCCGGTTGTATCAAGCCCGTTTAGCTTAAACGGTGGATAAGTCAAAATTAAATAACACTCTTACATCTCTCTTGAATGAGTCAACTTGAATATCATGCACTGAATATGTAGTTGTAAACAGTATCTTTGTATTAAGGTGAAAAACATTTAGTTTGCTTGTTGAATAAAACGTTAGACTTGCTTTCTATTTTGAGCTTATCCACCGTTTAGGCTAAACGGGCTTGATACAACCGGCCCCAGACCAACAACAAATCGACCTCGGTTTCTGAATGCTTCGGGGAGACCACTTTCGAAGCAAATACTGACCTGGGAAACCCTGAAATCGCTTTCTCAGATATCGCATTCGCCCTGCTACAACTAGAGCATGAGCTGGCTTAATTACCTTGTCTTATGAAAACACTGGGACGTTGGTCTTCGGGTTGTTACGAACGCTATATATTCAAACTTCGTCTTCAACATTGTAAAATGTTTTAGCCACATTTGCCAAGATTTAAACTAAAAATGTATCGTCTGCGGAGAATACGCATGCTGCGTATTTGTGGGGATGGAGGGCTCCAGAGGGTCACCCTCTACCCCCATAGATTCGCATATAATTCTACATGCATTCTTGTCTATACCTCAGTAAACAATGATCATCATGGAGATCCACGACCCCTTTGGACATTTAGGATACCTATATGTAGGGAGCTATGACTCCTTTTGGGTCATACTGGGGAGCAGCTGTTAAACCCCTGATGACGTCCAACATGGGGATTAACGACCCCTGAGGACATCAGAGTCCTTGGCCAGGACTACATAAATAATTGTACTATAAACTACAAGCATAAAGCTGTAACGAGTCTAGGGTGTAACTTTAACCATATCTATATTATATTTGGAGCACTTCTCCCTTGTAACCCTTTCCCCCACAACCAATTGCGTGTTTGGTGTCTCGTTTGGTCCTTTAATGATTTAAAATGTTGTGTTTATCCGAAATGGAGCGTTAATCTCTCTACAACTTATACATTAAATTTTTCAATAGTTATATCCCAGCTAATTAATTCAGAAATACACGAATCTCATTGATCAATTCTGTCCTCAGTAACAACAGCTAAAAGTTAACCAGTCTTTTGTACAACCGGCCCAAGAAATGTCAATTTCTAATTAAACAACTGAAAATCAACAAACTCTGTAATATCATAAAATTATGTATAGATAAAGTCTTCG
Organism: Dendronephthya gigantea; assembly: GCF_004324835.1. Classification (NCBI taxonomy): domain Eukaryota; kingdom Metazoa; phylum Cnidaria; class Anthozoa; order Malacalcyonacea; family Nephtheidae; genus Dendronephthya; species Dendronephthya gigantea. Next base: position 164,006 of record NW_021163130.1, read on the forward strand.
CTAGGAAGAGGTACATTACTTGCAAATATTTGCCGCACAATGTGTTATTGAGCGGTTATTCGACAGTCCCTGTTTCTTATTTTTAGTTAACCGCACGTCCCAGTATTTTTTTGAAAAGCAAGCTAATTCCAATCATTGGGCAAACCATCATTGTTGCTACCGTGGCGGGTATTAGAAGCTGAATGGTGTGGTGCACATTCATAAAGGCCGGGCCGGGCGCCATAATTTAAGAGAGGCGAATGTATTAACATGGTATTATAATTATTTAATTCTTATTGTGTCTAGTCGCAAACCGCAAAGCATGTATGGACTGTTTGGAGGGACAGGAAATGTAAGTCAGGAAATAATTTGTCCCTCCAAACAGTTTATAGATGCTTTGCGGATCGCGACTAGTGAGCGTAACTGTCAGAATGTTTAAAGTTATTGTACTCTGAAACTTAAACCTGTATTCAAAAAGCTCACTCACACTCACACTTGAGTGCGATTCCAGTGAGATGCACTCAAGTGGAACAGAAGTGTGAGTGAGAGTTGAGCATGAATGTGAATGGCCACTCAGCTCACGCCATTTTAGTCACGAGACCGCGTGCTATATAATAAAGAAGCATATTCAACGTAAATAAACAAAGGAAGCATCTCAACCAACAGAATCTGTGAGTGTTATCAATAAATACGCACCTTCTCATCCTATGTTGTTTGTCATAGTCTCATACAACATACACCACCCGAATGATTTTTGCTCTTCCCCATGCCCCTGCAGCATGTGAAAAAAATAACATTTTATTTGAATTATAATACAACAGGCATTTCTTGGTGTATACGAGAGTGAGAATAATGCCATTTGCATAAACAAGATATCGCACGACCTTCATAAATATGCATGTCCCATTTGCTGGTGAAGGAAAATCTATTGTTGGAGATCAATTTACGGTAGAGCGAGCTGTCAATTGTAACATGACCTTGTGCAACGGATTCACACAAGAAGAGCAGCTAGATGATCTACACTTTGAAGCGGCAGATTGGCATGCTGGAAACAAAGCTATAGATGTAAGTTGAATTGGTGTAACAGAGACTACTGTATAAACCAGTTAAATCTTATCAGTCAAAATGCTCAATTCATTTTATTTTAAATATGCAACATTGCATTGTAAAATTAATACTAGTCAGAGAAGAACTGAAGGAGAAATAAAGTTTCTCTGGAGAATGCTTACCAGAAGGGGAGACATTAGTTCTCCAAGCTTCTTTATGAACTGATATGAGTAATATTGTTCCCCTGCCTTAATAGGAAGGAAACTAATAGTATTAGCGATATGTTGTTGGGTAGGTTTGAAACATCATTTCATTCCCTAACTTTTTTTGCAACGAACATATTCAGTTATGTGTTTCATTAATGTTAAATAGTTTATGTTATTTTCGCATTTGTACAGTACAGCTTCAGCAGGGGACAAGTGCACGTTGTACAGTTACCGTACCTCCGATGTATTGAAGCACGAATTACATGTAGCAGCTGCAATGATTGATGCAGACCAGGAGGAATTTGATGATACAGCAGATATAGAATTCCATTATTTGACAAAAAAACTATGTATTAAAACTGGACTAAAAAAGAAAAGGCAACGTACATTCGTCAGTTATCCTCCAAAATTGTGGACAAATTCATTTTGGATGAAGAAAAACACCAAAAGATTGCTGCAGCTGTAGAAAGCCTTGAGCAGAAGCATCTATACTCCTTCGAATTAAATGTAGAGGGCACAGTCCGCAAGGCAGTTTCCCAGCGGTAAACATCTATATCGTAACTGTGCTTCCACAATGCCATGTTCTCATAACAAACATTTGAGGAAATTTTCAAAGATAGTTATCATTTTAACACATAATGATTTATTCAAACGATATTGCTGCATGTTAAATACTTTGCATAAGGAATAATTAAGGTTTTCCATGCTTTCCAACAAAATGATAAGACGTTCATAAACGTTGTAAACATTGTGTTCTTGAAACCTATCGATTCTCTCCAGATTAAATCTCGATGGAAATTGAAGTCTTACATTTGCCGCACGACTCAGGGTCCATGCATTTCAGTGCTAAGGGTGAATGTGACCAATTCCACAAAGCATTTCAATTGCTTGCAAAGCAAAACAATCCCATTTGGCATTTACTTTAATGTTATTCAAACTATGAATTTTCATGCATTTTAAATGAAATTTACACGGAATAAATTCTTAAAAGGTTATCAATAGAGTAGAAACTAACGTGCCCTACGTAAAATATCAACACATATGCTTATGTTGCGTCTAACATAAATTTTATCATCATATACATCCCGGCGACATTACCACATTACAGAAACATCAGAGGGCGCTCATAGCGTTTTTGTATTGGTTCTGACGTCTGAAATCATGACATTGAAAACACTTCGGAATATTCATGAATTTTCATGCATTTTAAATGAAACTTACACTGATTAAATTCTTAAAAGGTTATCAATAGAGTTGGAACTATAGCCTATCCCATTTAGCTTCAAAAATAACGTGCCCCGGACGTAAAATATCACTGAACACAACTTTATCTACATATATCCCGGTGACATTACCAGACATTACAGAAACATCACAGTGCGCTCATAACGTTTTTGTAGTGGTTGTGACGTCTGATATCATAACATTGAAAACACTTCGCCCATTGTTCTTCCATATAATTATGAAACACGAACAGCTTACTTCAGATTGACCGTAAAACAAAATGACTGGCGATGTTTTTCTTCTTGGGGAAACAAGAAGAAAGTCGCCTGCTCAAAGCTCTCTAACATATTAATAATTCAAATGAGATTTGAAGTGGTTTTGACATACGTGCGGGTACATTATGCAATCAAGTAGCAAACGGCCTATAATACGAACACGTTTAGGTGATATATAGTCTAAGCTACAATATTTTAAAAATTCACAACAATTTTACACGACACATGATCTACAAATATGAAAACACTATAGAGAGAGTTTTGCCCAGAAAAACATCAATAAAAGAGAGGACGCGACATTGATGGCTACAAATTAATTCAAATGCTTATAGATTTAACCAACAGAGTATTTTAAAAGTCACTAAATTTATTTTTAAATCCCAGAAACAAAATTGCATGAATCAAATAAAATAACATTTATTATAACATTTGTTTCAAACAGTGTCAAACTACATATAGCATGTGGCGTGAACACTGGAATTAAACTTGCCCCCATTAGTGCCTCCTTACATTTTACTGTCAATACCCTCTCTCTAATGTCAAAATAATCGCCTATGATCTATTTTGCTGTAATAAATCGTCTATCGCTATGGTCGACGTAAATATTCCGTCCCATAATAAAATAAAGAATAATAAAATGAATTGTCCGTATATATATAAGGCAATGAAATGTCTCTTGCTAACAAAAAGATGGGGGAAGAACTCTGTTTAAATTAAGGCCAACGTAATCCCAATTTAGGACTTGAAACTTCGAAAACAATCGTGAAATTTTCTCGTTTCTTTTTTACTCACCTGCGGGCCTGAAACAGTAATTGGTTTTGGTTTTGATCATGATTTTTGCATCGGTATTCATTGATGTAGTCTGTCTGCATCATGGTTGATCTTAAAGCTTTCATTAACGTTATAAATACGAAAAATTTTCATTACTCCATGCAGTGATTAATTGTTTTCTCAGCGTCAAACTGGAGGTGTATAGACTATAGATGGACTGTACACGTATTTATAATTCTGGTTGGCATGGTAAACATGTACATTAATAATAATCTTATGGCCGATCAGAAAAAAATAACCTCTTTTAGCATCCCTCCTTCAAATAAAATATGTTCCGCCGCTTCTGTAGCCTGCAGGAAACACAACAGCGAAAACTACTGCTTGACGCTAGTTTGTTTTTGCGCTCAGCCGAGAAAAGCCGACATTTTCTATTTTCAAATTGTCGTTTTCTCGGTATCTGCTTGTCGAGCAATAATTATAATGCCGCACGGGTGTTCAGCATATTTTGCCATTCCATGCTAATTATTAACTGCCAGATATACCAATCAGATACCAAACAATTTAGGCAACGGAAGATATATACATATACTTACATCACAATTTAACTCCGAAGCGAAAAAATTAATAAAATCTGATTCAATACAGGACTTCCACCTCAGATGGGGTGAAATGATGGCTTCCTGCAAGTAGGGATCTCGTGTTGGGTTGGTTGAATGTGTAACCAGGTGGAGTTTGATAAGTGCCGCCAATATTGGAGTAGGAAGACTTGGTGGTTCTTGCGTCGTTTGAAATCCAGAGATCCGCGCCGGAACCAAATGTTGGCCCGTAATCATAATATCGGTAAATTCCATGCACATCATTCTGACTCCTTAACGAAGACTTGAATGGAGGAAGATTGTCATTATTACGAAGAGAAAACAAAAAGGAGCCTGGAGCCGATGCATGTTCATCTGTAAAATACGCAGTAAACTCTAATTAAATATGATTATGCGAAAAATACATATACAACTGTAATAGTTTTAGTAAAATAAAATCAAATGATATGTACATGCGCCCATCAAAGATAATTTATCAGAATGAGTGCACCACCGCAAATCGGCTGTAATTTAACTGGCTGCTCTACTTGTTATCTATTCTTCAATGGACAGCTAGTTAGTCTAAGGCATGTAGAGGAGTTTGAAACTTTTTATGCATTTCATTTAGGACAGGATTAATTGTTTTATGTATGGAAAATGGCGATAGTGACAACCGAATCCGAATGGTTGCTTTTAGGGCTGGTCACTGAATACTGAAATTAGCCTGAGTTTCAAATTTTTTCCGCATTTCCGCCTTGCATGATGACTCTGGTTGACTAAAGAGTCATTCAACTGATTTTGAATAGGTTTTGGGGTAGTGCCATGTAATATGTTAAAAACTTCGCGTCCCTTCACATTTCATCAATTATGTCGTCATCGCACTAGCTTGCTGCTTTTCTGCTTGATAAATACCATCTCTTAGTCCGCAGCTGCTTATCTGGTACAATAGAAAATAGCAATAATTATTATATCCAAAGTTTAAAAGCATTGTTCTACTTGGAAGCGAAGAACTTCCCCTTGTCGGAATGAAGTTCAAGTGCGAATGAAGAAATATTAATTACATGACACTACTACAAAATCCATCGAAGATTGGTTTAGTCAGCCAGAATTGTTTTAGGGTATAACCCCCGAGCTGGTGCAAAGCACCGTTTTTAATATTCTCAGTAATCCATGGAACTTACTCGCTTCGTATTTTTCGTGTAATTTGAGGGGCATGAATATCAGCAGACAACAGAAATCTAGCTTTAAATCATTCTATATAGGATTAGAATCATTGGCAGAAAATTGCAATATGTCTATCAAATCAGAAAGAAAGATATTTCTATCGTAGTGTTTGTACTGTCTAGTGCTAATTATTTTTGACGGCTCTTTTCTTTGAATAGACAATTCCCGACAAATATAAATGAGACTATGGTCGCTTATTCCCAGATTTTCCCAGACAATCAACGTGCTCATGATTCAGTTACTCGAGTGGGTTCTCCAAGCAGTTGGTCAAATTGAAAAGTATCGCGAATGTCTTTTAGCTTTATCGTCTGAGAGGTTGCATTATTAGTAAATAACTTGGTCCAATCACAGTTATAATCTCGTTTTCACATGCATATTTCATGTCAAAAAGAGTGAAAAACCCATACAGCAAAATATACGTTTGTCACGCGCAGGCGCGAAGCAAATTTTAAAATCAATCCGAAAATTTTTGTGAAACGCATTTGTAATAACCAGTACTCGTTAGCTATAAACTTATTATAATAATACCACATACCGATTCAACATGCATATATCTGAATAATTATATGTTATAGCTTATTAGCTATAACAGCCATGGAAAAACAAAGCGATTTCATTGATCGATACCTCACGTGACAAACTCCTCTGAATTGCTCTATTAACAGCCAATTCTGCCTAATTTGAGGGGGTGAGTTGTAACCCCCTCCCATAACCCCTCCCTGCTACGCCCACGCCTATGGAATATTGCTGAAAGAAACGCAGTATAATTATAGAGGATAATAATAATATAAACAATGGTAAAATAGTTGATGTAATAATCATAAGGTCTTACTGTGATCAGTCCACGAAACTGTTGCATATCCACCAAATATAAATGTCTTATTATCTTCGACAACTTTAACAATCGTCAATGTCGGTGATTTTCCATCGCATCGAGAATGAAATGTTGACGCTGCCCATCCATCTCTCGAGGCACGCCAACAAATATTCCAGTCTTTGTTTGATGGCAACCATTCACTCAATTTTCGATCAAAGTCACCAGTTTCATTTTTCAATATTTCTTAAACGCAAATGTTAACGTAAGGATTTTAAGTATATAGTACTGTAAGGATTTTAAGTATATAGTACTTTACCCGTTAACAAAAACGTTGTCCGCAGATAGATATATAGATAGATACTCGAAATCTAGTTAGAATGGCATATATTGTGTGATATGATTGAAATCCCATGCAAATGTAATCATATGCAATTCTAATTAGACTTCAAGTATCTATCTATCTATTTATCTGCGGCCAACGTTTTTGCAAATGGGTGTATATATGTATATGTATATATATATATAATTATATATATATATATATATATATATATATAATATATATATATATATATATATATATATATATGAAAATAAATTAGTTGAGAATAAGATGATTATATGAATAATTATGCACCCCTTCCTTAATTAAGTTCCTACATAGCGAAGGCCCTTGAAATGGCGACTACCCTGCTCTAAGACTGAATTTTCACAGATTTGCCAGAATTTTCAGAAGGGAAATGTTCAGTCTTCTGAAAACTAAGCATGCATAATCACAAGGTCTCGTATCTGGTACAAAAGATAAAGTTTGTCTTTTTCGAGGTACCAAAAATGTACACTTTAGTGCATGCAAAACAAAATGTGGGGAAAGATATTGAAATTGATCGTCGGCGTGCAAAACATGAGAAACGATATTTTATTAACTCTTAGTTGATTTTATTCATTTCAAATTATTATTTAGCAATAGTATTTGGCTATTCGTTGAAAGTGAGGTGAATATATATATCGCTGAAAACTGTTGTAGTGTAATTATAAATGTAAATTTTCAATCATTATCTTACTAATTATACTATATATACTAATACTAATCAATGATAAAAAGTTATTACCTGAGTCCTTCACGTTTCTGTGTTCACAGTTGTATGAACCTGGTGTGTTTGAGCAAATTTCACTTTGGTTGCATTTGTGTGTTCCTTTTTTACATTCGTCAATATCTAAAATACACATTCCTTACAAATATATTTTTATTCTTGATAAATCTGAAGCAAAGGACAAAGATATTCTGATTATTACTGGGTATTTTTGGCTAAAAACAACTAAGTAGAAAAAACAATGAACGTTTGATATTTTTTTAAAAAAGTGCATTCGGTCAACGCAACTTTTATGCCAGGATGTATCTCCAAATTTATTATTAGCCTACTAAAATTACTGGACGCTGATTGGTCGAAAGAAGTTCGATTATTTCTAAAATAATCAAAATAGCGAAAGTTTTTTTTGCACCCAAGCTAAACAGCCCTGCATACCGAACATTCTTGCCGTGAATCAACCAAAACACAGTGCGAACTACATTGCTTTAATGTGGAATAAACAAGATCGAGTCAATCATAAAAAAGATCGTATTTGGCACGATTCTGGAAAGTAGCGGCAGAAAAATTTTAAACCACAGCTTTCAAAATGTAAATTTGAGATTATTACAATGCATACAATAATGCTAGCAAGAAAAATCTGGGTAATGCAAATAAACACTACTACAAATGACAATATGAATAGGGTTGAAATTCTAAATCGATTTGACGGGCGACTGCAAATAATTATATGCTTATATAACAGCATCCTTAAAGCCTAGGTAAAATATATACAGGACCATTGTTTATATGAACTTATAGCATTATATTGGAGCATCGTTTATATAAACTTATAGTATTATCAGAGTATAGTTTACATAAACATCAACATTGAGAGAGATAATTTACAAAAGTTTCAAAATCGAGCCGCCAGAATAATAACTGGCGCTAGTTATGAAATCAGGTCTGCTGACGTTCTTCGGGCTCTTGAATGGAAAAACTTAGATTCAAGACGAGCTATGAACAAGGCAATATTATTGTTCAAAATTCTGAACGATTGTAGTGCACCAAACTTGAAGGAGGTATTGATGACGAGGAACTCTCTTCAAACTAATTACGACCTTAGAAATTCTTACACTGATCTGGCCCTTCCTAAACCCAGACGCGAATTTCTTAAAAAAAGTTTTAAGTACAGTGGTGCTAAACTTTGGAATGATCTTCCGCGTGAAGCTAAGGAAGCGCAATCAATATACTTTTTCAAATATTTTGTAGCACGACTCAATAGGTAGATAAAATCAACTGTGGGCCTTATATACCACCGGGTCACTCCAACTTAATCTCTTGTATATAGCTATGTTTTTATCTTATCTCTTTCTTCTTTATTTGTAATTGTACTTTTCTCATAGTTATGACGCCCCTTGTGGAAATCAACAACTGCTGTTGACAAGGCTAGCGTCAGTAAATAAAGTTTTACATACATACACACATACATACATACATTGGATAATTTACCTTATCACAGTACACTTCTCAATTCGTCGAACACACGAGTATATTACGAAAACCTCAATTTCTCGAATACATGTTATTAATGTCATGAATAGCGCCCGCATTGGAACTGCTCTACTCTTTTGTTGCTTCAATTCCCTTACAAAAAACTACATTTGACTAATCGACTGCAAAAACCTGGCTCTGATCGGTCATGATCGGTGATCCTTTAATATATGATTGGAAAAGAGGGCTCAAAGTCACACCTAGATCGATCAGACCAAACCTCCAGAACGATCAGAATTTTGGTCTCCATGGAAACTCCCAAATCGGCCAATCAGATTGATGATAAAACGCCCTCAACTAACCTCCAGAACGATCACCACACCTCCAAAACGATCAGAATTTTGGACTACATAGAAACTACGGAATCGGCCAATCGAATTGATGATAAAACGTCTCCAAAAAGCCTCCAGAACGATCACCACACCGATCACACAAGTAAACCAAACCCCCAAAACGACCATGATGACGTAAATAAATGAACGAATGATCGAATTGGGTAAGTATTAATTTAAATTCAAACGAACAATTCGCGCGCGCCAGTTTGTGTTAATGTATTTCAAATAAATTATTTTGATATAGGTAATAATTATATTATGCAACTGCACGATTTTAAAACTGGACGGTGTTCTATCTAAGATATATTTCACCTTATATTACTGCCGAAATTTTTATGTTAGTCGCGTGATCGCAGTGACTACCCCTAGATCTGCCCCTGAAAGCAACAAAATCTTTCCTTGCCAATATCAATAAGGAATAATAAAGCCGAAGAGAAACCGCAAAACTCATCCATAGCGAACATCATGTTCAAACAATCAAGAATGAATTTTCAAGCCCACAATATGATAAACTCTTTCACATTGCATATCGCCAGTGTCTACAGCCAACAAATCAAGGATTAAACGTTTATTGAACTTGTATAATTATTGTTTCTTTATATATAAATTTAAAATTTTTGGTAAAAACATTGAGACAGTTCTATTTTGACACGATCTAAAACAACATGCGACTGCGTATGGATTTTGCTAATTGAATAAATTATTTATCATATTGTGTAGCACGTTTCTTAATGTTTTTATGTATATCAATAATAGGTAATATCATATAGATTGATTAGAATCTCGTGCATATTGGAAAAACATGCCCCGTGAGTTTTTCAAAGACTTCAAAATTAATTTGAAGTCTTTCAGAAACTCCCTCGTGCATGTTTTTCCCAAATTGCACTCGAAACAATGCTATCATACCAATACAAAGATTATAGTTTATTGTCAAGACAACAATATGTTTATCATTCAAAAACTATGTATCAGTGTAATTGCTATATTTTGCCCTACATTCTACAACTGAAAACAATCTTACCTTCGCAATTCCGTCCATTTCCTGTGTAACCACTTTGACACTGGCAGTTGAATGAACCTGGAGTGTTGGTGCAATTTGCATTTTTGTCGCATTTCTGTGTTTCTTTTTCACATTCATCAATATCTAAAATAAATATTTATATTTAAGTTCAGGACTCTTATTATTAGAAATAGAAATCCAAGCGACCAACAACTCTTTTTTTGCTTTTAGAGGCCTGCCTCAGAGTCCACAAAGGGACTAACGAAAAAATGAATTGAGGATCAAATTGCAGATTATTTAAAACACACTCCAAACAAGGCTGATGGTTCCAGACATGATAAGGTAGATTTTTGTGGATTGTTTAGTTCTTTTCTAAAAAAATAACAGTTGTGCAAAATTAAATAATATGACCCTATAACCCTAACCCAAAAACCATCCAAAAGGCATTGTCAGTGGTTCAATTTCTGAGTTTACAAATTTTCGAAAGTTTGAAAAAGAATTGGAAAATGAAAAATATTTAAACCAATTGACCACTCAATCGACTGCATGGATGTGAAACGTTGGAAAATCGGCTAGTTTAATGTAATATAATTATTGCGCTCTTTTACAGAAAACGGTTACTCATAAATAAGGCATTTGACATTTTACGAAAAGAAAAAGGCGATTAAAAGCCTATATTCAGCGAGCTTGAGGCGACTAATTGTTTTAGTATAAATGTCGTGCTGTTTACAAATAATAATCAACATACTGTAATTTCATAAAGATTTATAATTACTTCGAAAAAAAGATCAGGATAAATTTTCTAACTATCACGTTATCATCCCTACGCTCGTTTAACAAAGGCGAGAGGTTTCTGCAAGCATGTATTTCTAGTTTGGTTTTTTTTTCGCAGTTTACGTATACTTTGTCTTCCATAAGAATGTCCTATATAATAATTCTTCTCTGTCTTAAATTCTTCCTTCAGATATTATTATGTAGCTCAGTGGAAGCCATCGACCGTTTCGGAAGGCATCGACGGTTACGAAAGGGAAAATTGCTTCGGCGACTAATTGTTAAATTATGAGTGTTATAGTAAATTATTTTAATTATTAATTACCATGAAATATAACATCAAATGTCTCAAACAAATTTAGCTTGAATATTACGAAAACAGAATATATTTTGATTGGATCACGTCCTAAGATGGATAAAATGGTTGGATAAAAACATGGATGTTTAACCTACAGTCAAGATCGACACATGTCCAATCAAAAGAGTAAAATGCACAAACGTTTTTCAGGATTCTTGCCTGAATTTTTCAGGTTCGGCGCGCTCAAGTTATTTAAAATTCTATACATTAATATAGATTGATTACGTATTCGTCTTTCCTGTAACCATCCAAGCTAGTCGCGCGATTCTGACATTTTTGAAGCTTGTCTTTTAAAGCTCCACAGCAGTCAGCAGTTTCCCCATGCATAAGAGAGAACAGTAATGAAAATATGGCTGCATCAGAGCATTATAGATCATTTGCATAGTATGAAAGGGAATAAAGGGCTTGATTCTTTTCATAACAGTTATCCCAGCCGACCTCAACGTCAGTGACCATTGGTCACTGACGTTGAGGTGAGGGATGGAAGTTTGTGTTGAATCCTGCGTCCAAACATAATGTCTACCCGTGGCTGTCTAGTAACCCCGTGAGGAGTGGTAAGACAGTCATTGATAGCTTTACGCCAGTCGCGGGATTCGGCAATTTCCGTCTTCACTACATTGTGGATACTGCAGTTTAGCCTTTCTGCTTCTCCTTTGGCGCGCGGGTAACGAGGGGTTATCTTTCGGTGTTTGATTCCGAATTCTGCCAAGAGGTTGGCGAATTGGGAGGAGCATAACGTTTGGCATTACCCGTGGCTATCACTGGGGGGAACCCGTACCGTGCGAAGATGAGTCGGAAACGTGGCTTCATGCAGTGCGTTGCTGTGATGTTTTTCACGATCTCTATCTCCGGGTACCGACTATAATTGAATAGTTTGATTTGATTATTATTAAAATACTTGAATGGCAGTTCAGAAACGAACTGAAAAACACAAGTTTACAAGTATCAGAAAGGTAAGACTATTTACATATTTACAATGATAAAATACTCAGAAAAACAATTACTAACATGATAATACCATAATTACAAAAAGATTTACTAACATTAGGTTTTAAAATATGAAAAGATTAAAACGAGTTCCATTTACGTATGCAATACGGCAAAAAGCTATCGTTATAGCGTATCGTTCGGCATTTAAAAAGTGAGATCGATCGAGGATGTCTGAGATCGTACTCATGGGTTAATAAAAAAAATATATATATATATATATATATATATATATATATATATATATATATATATATATATATATATATATATATAAATATATATATATATATATATATATACACTCATTTGCAAAAACGTTGGCCGCAGATAGATAGATAGATAGATACTCGAAGTCTAATTAGAATTGCATATGATTACATTTGCATGGGATTTCAATCATATTACACAACATATGCAATTCTAATTAGATTTCGGGTATCTATCTATATATCTATCTGCGGCCAACGTTTTTGCAAACGGGTGTATATATATATTTATATATATATATATATATATATATATATATATATATATATATATATATATATATATATATATATATATATAATATATATATATATATATGTATATATTTATATATATATATTTATATATATATATATATATATATATATATATATATTATATATATATATATATATATATATATATACCTCTTCATCTTACCTGTGCAATTTGTTCCATTTCCTTCATATCCAGTTCGACATTCACAAATGTATGAACCATTCGTGTTTGTACAGTTTGCATTTTCGCCACATGGAGTATTTGCACATTCATCGATATCTGCAAAGCTCATTGATATCAGGCTCCTTTTTGGGGGGGAATCAAAGTGTTATCCCCGAGCCGGTGCGAAGCACCGGGCGAGGGTACTAATTCCGCCCGGAGATTTTAATTACGCCCGGGAATGCAAATGCAAAATGAAAGTTGTCCGCCATTATGTCATGGACGTTGGGCGTTTTTGTAAGTTATGCGCATGCGTGAGTATAAGACGAGTTAAAACTGGTACCTAGCAAACATTTACAAACGTGCGATTGGTTACATTAAAATTTGGGTCACGTCAGCATAACTGATATTTTGAATTATAGAACTTTTTTTAAATAATATTTTTCATTTGGATAGTCTTAAAAATATACGAAAAATTGAATCGTAAAATTGATTAAAATATAATGCAAAAGATGCCTTTGGATAGAAAAATTTTAACTTAAATGGATGGTAAAAAATCTACGATTTTGAAGCATTTTTAAAGTGTTTTTGAACAGGTAAATTGGCAAATTTTGTATTGTAAAGCATACAAGTATTTTTTAAGTTTAATATGTGGATTTATCAACAAATGTATGACACCTCTTTGAATTTATTCGTCAATCTCGTTGAAATGATTTTGATTTGGAAAGTATTTATTTTTAAAGGTGAATTTGTTTAAATAGTAATTGAAATTTCGCTAAAAATTGTAGTACTTAAAACTATTCGTAGCACAATTATGATTACAGTCGAATTTAATAGCTCGAGAGTCAACTTTATAAATTGTACCAAGATATAGGATTTTACTTTATGACTTCGATCATTAAGCAGAAACGAGCATTATAGAATTTCAGTGATGGAAATATATGTTTATTGTTTCCGGCGAGGGGACTTTGCATGCAATGTATTTCTAGTAACTAATTTAATGGGACGCATCAACAGACCTGGCAAAAATTATCGGTTTTAAAACACAAGGAGAACGGCAACTTCAAACCTGCTAATCAGCAATAGCTTTGATCTTTTACAGTGGTGTACCAAGGGAGAGGGCGGCCCACTGGAGGCTTATTAGTTGGGGGCGCATTTTGTTAGTCCGCCAAACGTAAATTAGGTCTGCGTAGAGGAAATAAAACAGTGTGACTTATTTAAGTTATCAGAGGTGGCAAAAACTAGAGACGTATTGGTGCGGCGAAGAGGGCTGGTCAGCATAAAATTATGCAGCCTTGGGAAAATCATCATGTTGTTTGCGCCCTGTGAAGCCCACCACCACAATTCCCAGTCCAGTGACAACAGCAGGGCTTGACAGTGGTCCCTTGCAACGGCTCAGAACAAAATGATATCACAATTATCACGATGCCTGTTTGGTACTGTCAACAAGTATACGGACAATTTTGTCCAGGAAAATTTAACCGGATAACTACCCCGAAACAGGGTGTCAGTACATGTTTTGGACTTCCTTCTTGGTTGAATATTTTTAGCTTCCCCTTGGCTTAAATATGTCATATCTATAACCATCACAATTTATAGCAACCTGGACAATTTTAACGCGTGTGGAGATGTGTCAGCAATGCAGAATTTAAAATAATTTTACCATTGCATTTCTTTCCATTTTCTTCGTAACCAATTTGACACTGGCAGTTATATGAACCTGGTGTGTTGCTGCAATTTGCTTTTTGACTACAGTGTTCCTTTCGCACATTCATCGACATCTGAAATAATAAAATTATTTGTTGTACGCACCTATTCACATTGTTTGTAACAGAAAATTAATGTCGATGAAAATCGATCACCTTCGATCATAATTATTTTATGGTATATTTTAATCGCCTGATGATCGTACACGGTAGGGGTACGTGATATATATATATATATATATATATATATATATATATATATATATATATATATATATATATATATATATATATATATATATATATAATATATATATATAATATATATATATTATATATATATATATATATATATATATATATATATATATATATATATATATATATATAGTGGATCTAGGAAAGGTTGTCCGAAAATATATACATATATACAAATAGTTGTGACATGTGACCACATATTTCCATCACGTGTCGCACCTAATTACGCATGCAAACGCTGCGAACGCTTCGTTAAATTCATAGCTGGCACAACGTACACAATGTGACAACATGCTATTAGTAAAATATACCTTCATTTATTTTATCTGAGAGCCCGTTTATCACCGAATGTCAGCGTTTTCTAATTGATCGGCGATTTCCCTAAGGTATAGCTCTGGATGTCTGAGAATTATTTCACATATTGCCAGTTCCTCATGCTGGTAAAGTGTTGTGCTACAAAGAGGCCTGCCAAACTTAATAAACAGGTTGAAAATGCGGTTTACTGTCCTTGGCGAAACAAACAAATTGACAGCAACTCCGGTTGAAGACCTGTTATAAAATAATTTCTGCCACACAATCCCCCATCTTATATCGTCTGAATACGGCTTAGGCATTTTACAACAAAAATATCCCAACTAAGCAATAACCTTGAAGCAATTTTGCAGCGTTTGCATGCGTAATTAGATATGACACGTGATGGAAATATGTGGTCACATGTCACAACTATTTGTATATATGTATATATTTTCGGACAACCTTTCCTAGATCCACTATATATATATATATATATATATATATATATATATATATATATATATATATATATATATATATATATATATATATATATATATATTATCCCTGCAAAGTGCTATAAAGTCTGTCAATTATAAACTCTTGCATGATCTTACCTGTGCAATTTGTTCCATTTCCTTCATATCCGGTTCGACATTCACAAATGTATGAACCATTCGCATTTTGGCCACATGGACTATCTGCACATTCATCGATATCTGCAAAGTTCATTTATATCGATATCAGGCTCCTTTTTTGGGGAAATCAAAGTGCAGTTATAACTATTTAATGGGACTCATCAACAGACCTGGCAAAAAATTATCGGTTTTAAAATACAAGGAAAACGACCACCCCAACCTGCTAATCAGCAATAGCTTTGATCCTTTACAGTGGCGTACCAAGGGAGAGGGAGGGGGCTGGGCCCTCCTCCGGTGTGACTTATATAAGTTGTCAGAGGCGGCAAAAACTAGAGGCGATATGAATACGTGCGGCGAATGGGGCTGGTCAACATATGCAGCCTTAGGAAAATCATCATGTTGCTTGCGCGCTATGAACAACCTGTTTCCGGTTGTTCGGAAAAATATAATCCAAGAGTTCAGGGGCGAAAGAAGCATTGCGGTCAGGAGAGCGACACCTGTGCTAGGAAAAGACCATTTCCCGAGGATCTAACGCAATTGCGCCAACCATGGTGATGCCCTCGTAAGCGCGTGTCCCGGACTGTCTCCTTCCCCAATTAATCCTCAACCCTTCATCCGCCCGAGCACTACAATTCCCAGTCCAATGACTACCGCACGGCTTGACAGTGGTCCCTTGCAACGGCTCAGAACGACATGATATCATAGTTATCATGTTGCCTGTTTTGTGCTTTCAACAACTGCGGACACTTTTGTCCAGGAAAATTGAACCGGATAACTACCCCAAAACAGGGTGTCAGAACATTTTTTGGACTTCCTTCTTGGTTGAATATTTTTAGTTTCATCTTTGGCTAAAATATGTCATATCTATAACCATCATAATTTATAGCAACCTGGACAAGTTTTACTCGTGTGGAGATGTGTCAGTAATGCAGAATTTAAAATAATTTTACCATTGCATTTCTTTTCATTTTCTTCGTAACCAATTTGACACTGGCAGTTATATGAACCTGGTGTGTTGCTGCAATTTGCTTTTTTATTACATTGGTGTGTTCCTTCCGCACACTCATCAACATCTGAAATAATAGTTGTTATAAGCACCTATTCATATTGTTTGTAACAGAAAATTAATGTCGATGAAAATCGATTGCCTCCGATCATAAAGTGTCTTAGGGTGGTGAAATCAAACGTTGAATTTTATGTTGATTGTTAAGTGGCGTATACTCGATATTACCTCTTTAATATTTGCATTTAATTTTTTAAAAAACGGGCCATAGGATTTTACTTTGTATGGAGATCTGTGTTAGCACAGATCCGTAGCACAAAAATATTTTCAGTGCAAAAAAACGACATTAATTTATTTTTTCTTGGCAATCTACTTGGAATGTAGTTACATAAAAATATAAAAAACTCATATCTGTTTAATAATGGGATAAGCGATGAATAAGAAATAAGCTCCAAAAAGGGACTATTTTGAACTAGGATTACTTGCAAAGGCAAATCCATGATGCACGTGTAGCTATTTATTTTTTTCTTACCTTCTGTGACCTATATCGGAAAGAAAAAGATCATCGTAAATCAAATATTGCTTCAACCTTTGTTGCAGGGCAATGTAAAATGAGTTATAGTTTGGGTGCGGAATAAGCGAGACTCTTTGTGCTTTATTCTGTTCTATGAAACGATGCAATTGTGTAATTCGGTTCTTACCAAAACGTCTTCGTAAAAAACCCATGGCCCATTCTTCATTTTTGTTTTGTTCATTTTCACAGTGCTATTGCTCAACTGACAGTTTGCTGTATAAAGGTTGCTTGGTCTCACTCTGTAGTTGTAACCATAGCAATTGTCTTGATTAATACAGAGAATGTGACACTCTCCCAAAAGATGGATGGTATGATTTGATATAAGATTGGATGGACGCAGTGCCTGGTTTCCTGCAAGAAAACATATAAATAATTAAATTTACTCTTATTATAACTTATACCAGTTGTCAAAGTTTGGTATTCACGGCGTTTTATTGGTGAAGCGCTCTTCACGCGTGCGAGTGACGAAATTCTGATGTTGCCAACGCGATTCTGATGTTGAGATATTCCGCGTTTTTTCATGTGAAATAACAATTTTAATCCCGTAGGCATGCGACCTTTTAACTATGTTTTCATTTCAAAAAACATGCATGGTTGGTAGTATACCGGCGATTAAAATTAACAATTTGTTAGGAAGAATATAAACGCGACGGGATCCGCCTGGCTCAAATGAGTTAACTTTAGGGCAGTCAATTGTACCAGGCATCTATAACAGTGCTTTAATTGCATAGCAGGTGCTTTTTTTCACTGCAACAACTGGAGTTCATTTGCCGGGCCTATTATCTATTTCTCAAACGCGATCTGAAACCGACAAAGTTAAGACAAGAAAAATGACACAACTTCCATTTTTGTCTTGAGTATTTAAAAGACTGTATAATATTGCAACCGATAATTTTGTCCGTCGCGAAGAAAACATGATAAAAAATGAAAAATAAAATTAGAATTGTTTACACAAGAGCTCTTTAATTTTTGACCAGCGGCTAATTCATATAACATACAACCATGCATATAATGCGTGACCTAAAAGTCAAAAAGGTAATAGTATAATTATATAGTTTTCTTTCAATAATGGAATTTTTTCCAGAATATTGTGTTTTGAGCTGTTTCAGACGTCAAACTTTTTGTGCCGATCGAACCTTATGTTAATGAGCTAAAGTGTTTCTCTACTGTATGCTCCAATGAGTCAACTCCAGGTACGGCAAACGTCAAATACACCGAGCTTCTGTATAATTTTATACAGCCATTCAATTACACAAAATGCATTTGCTTTTGTCCCCGCAATCATTACTGAAGTTAATTTGTGATGATATTTTTCTTAAGCGCAATCTGCAACCTACAAACCTAAAACAATTAAGGACAAGGATAAAGCGTCCGTTTTGTCTTGAATATGTAAAAAGACTGTAAAATATTAACCTATCATTTTGTCAATCGCGATAAATACATGATAAAAAACATTCGAAATGGAAAACGGAATTATTAGTGTTTACACAAGAGGTTGTTGTGTTAATTTTTGGCCGTCGGCAAATTCATCGCGTACAACCATGCATAATTATATAACACGTAACCTGAAGTAGAAAAAAGCTAATTGTGTTTATAGTTTACTTTCAATTTTAGAATATTTTTGGGCAATACGAGCAATATCGTAGTTTTATACATTATAAGACGTCTTTCAGAGGTCGAATTTTTCATGTGCCGAAGCTATAGTGTTAATGAGCTAAAGTCTTTCATTAAATATTTGCATTCGATTCGGCTTATAAAAAGTTCAACTTCTGAAACAGGCCTTAATAAGGTCATAATTGAAAATGGCCTAGTTAAATGCATATGACAGCTATGACAGCTGCGCTGTTTCATAATAATATGTTTGCTATATTTGTGACTTTTAACCGGGAAACATAAGTTAACGCTATTTCGTTAGTTGAAAAATCTCGTTCGTTCGCCGTTCGTTTGATTTGTTCTAAAGATTATTGAGACAGGGGAGTGCGCGCTTTGGGGGGTGTGGCACTACCCCACAAGCTCTTCAATAAATTAGTCTTAAAGTCGGTTCGAAAAACTCTCTATGGGCTAGTTGAGCCGGTCCCAAAACCCGTTTGGGACGAGAGTTGCTCATCCGGTTAATGCGATTTATATTATTATTTTGTTTCGTCTTGAATAAAGCACTATGAAAATTATTGTTAACATAAATTAATATACTATAATCTCAATTGTATTTGGTTGGTAGTAACGCATATATCCGCTGTAATTAAAATTTTCAAGAAAACAGCTCAGATGATAAGACCCTTAAGTGCTCATTTTCGAGGAGCTAGAGCAATTCAATTTGAAAAATTTTCTTGCTCCGAGGTTAC
Organism: Dendronephthya gigantea; assembly: GCF_004324835.1. Lineage (NCBI taxonomy): Eukaryota > Metazoa > Cnidaria > Anthozoa > Malacalcyonacea > Nephtheidae > Dendronephthya > Dendronephthya gigantea. Next base: position 183,695 of record NW_021163130.1, read on the forward strand.
GTGTCGTGAGCCCAGAGCCCGAATTCTCAGTATTATCTATGTACGTGAATGTTAACAAAAGGACCTTGCCGCATCAAAACACGAGCATTCAGATTCGAGCATGCAATTTATGCCGTAATAGGCCTCTCCCTAGAAATAAGTGCAGCTAAAATTACGTTTACGAAGGATTGAGTTTTTCACCATTGTATGTAAGCTTTCTCCAATCGCCGGGTCGATATTCGACCTGCACTAAAATCATCACGCTTCGTGATAATATACATTGTCTTATAATACTATATTTTATTTCAAATACAAACACTACAAAAGTGACTCAGAGAGCATAAGATACACCAGATATTTTCTCGATGTGCATGCAACTCTGTATTTAAATATATCAATAATTATAAAAATATCTACCAATTAAAGCCTGCATGGATGTATTTAGGACCATCTTTACGAGGAAGAAGCTTGATTAGGGAAGATGTGCAGTCTAAAATTTAATATTCCACTGAAAAGGTCGCGAGTCGCGAATAAACTAGAAAAAACGAACGGAAAATGTTAAAGAGCCTACCTTCACTGATCCTCTTGAAATTTCTCAATGTACATGGTTTTTCATCTATCGCGTGTTGTGAATTAACCGTTGTCAAAATTACCGCACACGATACGAATAAAATTAACATTTTGCAGGAAAAATATAAATGCGACGTGATCCGCCTGGCTCAAATGAGTCAACTGTACGGCAGTCAATTGCACCAGGCATTTATAACAGTGCTTTAATTACATAGCAGGTGCTTTTTGTAACTGCAATAACTGGAGTTTATTTGCCGGCTATGAACTTTTTCTCAAACGCGATCTGAAACCGACAAAGTTAAGACAAGGAAAATGACACAGCTTTCATTTTGTCTTGAGTATTTAAAAGACTGTAATATTATAACCTATAATTTTGTCCGCCGGGAAGAAACGCATGATAAAAAAATCGAAAATCGAATTAGAATTGTTTACACAAGAGGTCGTTAATTTTTTACCGTCGGCAAATTCGTGGCATACACCATGCATATAACACGTGACTTAGAAGTCGAAAAGCTTATACTGTATATAGTTTTCTTTCAATAATGGAATTTTTCCGGAATATTGTACTTTGAGCTGTTTCAGACGTCGAACTTTTTATGCGCCGATCGAACCTTATGTTAACGAGCTAAAGTGTTTCGTCTGCTGTATGCTCCAATGTCAATGAGTCAACTCTATGTACGGCAAACGTCAAATACACCAAGCATCTATATGATTTTATACAGCCATTCAATTACACAACATGCATGCATTTGCTTTTATCACTGCAATTATTACTGGATATTTTTAGCAACACGTGCAATATCGTAGTTTTATACATTATAAGATGAGGATTGTCTTCAAACGTCGAACTTTTCATGTGCCGAAGCTAATGTTAATGAGCTAAAGTCTTTCATTAAATATTTGCATTCGATTCGGCACATAAAAAGTTCAACGTTTGAAACGGGCCTTAATAAGGTAATAATTGAAAATGGCCAAGTTATATGCGGTGTTTCAAACACATAATAATATGTTTGCTATATTGGTGACTTTAAACGGGAAAACATAAGTTAACGCTATTTCGTTAGTTTAAAAATCTCGTTCGTTCGCCGTTCGTTTGATTTGTTCTAAGGATTATTGAGACAGGGGAGTGCGCGGTTTAAGGGGTTTGGCACCCCCTCCCCCCGCAAGCTCTTTAATAAATTAGTCTTAAAGTCGGTTCGAAAAACTCTCTATGGACTAGTTGAGTCGGTCCCAAAACCCATTTGGGGCGGGAGTTGCTCATTCGGGTAATGGTTAATTAGCCTAAAATTAAGAGTTAATCCTCTTGAAATTTCTCAATGTACATGGTTTTTCATCTTTCGCGTGTTGTGAATTAACCGTTGTGAAAATTACCACACACGATACGATTAAAATTAACATTTTGCAGGGAAAATATAAATGCTACGTGATCCGCCTGGCTCAAATAGTCAACTGTACGGCAGTCAATTGCACCAGGCATTTATAACAGTGCTTTAATTGCATAGCAGGTGCTTTTTCTCACTGCAATAAGTGGAGTTCATTTGCTACGATCTATTTCTCAAAGCGATTTGAAACAGACAAAGACACAAAATTAAGACAAGGAAAATGACACAGCTTCCGTTTTGTCTTGAGTATATTTAAAAGACTGTAATATTATAACCTATAATTTTGTCCATCGCGAAGAAACACATGCATGTAAAAAATGGAAAATAGAATTAGAATTGTTTACACAAGAGGTCATTAATCTTTAACCGTTGGCAAATTCGTGGCATACAACCATGCATAAAACACGTGAACTAAAAGGAAAAAGCTAATACTGTATATAGGTTTCTTTCAATAATGGATTTTTTCCCGGAATATTGTACAATGAGCTGTTTCAGACTTCGAACTTTTTATGTGCCGATCGAACCTTATGTTAATGAGCTAAAGTGTTTCGTCTGCTGTATGCTCCAATGAGTCAACTCCATGTACGGCAAACGTCAAATACACCGAGCTTCTGTGTAAACAGCTATTTAATTACACAACATGTATGTGCTCTTTGTCGCTGCCATGATTACTGAAGTTAATTTGTTATGACCTTTTTCTTAAACACTATCGGCAACCTACAAATTAACCTAAGACATGGAAACGGGACAGAGCGTCCGTTTTGTCTTGAGTATTCAAAAGACGGTAAAATATTACCTATAATTTTGTAAATCGCAAAGAAATACATAATAAAAAAATTAAAAATGAAAGCGGAATTATAATTGTTTACACAAGAGGTTGTTACGTTAATTTTTGACCGTCGCCAAATTCATCACATACAACTACGCGTATTCTAAACAAATAAACCAATAGCAATCTTATAATTAACATATTTTTTAAGTCAAGGTTAGGAGCTTTGCTAGACGAATGCCATGGGTACGTTTGGCTAAAATACAATAGAAACGTGACGAGAAAGGAACCATTTTTCATAAACTTGAACAATAACATAGTTAATGAATTGCATTGTACTTTTTAGTCTCCAAACCATGTATGTTCTATTAACTGTGATATAACACGTGACCTGAAAGAGAAAAAGCTAGTATATATAAGTGTATATAGCTTACTTTCAATTTTAGGACATTTTTGAGCAATATCGTTGTTTTATACCTTATAAGACGTCTTTCAGACGTCGAACTTTTCATAAGCCGAAGCTAGCGTTAATGAGCCAGTCTTTCATTAAAGTGGCAGTCAAGTCCGTTTTGCGCACGCGCGTGTTTTGTTTACATCGTGAACTATTATATATATATTACATGAAGTTTGCCGCCTATTACTTCCGGTTTTCACGAAATTTGAGAATGTTGAAAATTGAGCGCATCTTTGTTATCAATTGCATGAAATTTGCATACTATACGGTGTCGATTTCATATCTTCTGATTTCTCTGACACTGTTGGACCGCACTTTTTTTCTACACCGTTGAATCGGACAATATTTCTTGTAATATGGACGAAAGTTTGGACGTTGGGGATGCAGAGCGACTGCAAATTGAAGGGATTGCCCAAGTCGCTAACTTGGACGAGAATACAACGTGTTCCTGCAGTGGTATGTGCCTGCGCGAAAAAGGACGAAATGCTTGTCCATGCAAAACAGCGAGACAATATTGCAGTTTAGCGTGCCATGATGGACTATCGCTTACGTGTAGGAATCGCCGTCATTACATCGAGAGCGATTCAGATTCTTCTGAACAGTACGAGGTAGGAAAAGTTTTATTGGGTTCTTCGGCTTCTGGATTTTGTTAAATATTTATATATTTCCCTTTTGAATATTCCAGGACAATGAAAGCGAATTACAAGATGTGTCAATTGACTCCGTTCAAACAAGGTCGAGAGGTCGATCTACAAAACGTGCCAGAATTAGCAGAGAGAGTAGGAGCGAGGATGAAGGACAGGGCACCGAAAATCGAGGCAGAGGTCGTGGAAGAGGTCGGGCAAGCGGTCGGGCAAGAGGTCGTGGAAGAGGTCGGGGAAGAGGTCGTGGAAGAGGTCGGGCAAGAGGTCGAGAAAGTGGTAGGGGAAGAGGTCGAGGGAGATTAGTTGAAGAAGGCGACTCTCAACAACGAATTATGGCTCATGACCAACAACTGCAGGCATGTAAATGTTTTTGACATTGTCCTTTTAATTATAGAGTAAAATTATAGAGTAATTAATTTTGCAATAAAATACAATTTCAGGACTTGGTTGCACAACTTGATGAGGCAGCAGTAAGGAGATTGGCATTGGAACTCCTGAGAAGACAGCCGGCAGCATTTGCTGACTTGGTTGATGGAGAGTTGGCAAACCCAGCAGGTGAGCAAGCTCCACCACAGCCTAACCCCCCACCGGCAGATAGTCCAGACTGGTGCTTTTGTGGTTGTTGTGCCCCAATGCCAACACAAGAGGAAAATAAATGTTGCTGCCGTAGAGTAATGCCCTGTATTACAACCAGTCCACTTTTCCTCCAACTGGTTTTGGATGGCAATGTACTAGACATTGCTATGAGGTACAGAGAAGATGTACTTGTAGCTGACCATGCAAGAAACAATGAAAACTTTCGTCATGCTGCTTATCGACAGTACGTTTTATGGCAATATGGACGTCTAGGCCGAGGTAACAGAGTTGTTGTGCCAAGTTGCTGCGTATTGAAAATAAGAGCGAGGTATCCATCACCAAATGGATTGTATGTAGGATTCAGACCTGCTCGACTTTGAAGACTCAAAACAATACTGACATTTTGGCAAGTTAATGATGACATGTAATAATGTGTAATAAATTATTGACACTTCACTAGTGGCATGGTATGACCAGCGATGTTACTGGTTATGTAACTTTATTCATTTACTGTTAAGATGATAGATTTTTGAAAGCAACAATTTATAAGATATGCCCCCTCCCAATATTTAAATTCCCACAAATCATCTAAAATTACATATATAAATATGGTCTACGGATATGCAAATCAATTGTCGGTGCCACAAGTACGGTATTCCCTCATATATCAAAACCTTGTTTGGTGTCGTCTCAGAAGCTCTTCCATCGGAGGCTGGGGTACCACAGCAATATTTTGGCAATGTTCCTTGGGTCATCTGGAGCAAGACCTAATCGCTGTGTTACATGGCCAGGTGTAGCTCTTCGTTTTTCAAATATTGCAATGATTAACTCTGGCAAATATTTGTATTCCTTTGGCTCAAGGACTGCAACTGGGCACCATTGCTTTGTCCTTTTACTGTAGTGTGCTTTATATCTAGAATGCATTAAAAATTTTGATTAAATTATACCATTTTGAGTCGCATTAAAAGGTGGCATAATTCCTGGGTAGAATAGACAAAACATTTTAAGGGCCTTGAGCATCAGGTGAGTTAATATTATATTAACTCTTGTTATAGGTGACATTATAATTCACAACAGCAAATCAAGATGTTTAACCCAAATGTCAACTCATGTGAGAATATCCCTTGAATGACATGTCACATTAATGAAGAGTGGTACAATAAAACGAACCTTGGTTTTCCATCCAATGTCTTTGCAACTTGTCTTTTTCTATGTTTATTAAAATCAATTGCTGCCAATTGATTTCGCATCTTATATCCAACTAACCTTAAAAATAAAAAAGCAATTTTTATATAGCCTAGGTTATTCCTTAACATGCAAGTGCATGACCAGCCAGCCCATAGAATAAAATTTCAAGATAACTTACGTATATGATTGACGTTTTGCACAGTACATTAACAAATGGTTGTGGAAAGATTCCAGAAAACCTGTATGCCTGAAATATCAAAAAGTACATATACAAGTGCAAACTGAGAGGCATTGTATCATATTTGGGATATTATGTGGGCTATATCTTATTTTTGGCTACATCTCGAAAAACGCCTACTGGTTAAACAATAACAACATCCAAGTACTAGTATTGCATTTATGTATCATAATAGTGGGTATCTGTATAGCAATTTGCTAAAAATGTAATTACCTAAACCTGGTGTAATATGGCAACTCATTTAATAGTCGCTTATTAAGGACAATGCTTCTCAAAGCTTTATGCGATGAAGAATCTTTTGCCAGCCATGGTTTTGCTCTTTCCTCTTCCGTTAAAATGTCATGGCCACATTTCCCATCTCCTATGCCATCCTTCAATGCCCATTCGTGTTCATTGACAATATGATGGAGAATCCCTATCCACAAATCCTATTAGAAAAAAAATTAATGAGATATGACATTAGATATGGTACAGGACAAATGGATAGTAAATAAACATAAATGCCAAAATTTGTGTCAGTTCCAAAGGGTAATACTGCAGCATGCACCATTTTATTAAATTTTATGAATACCAGCAAAAGGTTTAAAATTTTCAATTTGCAACATACTTTTAAATTATCAACATTGCCACCACAGTTGCGACTGGAATACCAAAAGTGGTTTCTGACAGACGCAATCCACAAAGAAAGATCTTCGTTTCCTTTTTCATTGGCAGCCTAGGTTAATAAGCATAACCTAATGTCTTAGTTACCAAGCACAATTCTGCACAACTATTTTGGATACTCCATTTGTTAAATGTGAATTAAAAATGAAAAAGAAAACAAGTTTATCAATCAAAAGGTGCACCATAAACTCATGCTTAATCATAGAAGTTCAATACATACAGAAATAACTTTTTTTCCAATAATTTTGCACCATGCCAAACATCTCTTTGATGCACAATGTCTTTATATTTTGCAGCATTTTCTAAAAAACACACAGTTGGGAAATCAGCAATTTCCATACAATATTTATTTGAGCATCATGCTATACATTGTTGAAAACAATAGGGTGACATAAAAGATATAACCATGCAATCAAAGCAAAATTTATTAGCTAAAAGCATAGCAACAATCAAGTTGTAAAAATAAAACTCTTGCATGCAGTAATAGACCACCTAAAAGTTGTGAAGCATTAAAACTTGAATGTTTCAAGCAAACACCTTTTATCTGTAGGTCACAAGGAATTTGATGAGGTTTATAAACTATAAAGGAAACAATACAATGAAGAATACTTACTCATTAATGCACCAATCTCCAAATGGCCATCGGTAACAACCTCTTTGATAATCATTTTTGATTTCAATAAATTATCAAGCCCTCTTTCAAATCCAATTCTTTCCATGTTTGGACTTTTTCTTCCCTCAACTTCCCTCACTTCAACAAAGTTGATGTCTAAAATGCACTTAGAGTCCATTTCAGCAAATGTATAAGTGCAATACTGTGCACAATGTCCAGGTGAATCATTGCGCCCATCTGAACTAAGCACGATGTCTTGATTCTCACGCTCTGCCCAACACGAATTCTTTAATTCCTCCCAATAGCTGTTAACTGCTGGAGCTATATATAAATTCTGGTATTGGTTGTACAAGTTTTTGGATATAAACTGCACATTCATGACTTGGAAAAGAAATCCAATCTTTGTATATGAATTGCCAGAAAGAGGTATGGCAGATGCCAAAAGCAAATTTCCAGCACGAACACCTTCACAAGTTGGTTGGGCAGCCCATCTAAAATGAAGCATTGGTTCTTCAATTTTAGAAGTTTTCAAAATGATCAAGATACATGAATAATATAAATGTTGTGTTTATCCATTAAAAGTACCTGGTTACTTGTTAAAATTATCATTAATACCAAAAAATGAAACGCAAAGTTGGAAATAGACATACCTCCCACCAAAGTGGCCAGCAGAACAACCCCAATTTACAACTAGGCATGTTCCAACAAAGGAATTCCCAAAATTCAATGGACGATTACATCCACTTCTTGTACAAACAGGACCATGTAGCTTTTCCAGTAGTTCCAAAATTATTGCTGTTGATGCTAAGCATAACTCTAGTTTTGGAACATCAATGGATGGTATATGACGAACAAAACTTTCTTTGTTACTTTTTTGGGCTGTTTCAGTGTCAACACCACCAGTAACACCATCATCATCATCCGTCACTGTGACCATTGATTGTGGTATCTAACACTTCTTCTTCCAAGGAGACCCTATCAATGTCATTCTAACCCTATATACTATAAATGTCTATAGTCAAGTGCTATATTGGGTAGTCATTTCTTTACATTACATTAGAGCTTAAAAACCTGAATTCAAGCAGTTTATAAACATACATTGGATGTCCTAGTGATATTTGACTATTGTCCTCCAATTCACTATCATCAGAATCAATGGCTGATAATGTTTCCTCATCATCTACAGTTTGTGTCCTACAATAGGTAACAGAGATAACAACATTTTTATATTCCTTTACAAAGAATTACTTACAATTCGGTAGTAATTATACATCGACATGACCTTTTTTTATTGTTGTCATTAAAGGTACTTGGGTGTGGAGCATGTATGTATGATGTATCGTTAGTACATACATGTGCATGAATCAAAACACATTTGACATAAAATACCTTAGTGCGTCTGTGGACCCAAGTAACAGACGTCTCCGTTTAGTAGCGACGGGAGGCAAAGATGAATGCGGCCTTGTTTGAATACGCGGGGTCGATGATAAAACTAAAAGGGAAAATATAAAGCATGGGTTACCTATCTCCATTCATTTAAAGACGTCGTTTAAAGTGACATAATGTCGATATAAAACTTTACTTGGGCTAATGGCCATAGGCATTGCTGACAAATCCGCAGCGCTGTTTCAAAGTTTGTCTGTGTCTCCGCGTCACTGAAATAAATCGGTTCAGATTTAGAAGAACGTAATTTATGTATATGCGATTCAAATTATGAATAATTCAAATTTCTCACCTCGAAATACGGGCACCTTTTTCGTAATGATCTAAAAGCATTTCAGCCAGTTGTTTGTCTGTCTTCAAATTTAGCTCGTCTTTCAGACATCGCCAACGCTGATATTGCTCGTAAAGAGCTATTTTTGTCGAATCTCGCTTTGCGATGTAATCTTTGCGTTTCGTCTTTGCATCTTCACTGCTTGGGACGCTAAAATTCGCGGAGCTTTCGGCACTGACATGTGAGGAGCTTTCGCACTCCTCCATGTTGAACGCTGTGTTTTCACTGTTTTGTCACAGCTGACAGCTTGCCTCCTGACTAAATACGCATGCGTATGGGGATATAATTTCATTAAAATTCCTTTCTGTGGGCCCACAGAAAGGAATGTGCGTACATGCGCAGCACGGACTTGACAGCCACTTTAAATATTTGCATTCGATTCGGCTCATAAAAAGTTCAACGTCTGAAACGGGCCTTAATAAAGTAATAATTGACAATGGCCAAATTAAATGCACATGACAGCTGCGGTATTTCAAACACATAATAATATGTTTTTGCCATATTTGTGACTTTCAACGGGGAAATATCTCGTTTGTTATCCGCTCGTTTCAGTTGTTTTAAGGATTATTGAGTCAGGGGCGTGCTTTATGGGGTGCGGCACTCCCCCCAATCTCTTGGTAAATTAGCCCTAAAGTCGGTTCAAAAACCCCTTTATGGGACTAGGTCAGTCGGTGCCAAAACCCGTTTGAGTGAGAGATGCTGATCTAGCTTATATCGGATTTATATAATTGTTTTGTGCCGAGCTTCGTCTTCAATAATGGACTATAAAAATTGTGGTTAACATAGTTCCACAATAATATGGCCCAGGGCCATGCAGGTCATGCAAACTATATGTCGCCATTGTAAAATGCAGTTTTATTCCTATTACAATATAATTATTTTTCAGTATCCAATTTATCATTTTTAATTTGATTGATAACACGTCTTCTTAATTCACCCTCTCCTTTCTTTTGAGTCTCTGTTCACGCACGGGAATCGGATGGACTATTACGTTTTCAACCTTAGTGCTGCTAGCCTTGATCTCCAGAGGATACAATTTTGCTAACGGTCTAAATATCCATAAATTATAATGAATGTTCTTAACTTAACGGTAAGCAACTCTTCTAACATCAATTTATATCAAAACTCTCTACTGGGGACTTTCGATATAAATTGATGTTAGAAGAGTTGCTTACCGCTAAGTTAAGAATAATCATTATATGGATTGACGGCAAAATAACCAAAATAAAGTCTTTGTTTTGTGTAAAATGGTACAAAATCATAAAATATTGAATGCGTATATAAATAGTGTTTTGATACTCTTTAGTGTTAACCTCTCCCCTGAATATGGTTTGCGTATTCATTTCCGGAACGGTGTTTCCGTGCTTCCGGTAGAGTCCACCTTTTACTAACGAGTCCAACCCACCTTTTACTATATAACGAGTGTAGTCCACCTTTTACTAACGAGTCCAGTCCACCTTTTCTAACGAGTCCAACACACCCTTTACTATATAACGAGTGTAGTCCACCTTTTACTAACGAGTCCAGTCCACCTTTTCTAACGAGTCCAACACACCTTTTACTATATAACGAGTTAGTCCACCTTTTACTAACGAGTCCAGTCCACCTTTTCTAACGAGTCCAACACACCTAGTTACTATATAACGGTACAGTCCACCTTTTCTACAGTCCAGTCCACCTTTTCTAACGAGTCCAACACACCTTTTACTATATAACGAGTGCAGTCCACCTTTTACTAACGAGTGCAGTCCACCTTTTACTAACGAGTCCAACACACCTTTTACTATATAAAGAGTCCAGTCCACCTTTTACTAACGAGTCCAACACACCTTTTACTATATAACGAGTCCAGTCCACCTTTTACTAACGAGTCCAACACACCTTTTACTATATAACGAGTGCAGTCCACCTTTTACTAACGAGTCCAGTCCACCTTTTACTAACGAGTCCAGTCCACCTTTTACTAACGAGTCCAGTCCACCTTTTACTAACGAGTCCAGTCCACCTTTTACTAACGAGTCCAGTCCACCTTTTACTAATGAGTCCAATCCTCCTTTTACTAATCCAGTCCAGTCCATGTTTTACCGAATTCGTATCTTCATTGGCTGTCAGAACAGCGAGAACAAAAAACAGCCAATGCATGAGGTTACAAATTCGTCATTTTTCAAACGTTCTCAAACGTCTACAGCGCGGATCCAGCAACGGCCAATCCAAAAAATGAGTAAAATATCAAAAAACATATTCACATTTTTCTCGCTTCTATAACTTGTTTTCAAAGTTAAAACATAGGCAGTATATAGTAAAAATATTTCAGATTTCATTTCACTTGTTATTTTAGATTAGTTTTAGGTATTAACTGGCGTATTTTCGGATTGTTTTCATGTGTACATCTCGATATTGTGATTAAAGTTGCCTACCTAGGATATAATATTATACCATGCATGGATAATAAAATCACAATAATAAACTCTTTTAACTATTCATAATTATACAATATAATAGACTACCTACATTGCATGATCATTGTCAGACACACATATTGATATTCGCATGTAAATTATAGACAAGTACATAAGCATGTAAATAAATGACACAATGTGTCTATTTCATCAAAGTGTGCATTTTTATTTCAAATGGGGATTAGAATTTAACTCCTGAAATGGTGTTTATTTGTAACCTCAATTATTTTAACACTGTTTTTGGTGTTAAAATAACACCTGAAAGAACTTGTCGATACTCGATCGATTCATTGACTTCTAAGTCGAATCATGAGTCGAGTCCTTGCTCGATATAGTAAGTATATATTTTAGCCCTTTGTTTAATGTTATTTCTAAACAGCGTGCTAAGTTAGTTGGGCCTTCAAAGCAATTGCAATTCTTCAATTTGCAATTCAATTGTAAATCAAGGTGATTCAAATTCATCTTCCTCTTCAGCTCGATATTATTCATATCAGGCTATATATAGCTCATAATCGCATGCGTGGAATATTATCGTAAAATTTCCTGCATTACTCATTTGTCAATTGCGATTAGAGTGGCGGAGACAGTCTGACAATTTACGGAATTAGTCCCGCTGCGCAATTTTAAGTCATTATATCTTTTTATTAGGAAATTTATTGTTTTTGCTGAAGTTGATTCAGTCGAAAAACACCTTAATAATATCAGCGAATAGCGGACTAAATCGCTAGGCTGGCCACTCAAACATTCTGAACGTTAAAATAAACTTCGAACATAGCGTATTCATTGATGTAATTCATCATTTCATCACTAAATGCAAGGGAAAATTGGGTAACGTGGGTGGCGAACGTAGTAATTATAGACTAACGTAATTCCATCACCGACAACTAAATTGTCCAAATTACGTAATTTTGATTGATAAACCGATAAATAATGGATAAAACGTTTATCTAAAAATTCAATGAATACTTGTCATTCTATTGGTGATGGGTTCCAATTAAAGATGCGGGAAGCATCTTGGCAGCGTCTTCAAATAATTTCGCATCAAATGTGGAATAAAGGCTTTCATCAGGAGATTCATTCTATTTATTGCAGAAGTCGGCTCCCTCTGGCGACTACATGCAGTGTTGACCACTTCATTTCTACATCAGTTATCAAACACATGTCTCTAACGGTTAAGAGACAGTTAAGAGACAGTTAAGAAGAGCAACATTGTTTGACTTGTTAACCTGAATGTGAGGTCTCACCATCCACAGTATAAGCAACCATGAGATTACATCATGAGAAACTGTCTCTGAAACGATCAGTTATAGACATTTTTTCATAAATTGTTTGAAGTTCTGATAAGATAAGTATGCATGAATCTGACCTAGCAATCTATAGCCATTGTCTGCATAGATTGTGATAATATCTGGCGACAACATAGAGAAATCAGCTGACAGCAATGCATCTTGGAAGGTTGTCAGCTATACATTGTTCGCTACTGGAACTTTGACAGTAAAACAACGTATTGATCTTATATAGAAAATAAACTACAGTTGTATGGATAATTGATAATCATGTTTCCGTGTTTACGAGTTTAACAGCACGAACATAAATAGCTACAAGTTTGGAAATTCAAAATATCTGCTTTTGGGAAATATATAAATGCAGTTACAATTGAACACATAACCGGGTTTAAACCTGGAGCCTATGGTCAATAAATTTTTTTATAGCATAATCAAATGGTTGTTTCTAAATTATTAAAATAGCGAAGTTATGCTCAAGCTGAGTTCGGTATTTGTACTCTTGATGTATTTGTTGTTAAAAGGAATTAGCTATTTGTGTTAAAATACCACAACGAATATACTGTATAATATTCAGGAAAATTTATGTTTAAGAAGGCAACTGAAGCAAGTGAGTGCAAACAAACCTTGAAATACTGTATACTGAGTCGATAGAGTTCCGGGTGACGACAGAAATGCGTCATGCACAAGTGCATGTAAGCTAGATATTATATAGTGAGCCTTGATCGAGAAAGTTCCTCATATTGTACTGGCGTGTATTGATAGAAAGCATATTAGTCAAAATCTGAAGTTATAAAGGGAAAAGTTTTACATTGTACAAATAAATTTAAACAATTCCTTCTAGAATCGTTACGTATTTAAAATGTTTGAGGTAAAAACTGGAGAAATCTCTGCAAAGCCGGTCAAAGTTTCATGAACTATTTTTACATGGCTTAACTATTACTTCTGCCGCCCCAATTTGCCCCTGTTATGAAATCCTTATAGATTTACTGGAATGCATGGAATGAGGTTGAAGCTTAAGTTTAGATCTGCTTTCATTAAAACTTCGGGTTGCTCGGTTTTATAATTTGCCATGTGTAATAGCGTCAAGTGGCATGCATTGCGTGGGGCAGATTTATCGCGTTTATCTTGAATCTACTAAAACATGAAAATTTGCAGAAACGTAATTGTATAATCTTTCGTGAATCGTGATGCTAAATTTTTGCCTTGGTAATAGACCACGGGTTGATAATTTAAAACGCCTGTTCTGGCGTTAACTCCACGTGTGCTAGTCTTTCAATATATAAAGCTAGTTCATATCATTTTATTTTAGAATCGTGGCGAACCGAAATGTTGTTCGACATTCAGACAGCACATCGTATTTTAAAAAGTATAGAAGCTCAAAAATGTATTCCAATTGTAATTGCATGTTAATTCCTGAATTCAACTGATTGTTCATATGATAACATTTTTAATAAAGGTCTTTGATAAATTGTTTGAAGTTCTGATAAAATAATTATGCATGAATTTGATCTAGCAAGCGAGTTGCTCTCGTATGGTGATGTGTCTATATAGCTATTGTCTGCATAAATTTTCATTCATATAACATCTAGCGACCACCGTAGGGAAATCAGCTGACAGCATAGCCTGTTCGAAGGTTTGTTTCAACTATACATTGTTCGCTACTGGAACTTTGAAAGTGAGACAACGTATTGAACTTATATAGAAAATAAACTAAAGTTGTATGGATAATTGATAATCATGTTTCAGAGATTACGAGTCTGACAGCACGAACATAAATAGCTACAAGTTTGGAAATTCGAAATATCTGATTTTGTGAAATATATATAACTGCATTTACAACTGAACCGGGTTTAAAGCTGGAGCCGACAGTCGATAAAATTTTTTATCGCAAAATCAAATGGTTGTTTCAAAATAATTAAAATAGCGAAATTATGCTCCAGCTCAAATTCTGTTTATTACTCTTAATGTATTTGTTGTTAAAACGAATTATAGCTATTTGTGTTAAAATACCACAACGAATATATATTATTCAGAAAAATTCCTAGCAACTGAAGGAAGAGAGTGAAAACAATACCTGGAAATATACTGAATAGATAAAGGTCAAGACAGGAAATTGCGTCATGCACAAATGTAAGCTATATATAGTCAGGCCTGATCGAGACAATTGCTCATTTTGTGCTGGCGTGTGTTGATAGAAAGAATATTTGTCAAAATCTGAAGTTATAAAAGGGTAAGTTCTTACAATGTACTAATAAATTTAAACAATTCCTTCTAGAGTCCTTACGTTTATGATGTTTGACAATGGGGTAAAAACTGGAGAATCTCTGCAAAGTCAAAGTTCCATGAACTACTTTATATGGCTTAACTATATTTCTGCCGCCCCAATTTGTCCCTATAGGTTTACTGGTAGGATGATTACTCCGGCGCGTGTGGTAGCCTTTTGAATAAATAAAGCTTCTGAACATAAACACTACAGTTCATATCATATTAATTTACAAGCGTGCACCAAATGTTGTTCGACATTCAGATAGCACATCGTACTTTAATAAGTATTAGAGCTCAAAAATGTATATGGGAGGGAGCAATATGGCAGCGTCTTCAAACAACTTAGCAAACAACTTAGCATTAAATGTGGTATAACAACTGTCTAAAAAAGACAAAATTAACACGTCGACGTTTCGACCTGAGAGCCTTCGTCAGGAAAGTTAGTATGAAAATAAATAGGGGAGAATACATGTTTTGTATGGGGGCAAAAACACGTGATAAAATTGGGCCAATAGAAAATAAAAAATCAAAACAAATTGGAATACATAACATTGCGAAAGAAACGGCTGATTGTGGGTCTAAGAATAGCCCGCAACGAGGGAAGCCTGATCAGCAACGAAAACATATTACAACCAGCTTTGATGTAAACAAAGAAATGGTAGTCATATTACTCTGGGTGAAGTAACTAAAATGAAAGGGAGTCTTTCATTTATGCCAGAGGGATGCAAAGTGCCAAGACTGTGGATTAGTCGCATTTCTTGTCGTTTACGGCTATCGTTATTACCGGAAATGGGAGAGAGGCTCTAATTTTCATGTCCGTGACACACTGATTACCAGAGGTAAAGAGTCTGGCAACAGGCTTGGTGTTATCACCAAGGTAGCCCGCATGGCAGGCGATCCCTAACTTCGTGTTTCGCTATGTATTTTAGAAACTCTGTGCATTGACGGACGGGAATTGATGATCGACTCTCATGCAAGAGTACATAACATTATTCTAAATTTGTAACGTTCGGCATCTGGTCTTGGCGGAATTTATTGACGATTGCGTTCGCTCTGCTCTTATAAAACTAAATAATTCTCTAAAGTCGAAACGCGAACTGATTATCAAACACGAGCAAGAGATAGCGTTAAAAATTTACTGCTTGGGAAGCCTGTTTTAGCCGTTCTACCTATACTTTACGTGGCAAATATAAATATGAAAGCTGAGCGTAGTAGCGTTCTCGTTATTTTTTATCTTCAAGCTGTATTATCACTTATTATTTTTTATCACTTACCTACCAGTCATTGGGCCAGAACCAATTCCCGCCTTTCCATGTACACCACCCACAGCAGTCAACTCTGAGCCAACGTCCCCAATCACCCATTTACAAACAATACTTCCGCCAAGCCTACCAACCCATCAATCGTACTGTAGACCAGAATGGAACATGGGTCTAGATAACGATGCATGCCACGTCAATCCCTCACGAAATCCTGATAAAGTCTATCCGATACCTGTGAGGATTACGAATCACAATGTTAAATTAATTAACAAACGAAATACCAAGCAAAACAAGCTTTTACGAAATCCCAATATGATCGACATTCCTACCACTGAAGGCAGGTCTTGGAATGAACACTCGACCCTGAAAGACCTTAGTATAGAACGGGACACTCCGCAAAATTATAACATTTCAAAGTCCCCCCATTTCCGTCTGGTACACTTAAATATAAGGTCTCTACGAAATACCTCCCATTGGATCCAATTCGCCGAATTTGTTTCAAAGACAAGGATTGAGGCAATAACATTATCAGAGACTTGGTTAAACACAACCATACCAAATGCCGAGATCAACTTGGAGGGCTATAAAATTTATCGCCAAGACCGCCTCCACAAAAGAGGAGGAGGGGTAGCTGCGTACATTCGGAGTGATATTAAGGTCACCGTACTGAAGGAAATATCATCAGTTTCCACCGATTACTTCCAGCAGCTTTGGCTCAAACTTCAGACTAAAAAGTTAAGATCTATCCTGCTCTGTGTATCATATAGACCACCAGACTGCCCGCCGTCCTGCCTAGAAAACAACCTAAAAGCAAGTTATATGCAAGCCGCCATGCAGGACAAACCCATATTTATTTTGGGAGACCTCAATTGCAACACCATGAAGGTCACCGCTGAGACCACAGCATTGGAAAACTTCATGTACGAGATGAACTTAAAGCAATTGATCACTTCACCAACCAGGATCACAAACACTTGTGAATCACTAATCGACGTAATCATAACTTCATCACCCAACCTTGTCCATCAAAGTGGTGTTATGGACACACTCATAAGCGACCACCTACCAGTATACACCGCGTTAAACATGAAACTTCCTAAGCCATCAGTACAGAGCATCCTGACGCGAAGCTATAAAAGCTATGATAGTTCAAAGTTCATTACCCATCTTGGTACAAGATCACAAGAACTCATTTCTATCTTTTTCGATTCCAATGTCAATTCAAAACTCAGAAAACTTAATGATGTCCTCTCTAATACTTTGGCTGTCCATGCTCCAATTAAAGAGGTCAAGATTCGACGTCGATCCTGTCCATTTGTTACTGCTGACATAAAAAAACAAATGATCTACAGAGACCAGCTACATCGTAGATACAAACAGACCATGGCCAGAAAATTCGGACATAATTAACATTCTACTTCCGCCTAAATTTGCATATGGTGTCAAAATAAAGCTTCGTGAGTTTATAGTAAACTGTAATGTGCACAGTACTAAACGCTAAAAATACACCTTTAGGTAGGTCAATTATAATTTGCCTTAATTACTCGTTGCAGAGCAAGTTAATCTTAATATTTTTATATAGTATTTCAAAATATTTTATCAGTATTCGTCCTGCATTTTCAAAAAAAAGTTTGATTATTTATCACGTTGAATACCATATAAAACAAAAACCGTAATAGCGTAGAAATAAAATAAAAATGCAGAGCCAACATAAACCTTTACCAGCAAAATATTACCTCAGGATCTTTAATATGACACGAATTACAAGAAACAACCAGGGCAAATTGCAAAGATGCAATGATTTTCTTAAATTTTGCGAAATTTAAGAATGCGCAATATAATTTATAGTTCTGCAAACGAATAATATTTGAACAGATATGCAAATTTGCTACGGCAATCTGCATATTCGATGTCCGCAATTTCTGGCCATGACGAGAAATGGAGGACTGGAAGAACTTTAAAACAGTCCAAAAATCAATCAAATCCACCTTAAAAGTCGCAGAGAAAGACTACGTCCGCACTGAAGTTAATACACATAAAGACAAACCTGGGTCACTTTGGAAAGTAATTCATAGCCGCATTCCGTCTAGAGACAAAACAACCCCAATATACAGCAAAAACCAGGAAGAGGTTGCCAACGATTTTAACAGTTTTTTCCAGTCAGTAGGGATAACAGCCGCCGAAACAGCTACGCAACTGGCCTTAGATAATAACATCAATATATCTTCCATGTCTGCCTGTGAAATCAAGAACCTACAATGTCCGATCGAAGAGTCATTCCACTTCATACCTGTTACCTGTGCGGAAATTGAACGCATACTAACATCTATGCCATCAAATAATCACCAGGTCCCGACAAATCAGTATGAGAACTATTAAAGACTGCCTCCAAGTAATCTAGGCCCCCTGACGGATATCATCAACAGTTCATTTACAACTAATACGTTTCCAGAAGCCTGGAAAATAGCAGAAATCATACCAATATTAAAAGAAGGGATCACGAAATAGCCTCCAACAACCGTCCCCTCTCAATGCTCAATGTAATCTCGAAGGTATGTGAGAAAGCGGCCTTAAATCAATTCACGAGTTTTTTAAACCGGACCGGCCACCTTACGGCACACCAGAGGGAAACAGAAAGTACCATTCAACGGAAACCCTCAATATATTAGTAAACGATTTTTTCCTGAACGCAATGGATAACAAAAGCTATCTGCCCTTATTCTGTTAGATCTGTCCAAAGCCTTCGATAGCATCGACCACACAATATTGCTTCAAAAACTAAGCAATATTGGAGTATCTCGTAAGGCTCTAAATTGGTTTAGAAGCTACCTTTCAGACAGAAAGCAATACGTACGCATTGGCTCTGCAGTATCAGAAACTCTTTCAATCACTCATGGCGTCCCACAAGGGGCAATATTGTCACCTCTGTTATTGCATCTATATAAACGACCTTCCAACAGCACCAAAAACAGCTAAGTTAGAATCATTTGTGGATGATTCGAAAATATTCATGTCCTTTCCAATCACGAATATAATCGATGCAAAAAGTAACATAGAAGAGGATCTTAAGAGGATTGCAACATGGTGTTTCGCAAATAAGCTGTTAATTAACCCTGAAAAGACAAAATTAATGCTAATAGGCACTCGACAGTTAATCGGAAACCTTACTGAAGGACTGGTTATCTCGTTCCTAGGAAAAGAGATCACACCTTCCTCTTACGCCAAAGACCTAGGGCTATTCATGGACAGTTATTTAAGTTATGATCATCATATACGACACGTCATATCATCTTCAATGGCAAAACTGTACCAAATAAATAGAGTAAAGGACAGCTTCGATAGCGAAACCCTCCACACGATTGTCAATGCCCTAGTGATGAGCAGATTGTATTACTGCTCTACGGTGTGGTCGAATACATCGGCAACAAACATAAAAAAACTCGAAAAAGTACAAAATTTTGCTTGTAGGATCATAACAAATACAAGGAAATACGACCACATAACACCAGTACTACAGGCGATCGGTTGGCTCCCAGTCAAGGAACATTTACAGTACAGAGATACACTAATGGCTTATAAATGCATGAACGAACTTGCACCGCCGTACTTATGTGACCAGTTTTTAAAACGAAATGCAGTTCACAACAAGAACACCCGGAATAAAGACGACCTTGACATTCCCACATGCAAAACAACATCAGGTCAAAGAAGTTTTTGCTATAGAGCAATAAAAATCTGGAACACTTTAGATAAAGATTTTAAAAAACTACCTTTTAAAACATTTAAGAAGCACTTAAAGAAAAATATGTTAACAAATAACGTTAACGGAAACCTATCTTAGTTAAAGTATTAAAATCTTAGTATAACTATATAACTAGGATTTCTCTTAATTGTAAACATATTTTATAAACATAGCATAGTCAATAACGTAATTGTAGATAGAAATATACCTATTTTTAGCCTTGTTAGTACATACTGAAAAGCCCTATTGGGAGTATGTTTTATGTATAATAAAATAAATTAAAATAATAATAATAATATAATATTACTGTATAGGAGATCAAATTCTTCAAATAACCGAAATGCTTTCGATGGAAATGTTTCAGAAGTCGCCAAGTCTCTACCGCAATATATACGATCGCAGATAGTGCATACCTATCTACATTGAGAATTTCTATCAACTATTGAGGCTTAGGATTCTCATAATTTATACTATTTTCAATGCCAGGCAAATTGACTGGGGAAAAAGAATTACTGATACACTCATATTATACTGTGTATTTATAAATATATAAATAATATATGATGTATACAAATTTTCCGACGATATAATATATGCAAGACAGAGTCAGACATATCTATTCTGTCGCCTCATACACAAACAACGACAGTGCATGCATTTATTCATTTATATTTTCAGCGCTGGCTCTTTTACCTCTTGTCCAGGTTTAAACGTTCTTTGGTGGTTCTTTTGAAATTTTAAATAATTATATTAATATATCGAAAAACCAGACTTCAATTCATAAACAAACTTACAGCCGAAAAATATATCGGCATGGTAGAAAACGCGGGTAGCGGACTACGGACTACGGATTACGGACTACGGATTACGGACTACGGATTACGGACTACGGATTACGGACTACGGATTACGGACTACGGATTACGGACTACGGATTACGGACTACGGATTACGGACTACGGATTAGGACTACGGATTACGGACTACGGATTACGGACTACGGACTACGGATTACGGACTACGGATTACGACTACGGATTACGGACTACGGACTACGGACTACGGATTACGGATTACGGATTACGGACTACGGATTACGGACTACGGATTACGGATTACGGACTACGGACTATGGACACAATCTTTAAAAAATGCGAAGATGTTGCCTTCACTCAATAAAACATTTTGGCATTTTTTATATATTTTTTCAGGCTTTAGGTAAACAAAAGATTTTAGCAAAATTTCAGCATATGAAACCATGCAGACAATTTGATAACATATATGGTGCTATTTTGTGAAAATTAATGACGTTAGTAATAACTAAGATCCGTAGTGACTATGTCACGCAGCTAGGAATTTTATGTTTTTTGTGCGCTTTTATAGGCAATTGCTTTCTCGGAGGTGCAAACTGTTATGCAAATTATTGATTTGGAGCGGTTTATTTGGGACTTCCTCGAGATAAGACACGATCGTTTTATGTATCAAACCACGTTTTAAACGATTTCAATTTGCACAGAGTCTTTATTCATTACTCTATGAAAGGCTATACAGCAACATTCAAATATGCAGTCGCCCATAAATATTTGCATGTAAACGTGAACGAGAATAAACGCAACACAATGTTCATGTAAATAAAATAAAAAACGGCGGAAAGCACATTCAACAAATTCCATATAGTTTTGCTATAATCCCATATCCCAGCTAGCACAATCACGTTGTATGAACGTTGTATTAGCGTTCGTCGAACGTTTGGATAACGTTATTTATTAATGTTGGGTAAACGTTTTTTTGTGAAATCGTAGGAACGTGGTATCAACGTTAGGATTAACGTTACAGCGCGACGTTAATACAACGTTCATACAACGTTCAACTCAATGTTCATATAACCTAATGTCCGACGTTAATGCAACGTTCAGCCAACGTTTGGCGCCAACGTTCGGCCAACATTAAGATAACGTTGGATATCAAGGTTGAGACAACGTGAATTGTTTCTGGGTATTTGAAAATTCCTGCAACTTCGTTTGCGAGATTGCGAATACAGATAACTTAGAGTCATCTGAGCCATTGTTCGCCAGCCTGTGAATACATGTAGATTTTATGTCATTGACATTGATTAAAACATTTCTAGCAAATTGACAAGACGGCTTCGACAAGTCGCGCTATAACGTTAATCCTAACGTTAATACTACGTTCCTACGAGTTCACAAAAAAACGTTATCCCAACGTTAATAAATAACGTTATCCAAACGTTCGACGAACGCTAATACAACGTTCATACAACGTGATTGTGCTAGCTGGGATATGGGATTATAGCAAAACTATATGGAATTTGTTGAATGTGCTTTCCGCCGTTTTTTATTTTATTTACATGAACATTGTGTTGCGTTTATTCTCGTTCACGTTTACATGCAAATATTTATGGGCGACTGCATATTTGAATGTTGCTGTATAGCCTTTCATAGAGTAATGAATAAAGACTCTGTGCAAATTGAAATCGTTTAAAACGTGGTTTGATACATAAAACGATCGTGTCTTATCTCGAGGAAGTCCCAAATAAACCGCTCCAAATCAATAATTTGCATAACAGTTTGCACCTCCGAGAAAGCAATTGCCTATAAAAGCGCACAAAAAACATAAAATTCCTAGCTGCGTGACATAGTCACTACGGATCTTAGTTATTACTAACGTCATTAATTTTCACAAAATAGCGCCATATATGTTATCAAATTGTCTGGTTACCTATGCTGAAATTTTGCTAAAATCTTTTGTTTACCTAAAGCCTGAAAAAATATATAAAAAATGCCAAAATGTTTTATTGAGTGAAGGCAACATCTTCGCATTTTTTTAAAGATTGTGTCCATAGTCCGTAGTCCGTAATCCGTAGTCCGTAATCCGTAGTCCGTAATCCGTAGTCCGTAATCCGTAGTCCGTAATCCGTAGTCCGTAATCCGTAGTCCGCTACCCGCGTTTTCTACCATGCCGTTTTGTTATTATAATATTAACTGTTTGTGATTGGCTAATTGCGCTGGGACTGAAAAGGGGGCGGGTTAACAAAAAAACTTAGCCAAACCTGGCAGGAAGTCTTTCGTCGTCGTCGCCTTGCCCGATTTCAAGAACCGCCTGCCATGCAGGCTATCACCAAGCCTGTTGCCAGACACTTTACCTCTGGTAATCACTGTGTCACGGACATGAAAATTAGAGCCCTCTGTCCCATTTCCGGTAATAACGATAGCCGTTAACGACAAGAAATGCGACTCATTCACAGTCTTGGCACTCTCCATCCCGCTGGCATGAATAAAAGACTCTCTTTCATTTAAGCTACTTCACCCAGAGTAATATGACTCGCATTTCTTTGTTTACATCAAAGCTGGTTGTAATACGTTTTCGTTGCTGATCAGGCTTGCCTCATTGCGGGCTATTCTTAGACCCACAACCAGGCGTCTCTTTGCCACTGTAATGTGTTCCAATTTATTTTGATTTTTTGTTTTCTATTGGCCCAATTTTATCACGTGTTTCACAGGTCAAAACGTCGATAAGTGTTTTGTCTTTTTTAGACAGTTATTATACCACATTTGATGCTATGTGTAATGTGTTTACGAATGTAGCTAAATGTTTCATACTCTCATTACTCTGTTAGTGCTTGATCGTATTCTTCTTCAATCGTGAAACAACTAAGGGACAAGTCGGCGCAAGGTTTTCGTTGGCGTGAATGATATCTAGACTCTTTGTGATGATCTATCTGAAAATTTTTCATTGTTCTTGCAATGCATGTTTACTTTCATATAATTTCTGCAGAAATCAAGCTAGTTTCAGCTCAAATATAGCAGTATTAATTTTGATTCGTATGGCGCATAATTGAGCGTCATGAAAAGTAAGACGCGGGCCAAGTGTCGGGTTTCTTCCACCTGCAACTTTTACAGCTGAACATCAGAACAAAAGTCCCGTACGTAACTATACTTTTCGGCAGGATGATAAAAAAAATAATGAAAGACAAGTGGGAATGTATGACCTGCGGAATTTACCAGAGTTACAAAAATGGTAAAATCTTTGGTACAAGAGGGAGGATAAATTATAATAATTCTTATGTATAGCTGTACACTTAATATGCAAGCATATAATACAATACATAAGCAAAATAAATTTTATATGAATCGTGTTCAAATAGGCATGAAATTGCTCTACGTCACTCTTACGTATTCAAGAGCTTTATTCATACCCTTTTCCGCCAGTATAGTGGAACAGGTGGTGTAAAAACCAAATGTTCGATTTCTTGCATAACCATCTGGGGTTTAATAGCGCTAAAGGCCAGGGGATCCCATGGTACAACCAGATTTCCGATTGTCATGCGTTCCATTAATTTTAAAAAAATTAAGTATTAATTTAACAATTTAAGAAAATATTTGTCTCTCCTGTAACTGGGTGTATGGAAAACATTTGGAAGCATTCATCCGTCTCTCGTACAAGCGGTATAGATATGGAGGTACAGCATCGAACGATTCTACGTTTCTACCGTTATTCAATTTATGAATCTAGCAATAATTTTTGAATATTTACGTAATATTCATGTACCTTATTGGGATATATAGAGAGAACCAGAGCATGCTTAGCAGATATTTTCAGTAGAAATAGATCTGAAAAAATAAGGTATTGTTAATAAATTCAACTTTTCCACTTCAGCTTTAGGTGACTGAGGAATCTTACTTGCGTTGGCTATATTGTTTATTCAGTACAAACATGAATTGCTTGAAGATTGGTGTCTTTGCTTGTATACTAATTCATGTTTCCTTAAATGAGGCGAAGGGTAGATGTGGGGTAAGTAAACCGCCGCGGGTCTGTATTTTCAATATGGCGAAGTCATTGGATTTAATTTGTTTCTCATATTCTATCAACGAAAGCGGCATATATTATACATCTCATGCATGGCCATGAACTTTTAATTAACCATTTTGTGTACTAGCAAAATAATAATTATTATAATAATATAATCAGATATTCATATATAATTATCTAAGTCTTGTGCATGCATGTACAGCTGTAGCTGCCAGCAACTTGTACTGCAGTATTTATGAACAAAAAAATTAAATGCAAGGTATAAATGGTATAGTTTACTTTTAACTTGAGTAAGTGGCAGAATTGGCCAGAGAGAAGTCATGTATTTTGGGTTAACAGGCCAGACGTTAGAATAGAGTCTTACTTCGGCAAATAAAAGTTGATAATAATATTATGTGTTCAGGTTAGAGCTAAAAAACCGCGTATAAAATCGATCGTACAAAAGCAAGGCACTTTTCCAATATCGCTCCTCAGATCAAATTCGCCATTCCAAAGAAATTTGCTTATACAAAATGAAAGCGCTGTTGAACAGAATTCAGGCTCAAAATGAATATTATAATATGAAAGAATATGAAAGTATAATAATTTATAATTATTCGTGTCTCGATTTTATTTACAAAGCTTTTTGCAGATCATACAATTTTTGCATTAATATTTATCTGTGTATATCTCAGTCTCTCTTGTATTTGCAGACCCTTCAATCCTCTTTTGTCGAGAGATGTTCAGAAAATCAAGAAGGAACGTACAGAGTTGCTCTGCAGGTTTGCGGGTACTACTGGCGTTCTAAGAAACGAAATTGCTCTCCTCAAACTCGCTTCCAAATTAAGTATGTCATGCATATATATGCCTATCGCAGCATGGCGATTTTTCCCGCTATTCACTAATTAATAATACAGTAATGGGATTAACGATACAGATCATAAAAAATTAAGACTCTAAAAATAATTTCGTACCAATTGTTTTTCAAGGTACAAGTTGTCTTGATATAAAAAGAGAGGTTGAGTGTCGGAGATGGAAAATATTTGATTGATCCGGACGGAGATGGCGCTGGTAAACAATTTCAAGTATACTGTGATATGACCTCGTTTGGTGGAGGATGGACAATGTGTTACACGACGGACAGTCATGTTAATATTAAAACTGAACTTCTCACCACACCTGCTCTTGGCTATCGTGCAGATTGTAATAATATACCGGTAAATTGACTTTTCTCGAATAAATCGGTGGAATTGTATCATGTCGAAATTGTCCTATATGACATACCTTTGAAGTAAAATGTGGTCAAATGAGGAGTATTTTATAAATTATTGCTCAAATGGCAATTTTTCTGAAACTAAAATACCTCCTCTCATTTTGCGGGTACTAAAAATTCCGGCGGCTGATTGGTCGAGAGGAGTAAATTTGTTTCATTAATCGAACATCACTGGTACTATAATTAATCACGAATTGTACTCGCCATCGCATGATTACCAATAGCTATACTAATAGCCCAACTTCTGTTTGGATAATGTTTACGCTTGTAATTGTGCATACAATTCGTCAATTCCTCTGCATTTTACTGCCAAACGTAAAATTCAAAATTCATCCTTGTCTGCAGGAGTATAACAGATATGAAAATTTCATATCAAATTTATAAGTATATATGAATTTAAATAATATTAATTTTAGTACTTATTCAGAACAGTTAATGTAAAAGTAATTTCTTTCTGTTTTAAGTTCACTGAAGTCATATTTGTTGATGAAAAATCCAAACAAAAAGCAGCCTTTAAAAAAAGTGGTTCACCTGTGACATTCACTGGAAATTACGATAAGCGGGCAAATGCTTATGGCTTGTGGACGGCGCAAGGTGTGGCAACAACGCAGTACAAATACCAAATGTTGATATGTGACACAACGTTCTACAAGGGACTGCACTTCTCCGGGTTCACCAAAAACTGCTACAAACAGTGCAATAATTGGTGTAGTGACACAACCTCCGCCTACTTCCGCACATCTGCTGTCTCACACCAAAGTTACAAAGGTGTTGCATTCAACCAGAATGGTCACAAACCGTTGCCAAACCGCCTCATCAGTGCAGGAATTCGTTAACAAAATAATTCGAGCGGAATAATTGAAATGGAATTAAATTTGAATTTAATAAGCTTAATTACCTGATATAATTTGTAGTGTAAATTTGTGAACTGAGTATTTGAAGAAACTCGGTTTACTTGTTTTGTGTTTTTAACATTTCTAATACTTTTTGTCTTTGTATTAAATTCAGTATACTAACAAAAGTAATTTTTTTTTGGTTTTTCTGGAATAAATATTACATTTCATTACGTGAAAACAATTTTGTTTTACAAGAGTTGCGGATAGGGCTTGGGATAACTAGAGACCTTATTATAGACTCGCGGTTACTTTAATCGCCAAACTGTTAACAAATTGTTGCGTTTTAATTATATACTCTGCGACGATTTTCAGCTTGAACGTTTTTTATGAAACTCGTGATATTCATGCATATATCTCGTGATATCAATACATTTATCTCGTGATATCCATGCATTTATCTCGTGACATGCATACATTTATTTCGTGATATCCATGCATTTATCGTTTTGAGCTGCTTTCACAACCAATCTTGCATGATCAGTCCATAGACATTTCAATGGCGAAGAGTTTATCTCAGATAAAAATGCACTAAAGTCTAAAACATTGAAAATTTGTCCACAAAGCCATCGTTTTTGTGATGAAATTACATAATTATATATTATGAAGTCATTCGTTTACTTTCGAATAACTACAATCTTGTTGCCTTAAACAACGATTTTTTAGTGGATTTTTAATTTAAATAATGAAATTTTTTTTATTTTTTTACAATTCAACAGTGTGCGGAATCCTAGTCTTTGCTGCAATCTGATTGGCTGTAGCAACGGGCGGAATTTTACGATATCTGACCACGGTCCGGAATCCTTTTATGCTCGAGCGAAACCGAATTTGTCTTTTTTTGTTTTTCTAAAAAGTTAATCGTAAATTTATTCACTTTTTATTTTAAAATATATGCATGACCAAATGAATATGACGATAAATTGAAGTGAATTATAAGAAATTAAACAAATAAGGTTTTGATTGCTTATGTTTTTGTCGCCATTGCGGAGTCTGACTATACACAATGCCAATGATATATAATACGACCGAACGCCGCTTTGTGTACAAAAAAAATACGGTATTTAACGTTTTGGTCGGCCGGGTAGAAAATATTTTTCTTTCCGGACCTCGCAGGGTGAGTTTTTTCTTTAAAGACCGATCTTCACTAGGCATGTAAAGTTATTCGCGGGAAGAGAAGCGAAATTAAAAACGTATATCTGGTGAAGATTGGTAAGCGAAGTAATTGGTAAGCGAAGTAATTCCTCGCTTGAAAGTGCGATCAATTCCTACTTTTTATGAATGTCAATTCACTCTAATATATTATATATTATAAATTCACCCAGTAAAAACGAGCTTTTTTACGTACATCATCTCACCCACTCAACTTGCAAGCTCGCTGTGTTTAATTTCGTGCAATCACAATGCTTGACAGTTTATTACTCCGGCGCCAGCGACGGAGTTGAAAATTCGCCCCGGTTTTGTTTTGTTGTTGTTTTTTTTTATTTTTCGTCGTCGCAAGTCTGAAATGGCGCGAAAAATTCTAGTATTTCGAAATGTGTATGTAACCGTATTTATCTACGTCCCAGTCTTTTCTCCCAAGAGTTGTGGTGTACAGCTTTGGCTAGTTTTCCGATGCGCGATTCGATTTCGCTCCCATGATACGGCTAGTCCTCCAAGAGGAACAAATAAACCGTTGTTTTCATGCTGTTCGATTAAGTTTAGATTGAATTGGGGTAAGAATATATTTAATACATGTAGATTCTGGTCCTACTTTAATAATATTTCGCCGTTTAACAAGATGATGTGGTCGTGTATTGCGAGCAAATGGCCTTTTTAAATTTTTTTATTTCCATCAGCGAAGCGGCTACATGGGTTTCTATGAAAACTAGCCACACCAGCTCTGGGTTCGCTCGAATCCAGAGCCAGCTCCGTTTTCGCGAACCCGGGTCCACGAACCCGGAGCTAAATATCCTGTCATTTTGTTGCTTGTACCCGCTTACTTCGGGGCTTTTTGTATCATGTCCGTTTAGCTTAAACGGTGGATAAGTCAAAATTAAATAACACTCTTACAACTCTCCTCTATGGACTTGAATGAGTCAACTTAATTGAATATTATAAACTGAATGTGTATAGTTGTACACAGTACTTAGTAAAAACATTTAGTTCGCTTGTTGCATAAAACGGAAGACTTGCTTTCTATTTTGAACTTATCCACCGTTTAAGCTAAATGGGCACGATACATGCAACCAGCCCAATGCAGGTGTATTCTTCACCAGTTATTGATTTTGCCAAGTATATTCAATAATTCTCATGCTGATTTGCCTAACAATCTTTAATTTTAATTTACTCAGACCTTTCACTACATAAATTTCCTAAAGAATAAATTTATTCTTTTAGGCTATCCACCCATTCATTTTCGTCTATGCGGATAATTCGTGTTGATGAAGGATCCGTTTGTTTACCCGTGTTTATACACAGATGAACTATTAATCTTGCTTGCCCACTAGTTCGTCTAGCCTAATGATCCGTAGTATAAATTGGGCCAATCGTGCAAGCTTAAATTGATCACGAAATTTACAATCATTTACTGCAAGGTTTGTTTCCAAGGCTCAGCTTCAATGCCTTCCACAACTATTTTGCCTAACAAAAACTCATTTGGAAAGATCTCACCTGCATGTATTTTTGACTTCACCGACTATACGCTGCACGTTTTTTGACGCCGCTTTCCAGTGACCAAACGGTCCAAACCTGGGACATTTTGAGTCGTTCGCTGGGAAACTTTTCTTAAGATGCATAGGTTAAGTACCTACCACATTTTCCCTTGCCTTTGTTTCATTTGTCTTGCTCACAGAGGCTTAACTCTTTATTATTTTTTTTGTTTTCGCAAGCTTCTCTACGCGCATGCACATGTTGATTTGCTGCCCGTTTACCGTCGCTTCGAAGGAAGCCTTGCTCCTACTTTCTGACGGCCTATTTCTGTCGAGCGATGTTCGCGGCTTTTCCAATGCTGACTTTGAATGCTTCGAGCTGTAATTTTCCGACAAGGCTTTCTCTCGGATTCCAACAACAATAGAATCACGGATCAGAGTTCTTTGCGTAGAGCTGAAATCACAATGTTCCGCAAGATTAAACAAGTCTACATGTAGCTATCATAAATACGTCGAGGGTCTCCTCTTCCTACTGGCTTCGCAAATTGAACTTTTCTCGCTCAAAGATTACGTTTCTCTTAATGATGAAGAAATCTCCTAGTTTCTTTTTAAGTTCATTCAGTATGATCGTCCGCTTCGCTATCCATTGAATAAATGAGGGCATTAATCGGGTTTTCTTCGCTTTCCTTCTCAAGACCAGACGCTATTCTGAACCATGCAATCAATTTCAAGCAACATACTCTGCATTGAAAGAAAATATTTCCGGTGGTTGCACTTGTCCCGTAACAGAGCGACCAGGGTCTTGCAAGATGTTATTGGCGGTGTCTCTGACGAAAACTAGTAAAATCACTCGTTGTTAAAATTTGAAGGCCGTGTAAACGAATTTTAGCCCGTGGGGATTTAATGCAACTTATAAAAATTAATGCTAAATACGAAAAATTTGAAATTGTGAATATCATTATGATATAATTAAATTTAAATTAGCCTTGTTATTGCTTTGAAAGAAAATGGTACAGCTGACCGCCGAGCAACGAGTGTTTATTGTGATATTATCCCAACAGAGTGCTTAGGCATTCGAACTCTAACAATTACATTGTTATGGGTGATTTCAATAGTTTTCGGGGTTTTTTTTGAGACACCCTGTATATCCAATAGAGCACACGGGATCATGCTCTAACCCTTACTCAATGTGCATATGTCATAACTTCAACAGGAATTCAGGACATACATAATATATACATAATCAGAATTATGCATGCTGATGTTAATATGCTAGAGCACAACAATTTGCTCTTAAACTAAGGAGTTCAATAAAAGTATTTACATGCATGCATCATGTTTAAGCAAACAGTTACAAACATGAGTAAGCAAATGGCTATCCACATCTTATCCCACAAACGCGTAACAAATGAAGGTGTCGAAAACCACGATAGCAAGTGCTACAACGCACTGTATTGCATGCGTAGGGGAATTGACTTGTAATCCTAGTTCTTCCCCTAGCCAAGTGTATAAAGTCTGAGCACAATCAACCACGGGCAGAGAAATGCGTATAGCATTCTTCGTAAGGCCTCAGTGCCTAAATATTATATTATTGTAAAAGCAAAAGTACTAAACAAAAGGAGTTAAAAGCCCCGTTTACACTACACTCAATTTATTGGTACGGCACGGCGAAAATGGGTACCTGTGCCCATTTTATCTATGCTCGGCCTTTGTTTTGGTATAGCCTGAACACAGACCACTAATAAAATAGGTAGGGTACCAATTTTAGCCGTGCCGTGCCAATAAATCGAGTGTAGTGTAGACTGGCCTAAAGTTGAAGAGGCTTTGTGGAGTTGTGCTTATAGACATGCAGAGGTTAGCACAATAGGTTAGCACCAATTTCTCTTAAAGCCAAAGCATAAGAATTAACCAACTCACCCGGATGCTGTACACGTTGATGAAAATTATATCTCTGCTCAGTCGCTGTTAAGTTTCAAACAACACTTTTAAGCGTTCAGCCCATTGTTTTGCAAGGGTTTGATGCTTGCTCGACGTCTTCGCTTCAGCCATGTTAATACCACTTTCCCAACTGTACTGCAAACGCAGTTAACAAACGCCAATACAAACACACCAATTTTCCCGATATAAACACAGAATTCTGTCGCGGTGGGACCTCCAAAAATGTAACGAAGCACTCCCCTTAGATTAACTTCCTATTTATTACTTTGTTACAAGCTCACAAATATAACTTCAAACTACTTTCAAAACGTCGCCCTATCGTTGTTCTCACGTGTCTCTCCTATCTCTAATATTACATACTTCAAAAGGCACTAAAATATCATACTTCAAAACGACACTACTTCTCATACGAAAGAAAGCCCGTTTTTACTGGGGGAATTTATAAATGTATAATATATTAGAGTGAACTGACATTCATAAAAAGTACGATCACACTTTCAAGCGAGGAATTACTTCGCTTCATTAATTCGCTTACCAATTAATTCGCTTACCAATTACTTCGCTTACCAATTACTTCGCTTACCAATTACTTCGCTTACCATTTTTAATTTCGCTTCTCTTCCTGCGAAAAACTTTGAATGCCTAGTGGAGATCGGTCTTTAAAGAAAAGCTCACCCGGCTGCGAGGTCCGGATAGAAAAATATTTTCTACCAATCTACCCGGCCGACCAAAACGTTCAATAACGTATTTAATGATTTATTTTCTACAAAAATCGGCGTTCGGTCGTATTATCATTGGCATTGTGTAGTCAGACTCCGCAATGGCGACAAAAACAAAAGCAATCATTTGTTTAATTTCCTATAATTCACTTCAATTTATCGTCATAATCATTTGGTCATGCATATATTTCAAAATGAAAAAGTGAATAAATTTTTGAATAATTCTTTAGAAAAACAAAAAATACAAAATTAATACGGTTTCGCTCGAGCATAAAATAAAGGATTCCGGAACGTGATCAGATATCGCAAAATTCCGCCCGATGCTACAGCCAATCAGATTGCAGCAATGACTAGGATTCTGTCCGCTGTTGAATTTTAAAAAAATAAAAAAATATTTTCATTATTTGAATTAAAAATGCACTAATAAGTTGTCGTTGAAGGCAACAAGATTGTAGTTATTCGAAAGTATACATAATTTCATCACAGTAACGATGGCTTTGTTAACAAATTTTCAATGTTTTAGTGCATTTTTATCTGGGATAAACTATTCGCCATTAGATTTTCTACGGACTATATAATCATGCAATATTAGTTTTGAAAAGAGCTCAAAACGATATATACATGGATATCACGAGATAAATGCGTGCATATCACGAGATAAATGCATGTATATCTCAAGAGGAAAATACATGGATATCACGAGATAAATGGATGGATATCCGGAGATAAATGCATTGATATCACGAGATAAATGCATGGATATCACGAGATTCATGAAAAACGTTTAAGCTGAACATCGTTGCAGAGTATATAGTTAAAACGCAACAATTTGTTAGCTGTTTGGTGTTTAAAGTAAACACGAGTCTAATAACGTCTCTAGTTATCCGAAGCGCTATGCACAACACAGACTTGTAAAACAAAATTGTTTTCACGTAATGTACTGTAATATTATTCGAGAAAAACCTAACAAAAATTACTTTTGTTAGTCTACCGAATTTAATACAAAGACAAAAAGTATAAAAAATATTCTAAACACAAAATAATCAACCGAGTTCTTCAAATTACTCAGTTCACAAATTTACACTACAAATTATATCAGGTAATTAAGCTTATTAAATTCAAATTCAATTCCATTTCAATTAGTCCGGTCGAATTATCATGTTAACGAATTCCTGCACTGATGAGGCGGTTTGGCAACGGTTTGTGACCATTCTGGTTGAATGCAACACCTTTGTAACCTTTGTCCGAGACAGCAGATGTGCGGAAGTAGGCAGAGGTTGAGTCACTGCACCATTGATGGCACCGTTTGTAGCAGTTTTTAGTGAACCCGGAGACGTGCAGTCCCTTGTAGAACGATGCGTCACATATCAACATTTGGTATTTGTACTGCGTTGTGGCCACACCTTGCGCCGTCCACAAGCCATAAGCATTTGCCTGCTTATCGTAATTTCCAGTGAATGTCACAGGTGAACCACTTTTTTTAAAGGCTGCTTTTTGTTTGGATTTTTCATCAACAAATATCACTTCGGTGAACTGAAAACAGAAGAAAATTACTTTTACATTAACTGTTCTGCTTAATTACTAAAATTAATTATTATTTAAATTCATATATATTACTTATAAATTTGATATGAAATTTTCATATCTGTTATACTCCCGCAGACCGCAGAACAGTATCACGTGCGCAAGTGTGCACAAAGATGAATTTAAAAAAATATTCTGTGTAAAGAATATTACGTTTGGCAGTAAAATGCAGAGGAATTGACGAATTGTATGCAGAAGCGTAAACATTATCCAAACAGAAGTTGGCCTATTAGTATAGCTATTGGTAATCATGCGATGGCGAGTACAATTTGTGATTAATAGTACCAGTACTAGTGATGTTCGATTAATGAAACAAATTTACTCCTCTCGACCAATCAGCAACCAGAATTATTAGTACGCTAATAATGAATTTCTATCGCCAAGCTTCGGAAAATTGCCATTGAAGCAATAATTTATGAATACTCCTCATTTGACCACATTTTACTTCAAAGGTATGTCATATAGGACAATTTCGACATGATACAATTCGACCGTTTTATTCGAGTACAGTCAATTTACCGGTATATTATTACAATCTGCACGATAGCCAAGGGCAGGTGTGGTGACAAGTTCAGTTTTGATATTAACATGACTGTCCGTCGTGTAACACATTGTCCATCCTCCACCGAACGAGCTCATATCACAGTACACATAAAATGGTTTACCAGCCCCATCTCCGTCCGGGTCAATCAAATATTCTCCATCTCCGCGACTCAACCCTTTCTTTTTTATATCAAGACAACTCGTACCTTGAAAAATTTGCGGAGATTATTACAATAGTCTTAATTTTCTATGATCTATAGCCTTAATCGCATGGCTGAATTATTAATTATTAGTGAATAACGAGAAAAAATCCCAATGCTGCGATAGGCCTATGCATGACATACTTAATTTTCAAGCGATACCTATTTGAGGAGAGCAATTTCCTTTCTCAGAACGCCAGTACTTGCCATCACAAAACTGCAGAGCAGCTCGGTACGTTCCTTTTTGATTTTCTGAACATTTCTGGACTAAGGAGGATTGAAGGATCTGCAAATACAAGAGAGACAGAGATATAAATACAGATATATATTAATGTAAGAATTGGATCTGCAAAAATCTCTGTGAATACCAAATCGAATGATTATATTAAACTTTCATGATAATTATAATGTTCATTTTGAGCCTGAATTCTGTCACCAGCGCTTCCATTTTGTATAAGGAAATTTCTTTGGAATCTGATCTGAGAAGCGAGAAAAGATTATTGTATTATTTTTTAAATCAACTATGTTCAAAGTCTTCTAAGGCTCCGTCTTTATACTGTACTTGACCCCTTTATTCGACGCATTACCAGAAATTTGGGACAAAATGGCGTCTTGCGTTCGGATAAAAACAAACATGGCGGCCAAATTTCATGCGAAACAATATGGCTCAATTACAAAACTTTAAATTACGCTTCCTAGCAATGTGTATTTTTTTCTTGGTTCGGAGTTCGAATTCCGTAAATCGCTCAGAAAGGAAGAGCTATAACAAAAAATATTCACTCACTAGCAAATCCTCTAGGTTCCTGAGTGTGATTTATATACAAGTCCAATTTGAATGATTCGGCTATATAAACCATAGTAATATCGGTAAACATGCGCTACAATCTGGTCAAATACGTACACCACTTTCCTTTTGAACGATGCAAAGTTCGGAGTTGGAAATGTCTTTGGTTGTGATATAGCTACCGATATAACTCATAAATACCTTCGTATTTTTTACCGCCACGGTTCCCACAGCGTTTGAAATTTCATGATTCTTCAGTGTGTTAAGCATCCGGCCATATACATTTGAAGCATAATCATAATTGCATAACTATACCATCGAGCCATTTTATGAAATTTTCACCAATTCCTTCGGTCAAGAAGCGGACGCTGCCCACGAACGCGGACGCAAATGTCCCAAATTTCTGGTAATGGTTAGGTCATGACACCTTACTTCGCCGTTATGAAACAACGGTGCGTGGCAAAGGCTCGTCAATGTAATCAAATGGATGTGTTCAGGTTTTGTTTTTAGTATCTCCAAAATTTTTTACATCTCTTATAGTAAAAAGCGATGCCATGCATATTTGGAACAGTTCCTTGCTTTTGTACGATCAATTGTTTTACGCCGTTTTGTAGCTTATGAACTTTAATTTGCCGAAGTAAGACTCTATTCTAACGTCTGGCCTGCTAACTTATCATTAGGTTGAAAAGAATTTACTTTGCTTTCATTTAGTTGCATGAGCTGGAATGAAAATATTAATCTCACGCACATGGGCCTGTTGTACCAAATTAGTTAACCCAATCGTAGTTAACCCAAAATACATGAGTCATGACTTCTGACTGGCTAATTCTTCATTAACTATAGTTAAAAGTTAACTATAAAAGTTAACTATACCTTTTTATACAACCGGTCCTTGCACTTAATTTTTTTTGCTCATAAATACTGAAGTTGAAGTTGCTAGCAGCTACAGCTGTACATACACAAAGATTCCTAATGCTCCAATAATGTTTTGGGGTAAAAAGTAAAACAAGAAACATGGCGGATTTTTCGTGCTAACGCAAAATATGATCCTAATGGGCAATGATAGTGACTACAGACACGGCTCAATAATGAGCCCACTCCAACATTCACCCCCCCCCCCTGTATATCGGCTTTTTTCAAAACACTTGGCATGTTACACGGTCCTATTTTTCTTGCAACTTGCAATGCAATTCTACTTTTTAGAGATGTAAATTAGTGAAGAGGCTTTAAAATTTAAGTGTGGGAAACGCCATGGAGTGTATTAAGGGGGGCATTGGTATTGGAAACATCAGTAAAAAAAGTGAGCGCGTTAAAGGTGGCAAATTCATGTCCCGGATGCTAAGCTAAGCGCCTACAGGCTACATCAATGCCTCTCCTTAGATACCACGTTAACAACAACTAGAATTTGTATTAAAAAATTTACATCCGTTTCGTAGTTCGGTTTTTGAGGAAAAACAATGTTTTTTGAACTCATTTTACTACCTTAGACATCCTGAAATGATAAGGAAGCTTTGAGTGGAGTTTTACGAGGTTTTTCGCAAATTTTCATAGTTTTTCAAAATTAAATTAGTCAGAGAAGACTTAGACAACAATTAATCGGAAAAACATCCGCCAATTTTGCTTACACGCATCAAAATCATCCACGAGCGTTTTGTTTCTACTTTCTAGTCAAGTTATATAAAATAATTACTACACAATTCCTTTCCAGCCTTTGTTTTATAACCTTTGTTTTATATTAACTACTTTTATAATACATTATAATACACACGTTTTCTCATTAAAACTATTTACAACATCTCAGTTTTTTGACAAAGTTAATTACCAACGTCTTTATCTTATTATCATCAATCCACTAAAAACGAATTTGTTTAGCGAGACCCAGACATCTGTACGAAGTTTAAACAGAAGTTACAGAACAAATTTCAAACATTTTCCTGATGAAAACGTGAGAGGATTTGTGAAAACAGCCAAGTTGGCCCAAGTTTAAACTTGCTGAAGTATTGGAAAATTAATCTGGAAATCCAGAAGTCAATGTTTGTGCATTTAACAACAATGCACTGATTGTAGATGCTATGGCAGTTATTCAGTCGATGAAAGGAAAATGGAAAACATTTGGCGATGATGCTCTTTTAAAAACCTCATCACACTAGCACGAAAGTATAATTCCAAACGATTAGATTGTTGCAGACAGGTATCCTTAGTTGAGCATAAAGAATGCAGAGAGACAACGAAGAGCTGAAAAGTGAACACTGGAGGTCATGTAACTCCTCCCAGTGGTGTTCCATTTCTACTATGTATGTAACTGCTAAAGAAAGATGCTATGTTTTATATCCCGGTGATTCCCCGAACGATAGTGTGACAAGTAATGAGGTGTCTTCGCTTCATAGCAACCACGAAGAAGCAGACACTCGTTTAATTAATTCTACATGCTAACCACGCAGCAGCAACGTACGATA
Organism: Dendronephthya gigantea; assembly: GCF_004324835.1. NCBI lineage: Eukaryota > Metazoa > Cnidaria > Anthozoa > Malacalcyonacea > Nephtheidae > Dendronephthya > Dendronephthya gigantea. The sequence goes on from NW_021163130.1 coordinate 221,385, forward strand.
AAGCTATTATCAAAAGCCCTGATACAGGTGTTCTTATACCTGCGATTGCCATGCAACAACAGGTGCAGAAAGAGATTTTCTTTTTGACTGGCACGGGAGATAGACGTCGTTACGTATTTGTAGCAATTATCTCGAAATTCTTGGGCGCGGATGTTGCTCTTTGTTTACCAGGCTTTCATGCGTTTACCGGTAATGGCATTAGCAATCAAGCAGCATCATGGTATCAGTGTTTAAGTGCAGAAGTCGATCTTCCATCACTGGTTGGCAATGGCTGGACGCTTGACGAAAAAGAGCTGGAGATAACTTGGCTATGTTCGTGTGGTGATTGCCAGAATGCATGCAAGATGGTAACGACGATGATAGCAGTTATGGCCTGGCTCAATCTGATGACGATGATGAACTTGAAGGATCAGGATCTAATCTGGATTTCGGAGATGACGTCGATGATGAGACAGAGTTGTGGTATTAACTGTCCGATTAGAAGGGTTGAGTTCAACATTTTACTGATTTGTCTTTTGATATTATAAGGTGCTCACAATTCTCCCAAAATGGTATTCAAACGTATGGCTGATATCTACCTTGGTATGCGTGTTCAATAATTTAACATGTACAGCAGTTGTACGTTGCAAATCACGTTTAAATAATTGTTGAGGAAACGTGTGTATTATAAAAGTAGTTAATATAAAACAAAGGGTATGCTGGAAAAGAATTGTGTAGTAATTATTTTATATAAATTGACTAGGAACAAAACGCTCGTGGGTGATTTTGATGCGTGTCAATAAAGTTGTTCTTATTTATTTGTAAATTCCAAGAGCAGAATGCTATAAAAAAATCGCAAATTGGCGGATGTTTTTCAGTTTAATTGTTGTCTAATTCTTCTCTGACTAATTTGGTTTTGAAAAACTATGAAAATTTGCGAAAAACCTCGTAAAACTCCACTCAAAGCTTCCTTGTTGAAACCTGCTTGCACAGCAAAAATGCTAAAAACTTCATGTAAATACCGGTATAAAACTGCTGAATCTGCTATATATGTCGTATATTACACCAAGTATCCACGACATTTCCTGAATCAAAATGGCGTCGGTGTATTGCAAAACATGCAAATTCACTGATTTTTCGAAGATGAAATGCTCGAAAACTGCAGGTTTATGAAGGTGAAAACAAGTGAATTTAGACTTTTTATAATTTATCCTAGTTTTCTATCGTGTTTTTAAGTAGTGCCCGAAGGGGGGCAACGAAAATTGTTTTCTAAGCGACTTTTCGTGCCAGAGAATACGGCCTATCAGTTTTTTTGTCAAGAGCAAGTCCTCCAGGAATTTCTATATAGCTCTGTGGACCGATGGCTTCGCCATTATCAGCCATATATTAAAATTGAATATCATAAAAGCCAACAGACCCACCAGTAGCGTAGCCAGCCTGAAGATTTGTCCCGGTATGCTATTATTTTGGTGTTCATTGACTGTGAAAGAATAAATTTCTGAAGAAATGAGTAATTATAAAACTCGAAATTTATACGGCGGTTTACTTACTCGACCCTCAGCCTCATTTAACGAAACCTGAATCAGTATATAAACAAAGACACCAATCTTCAAGCAATTCATGTTTGTAGTAAACAATGTAGCCAACGCAAGTAAGATTCTTCAGTCACCTAAAATGGAAAAGTTATTGAGCTAAGTGTTACTCTACCTCGCTCACATATAAGTTAGTCTATTATGCTAGTCGTCCGTAGCTTACAAAGTGAATATATTTGAATGTTGGTATTAATACTGCTTGCTCTGCATGGTTCTATATACACTGTTCTATATAGCACCGGCGCTTCTTAGAAGGATGCATGAATATAACGTAAATACACCATCGCAAGTAAACACCTGTAAATACACCCAGTTAAAGGAGAAAAAAGTTATAATTTGTTATAATTTGTTAAATTAATACTTAAATTGTTAAACATTAATGGAACGCATAACTATAGGAAATCTGGATGTGCTATGAAACCCCCTAGCTTTTAGCGCTTTCAGCTATACCCGAGAGTGGTTATGCAAGAAATCGAACGACGAATGATTTGGTTTTTGCCCAACCGGTTCCACTATTAAAGCTCTTGAATAATACGTATATAAGAGTCACGTAGAGCAATTTCATGCCCATTTGAACTCGATTCACACTCGTTGCGTTGCTTTGCGTTGCGTTGCCTTGCGTTAATTGCGTTGCGTTATAACGTCGCGTCGCGTTGCGTTGCGCGCGTTGCGTTACGTTACGTTATAAATATGACTTAAGTACAATAGCTTTTGAAAGAAACCAGTCGCCAGTCGGGCATAAGAGGAATATACTAGAAGACTAGAAGTACATGCATCCAAAAGCAATTTCAATTGTATAAAGCTGGTCATAAAACGATCAGTCCGATATTTATAAGTTAATAAATTATTTAATAGATCTAACAAAATAGTTATGCTCGTAAGCTCGTTTCATCTAATTTGGGTTATACCAGCTAACAGTAACCATTAATGCTTCTTTGTTGGTTTGCTCAGGTACATAATTCCACGGGAGTTTTAATTATGTTGACCTTGCTTATTTATAGTATTATGCATGCATATAATGCGTATAGCTACATAAAAATTATTATATTTATTTTATCCTCTTGTACCAAAAATTTCACCATTTTTGTAACGATAGTAAATTCCGCAGGTAATACATTCCCATTCACACTTGTCTTTCAAGATTTTTTTTATTATCCTGACAAATAGTTTATATCTGCATACGGGACGTTTGTTGTGATGTTCCGCTGTAAAAGTTGTGAAAGAAACCCGACAATTGACCCCCCCCCCTCTTACTTTTCATGACGCTCGATTATGCGCCTTACGTGTCAAAATTAGTGCGGCCATATTTCAGCTGAAAGTAGCTTGATTTCTGCAGAAATTATATTAAAGTAAACATGCATTGCAGCAACAATTTTCAGATAGAACATCATAAAGAGTCTAGCTAGAATGATATCACAGGAGATTTGTCCTTTAGTTATTTAAAGTTCAACTTAATTTTATCTAATAATATAAAAATAGCTTCAATGCTGCCAATGTTTGAAAAGTCACAAACTCAGTTTGAACTATACTATAGCCGGAATATGCCTATAATTATGTAGCGTTTTCTTTTATCACTTTCTGTTGTTTCCAATTTTGAAAAGCTGAGCCTGGTATACACTGAGCTAAATTAAATTCCTGGAGGACCGGCTCGTCATTTTTCGGTAACTTCGCCGCCATCTTTTTGAAGCCACCAATATGGCAGATTTCGCCTTCTGCGCAGTGCGCAGAAGCTCTGCTGACGCCACTTGGTTCCTTTTGGCCATGGTATTTACCACTGACCAGGCTCAATCCTGAGCCCGCTACAGCAGTATTCTCCCCCCTGGTTTTTGTAAATAACAGTTCTCCCCCCTGGTTTTTATAATTTTTTTTGCGGTGAAATCTTTTTTGTTTTTGAAATGTTTTTTTGGTGTTTTTTTGATATTTTTCGCCCTGACATACAATAAAGTTTTATTTTAAGATGAATACAAGTTATACACGCTGTTTTTGCCAGAGCGGGAACAATATATATTAAATATGGAAAAATGTGGAGAATTAAACTAAAGATTTTAATACTGACACGAACTGACAGGTTTAATATTTTATTTTCGTAATAATATTTTTATTATTTATACATTCCAATATGAAAGTTTACAAATGTTTGAATGTTTTGGCACTATCCTCGCATATTTTGAAGACAACTAGGAATTTATGGGCAACAATTTGACTTTTCTAAACCCTGAACTGATGAATTCGATTGCAGGAAGTATGTAATCAGTATTCAGTATGTGATGTTGTCTTCAAGACTTTATATCTATGCACAATCCAAAATGCAAAGAAAGCTCAGGCAAAATGCTGGGCAGCTGACTAATACTAAGTGCAGGAATATAGTTTCAACCAAGAATCATATTTGCATAATATACTTTTCATTCAAGTCATCAACTTGTACCTTAATGGGCTATAAAAGTTTTCAGTATTTTCTAATTGCATCCCTGGACCCCTCGGCCTGGTCATAGTAAATAATAACATTTATCCCTCGATAGGCTCCACTGATTAGCCTAATGAATATAGCCCTCTTGGAGGTTGATACCATAAACAGAAAATTATAAAAGTTGCCGCAGATTGAAGACACACTGCTCAGTCAATGCATGTATATATTTATTTCATTAATCAATAAATATCACAATAGGTAACAGTCATAAAATGATGTGAACCCTTATGTTAATTTCACCATATGCATCATCAGCGCGTATGAAACACATTCGAATAAATAATTTTTGGGTCAAACTTTATACTGTTGTGAACTTTTATATATTAATATTGATGTATAAAATTTATTTGACGTGTATGTATGCAGTTCAAACCGGTGGATGGCGCATCTCGTGTGATAGTATCATCAGTATCACACCTGTGATTGCATATGAGCCAACAAAATCTCTCTTATCAGGTTAATCTTGTTTTTAATTAGCTGAAGACTACAACAGGAAATCGAAAATCCTCAAGAATCAGGGACAATATAAACTGCTGGTCAGCCATGCAGATGTTGAAACTGCATAGCATATCTACAGAACAAGAAGAAATGGTATGGCTGTTGGTGGAACTCAAGTCTGGCATTAAACAAGTAAAAAATAGTGTGCAATTGTGCCCATTGCAGTTTTAAACATTTGCAGATTGCATTGCAAAGAAAAAAATGTGCAAATGTGCTCTTCACTTGAAAATAAAAGGTTGAAGAAAGGAATAATGAAGGCATCTCTAAATGAGCAAACAAGTTGCTTGGAGGGCTTTAATCCTGTCTTAAACCAATTCTCCCCCAAGATAATTAGTTACAAAGGAATGCTTTGCAGGTACATAAAATGCATCTTGTCAATCTACAACATTATAATCTATTTTCAGTTTTATATGTTACTGGTACAGTACTAGAAACTACCATGAAAAACTTGTTTAGTTCAATGTTTCACCAACAAACCCAGGTAACTCACAGGGAATATACAATAAAACTAATCAGTTAATTTTATGATTCAATCAATGAGAGGTAATATTGACAATAATTAATAATTTCGGTTCCTGCTGTTACAATCCACTGAAGTGCAGTTTATGCAAAAATCCTATAAAAGGACACAAAAGTGTTATTAATTGTCCTCTAAACAATAGGCCTTTGAGCCATTGTTATTGTAAATACATGTTAATAAAGTTATGAGCTTTCTTCATCTGATCCCAAGTCTTCATAACCTTTGAAATCCTGATCACTCATCACTCTTGATATTATGAGTCAAACATATATAGCAGTATAAAGCACAAGCAGGCAGCGGTAAATGTCTGTCCTTTAATTTAATTACAATGTAGGCCTAATTAATTACCTATAGGCAAAAACCTACAGTGAATAGGAAAATTAAAACCTACAGTGAATAAGTTAAAAATTTAATAAGTATTTTAATAAATAAAATTTTGTAAAATGAATAGAAATCTGATGGAGATTATAAAATTTGTTATACCTTGCAAACCAGTTGTTCCATGTTTGTTTGTTTTTAACATTTGTACCTCAGCTTTGTACCGAGTTGATGATAACGATGAGTCAATGGCCACCACAAGTATTAAATATGTCTGCTGCAAGCTCCAATGACCATCATCTGTTCAGGAACACTGCTGGAAAACCAGGGTGTTCTGTTATACAAATCACTTTGACATTAACTGACTCCTGATCTTGAGAACCCAAATCATCAACAAACTCAAAACATTTTTCAATCTACCTACCATGCAACAATAGCATTCTTTAGGATTTTGAAGCATCTCAGTGTCGCAGTTTCAACACATGTACATTAAATTAGAAAATTAAACATGTCAACATGATATATATAAACAAAATCACAAAGAGTTAATGCATGATCAAATTGAAATGCTAGAATGTAATACCACGATCGAAGTCAACGATTCATTCCCTTCAAAACGCTGCTTCAAAATTCTCACCTTTTCGTCACCCTCCTCTCGCTTTCGATGATATTCTTGATTGCCAACCTTCGTCGGCAATCGCTTCATCGAAGTATTTATTAATAAAGCCTCTTCGTCTGTGTTTTCATACTCATACACAATTCGATGCATTGGCTGGGCCCAATTCGATTTATTAAAACGCGCTTATATTCAATTTCACACGCAGTATCAATAGAATAATTGTCAATGGTGCTAATATGTGAAGTTCAACTCGACATTTCACTTCTTTTACAAAAATAATAGGCATTAATAGCCAATATTTTGGCTTGCCCACTCAAATTGCAACAATTTCTAATTTGCAAATACCACATGTTCCTCCAAACCAGTCTCCATGTGCGCGCTACTTTGTTTTCGTATCTCAAAAAGTAGAAGTTTAAATCAAAATCTAATCGGGTTGGGATAAAACGCGGATCCGGAATGCGGAATTGCGGAAACAGAATGCGGAATTGCGGAAACGGAATGCGGAAAACGGAATGCGGAATTGCGGAAACGGAATGCGGAAACGGAATGCGGAATTGCGGAAACGGAATGCGGAAATGGAATTGCGGAAACGGAATGCGGAAACGGAATGCGGAATTGCGGAAACGGAATGCAGGGTTGCGGAATGCTAGAATGTTAAATTTAATTTTAACATGTATAACAGAACTAAACATATATAACATAACTAAATATGAGCTATGAGCTATGTTTCGTTCATGTAGGTAATCGAGGTCGGTCGCAATATCCTTGAAGCACACAGGCAAAATTTCGGCAAATGATCCGAGGTCAAATTCGCTGTCTACATAGTGGCAGAAATCGTCGAGATTGCTTACAACTTTCTCGATCCCAAATGGAGTAAAGTCGAAGCCAACATACTCCATTATCAAGCCATGTGGGTTGTCGGAATAACCAATAAATGCAGGAATATTATTATGGCTAATGCTCTGCATCATTTAGCCTCTTTCAAGAAGCGGCATTTAGCCTCTGCAGATTCTCCCTTGAGTTTTTTCACAACAACTTTTTGGCCATTATCACCATAGTTAGTTGAATAAACTGTGCCAAAAGTGCCGCTAGCAATTTCGTTTCGTCTCGTCTGGGAATGTTTTGCACGTGCGGGAATTTGCACGTGTAGGAATCCTTTAAGTGCCGATTCCGCTTTCTGGCGCAGGTATGTTACAGCAGTCAGGCAATTAATTAATTAAATGGAATCAAATGTCTTCACAAAATAACACACAGAAAGACCTAGCGCTGATATTAAAGGTAACAATGTAATCACTGTGTTAAACAAAGTTATAGTAAAATAATAATAAAAAATGAGGTTATATTTATTAGTTATAGACCTTAAGGTGGCTCCCTACAGTTTTGATTGTGTAATGCGCAATTGTGTTGGAAAGACCTTTATTTTATCATCTTACAAAGTATGATCACGAAACTTGGCCACATAACTGCTATGATATCGCAAATTACGAAATATATAAAATTTCATAAAATTTCCTCGTTGCCATGGTAACATAACGATTTTAAAAAGGGCCAATTTACAGACTGAGATAATTTTTTCAAATTTTCTTCGGTAAAACTTTCTAATTTTTTCCACACAGTAATCTTATCCATAATTCTTTCTAATGTTAGCATTTAAAAAAAATCGTACGAGCACTTTTTTTTAAATCCTCAAAAAATCCTGTTTTTTAATTAAAAAAAATTCGGCTCGTACGATTTTCTTAAAACTTGCACATTTTACGCATTTCAAGATTACAGAAAACTGTGTAAAGTTTGAAAAGAATTTACCGAAGGAAAAACGAAAAAAATACATTTATTTTTATGTTTATGACGTCACAAAAATCAGGATTTCAATTTCCTCGCGCGACCAGTCGACATCCCGCGAAGGCCCGCGCGTGTTTATCAAAAGTTCACAATGACAAGTTTTAAAAAGCCCGCCCTGCATGCAACATCAGCCACGCGTGTTGCGTGTACTATTTCGCGCGCGACAAAATTACCGCGATACAACCATAGAACTGTAGGGAGCCACCTTAAACGAGAGATATTTGGTTATATAATATTTCATCCCTCGGGTAATTTTTGGACAAAGACCCGGAGATTAAAATACAAAAATTGGTTCAGATTACTACGAACTAAATTTTTCATAAATATTTAATTGTTCTGAACTTTAAAATATACATATTAAGAATTAAGAAAGAAGAACAAGACTGTCGGGAAAAACACCCAGGGTAGGAACAGTTGGGTGCATTGTATTCGCTGAAAAATACCATGGTCGTATGGTATAAAACGAGTCCGGTAATTGCAAAAGTTTATTGTGAGGTATAATATATTAACTAAAGTTCATGGTTTGCGAAACGCCCGTTATCTGGAGGTTGGGTGTCGTTATCAAGGTGTGTTTACAGGCGCTGTTCGCGCAACATATGCTCATTAAACGTCATGTTATGCTAAACAGAGAATGTGAAACTAATTCACGATAAAGTAAGAATTTTCCCTTACAAGACAGTCCAAACTATGTGTTTCGTAAGGGTTTTTTATAAACATTTATTCCAGTTGCCTTATAACATTTTTATTAGTTTGACGCCGCATTCCGTTTCCGCAATTCCGTTTCCGCATTCCGTTTCCGCATTCCGTTTCCGCAATTCCGTTTCCGCAATTCTGCATTCCGTTTCCGCAATTCGCATTCCGTTTCCGCAATTCCGGATCCGCAATTCCGCATTCCGGATCCGCGTTTTATCCCAACCCAAATCTAATCTCATCTAGAACTTCTATTGTAACTTTTTACCTCTATTCGAATCACCAAAAACCCATTTTGGGTTTATAGAAACTTGTTTATAGACAATTGTGCGCCTTACGTATTAAAATTAATACTGGCATATTTGAGAAACTAGCTTGATATCTGCAGAAATTATATTAAAGTAAACGTTAACATGCATTGTAACAACAATTTTCAGACGGAACATCACAAAGAGTCTAGATATCACTGACGCCAACGAAAACCTTGCACCGATTTGTCCCTTAGTCGTTTCACGATTGAAGAAGAATACGATCAAGTACTAACAGAGCATTAACCATTTAGCTACATTCGTAAACACATTACATAATCACATATTACACGCTAATATAAACCATAAGGTTATCATATCAATAATAAGTTGAATCCTGAAACAAACAATTATTACTTTGAATACATTTTTTAACGTCTTCTATACTTTTAAAAGTACGATGTGCTGTCTGAATGTCGAACAACATTAATTTTGGGTTCGCCACGCTTCTAAGTTAATATGATATGAGCTATAGTGTTTATGTTCAGAAGTTTTATGTATTGAAAAGACAGGCACACGCGCGCCAGAGTTAACGCCAGAGCATGCCAAAGATTTATAATTAGCATCAGGATTCACGAAAGATTATACAATTATGTTTCTGCAAATTTTCATCTTTTAGTAGTTTCAAGATTAACGCGATAAATCTGTCCCATGCATGAATGTCGCTTGACGCTATTACACATGGCAAATTAACCGGGCAACCCAAAGTTTTAATGAAAGCAGATCTAAACTTAAGTTTTTACCTCATCCTACCAGTAAACCTATAAGGATTTTATAAGAGGGACAAATTGAGGCGGCCGAAATATAGTTAAGCCATATAAAAGTAGTTCATGGAACTTTGACTTTCCAGAAATATTGGCCAGTTTTTACCTCATTTGTCAAACATTGTAAATACGTAACGGTTCTAAAAGGAATTTTTATTTGTACAATGTAAAAACTTACCCTTTTATAACTTCAGATCTTGTTAAGTATGCTTTCTATCAACACACGCCAGCACAAAATGAGCAACTGTCTCGATCAGGGCTCATTACATAATATCTAGCTTACATTTGTGCATGACGCAATTTCCTGTCGTTACGCGGTATTAATTGTTTTCACCCACTTGCTTCAGTTGCTAGCTTAACAGAAATTTTCCTGAATATTATACAGTATATCCGTTGTGGTAATTTAACACAAATAACTAATTCCTTTTAACAACAATTACATCAAGAGTAAAAAACCGAAACTAGAGTACAACTTCGCTATTTTAATAATTATGATACAACCATTTTATTTTTCGATAAAAAATTTTATCAACTATAGGCTCCAGCTTTAAACCCGGTTAATGTGTTCTGTTGGAACCGCAGTTATATATTTCCCAAAAGCAGATATTTTGAATTTCCAACTTGTAGCTATTTATGTTCATGCTGTTAGGGCCTCCACAGACTAGGATTTAGTTGTCGACAACTATTTGTGATCGACATGCAACTAAAAGTTATCGACAACTACAAAACGTAGTCTGTCGCGCAAGTTGTCGGCAACTAAACTCTAACTTGATTATTAGTTGTCGACAACTAATACTCGACGGCCTCATTTTTTGGTGTTTTTCTTGTGTGTGAAAACTTTTGTTTTAGTCGTCGACCACTTTTAATCTCTGCACTATTTCGGTTGCTAAATCAGTATTCAAACGCCAGTTAGTGGAATCTTTTATCAGACTTATTTAGTTGTCGATAACTTTTAGTTGCATGTCGATCACAAATATAGTTGTCGACATCTAAATCCTTAGTCTGTGGAGGCCCTTAGACTGGTAAACACTGATACGTGATTATCAATTATCCATACAACTGAAGTTTATTTTCTATATAAGATCGATACGTTGTCTCACTTTCAAAATTCCAGTAGCAAACAATGTATAGTTGAAACAAACCTTCGAAGAGGCATTTGCTGTCAGCTGATTTCCATATGTTGGTCGCTAAATATTATGAATATTTTATATAGACTAGACAATGGCAATAGACAAATCACCATAGGAGACCAACTCGCTTCCTAGATCTGATTCATGCATAATTATCTTATCAGAACTTCAAGTTTATCCACACTGAAAGTATGAACAACATGAATCCAAATTACGCAATTTGGACAATTTAGTTGTGCAGGGGCCGGTTGCATTGTTCAAAAGCCGGTTAGCTCATCCCTGGGTTAAAGCAAATCTTTACATTGATTTTTAACTTCCTGTTTGCAAAGTTCATAATCAATTTTTCATAAATAATTTCAGGACTGATAGAAGTCATATTTTCTAAACGTTTTACAACGAACAATGGTTCAAAAGCACATAAACTAAAACTCTTGAATACAATTTAACCCTGGGTTAAGGCTAACCTAGCTTTGAAAAACCGGCCCCATGATATAGTATGTCTGTAATTATTACGTTCGCCACCCACGATACCCAATTGTCCGTTGCATTAATTTTAATGATGAATTGCATCAATAAATACGGTATGTTAGAAGTTCATTTTAACGTTCAGAGTGGTTGAGTGTCCAGCCTAGTATTTAGTCCGCTATTCGCTGATATTAAGGCGTTCTTCGATTGAATCGACTTCAGCAAAAAAAATAGGCCTAAATTTCCAAATAAAAAAATATAATAACGTAAAATTGCGCAGCGGGACTAATTCCGTAAGTTGTCAGACTGTCTGCCACTGGTCCACTCTACTGCAATGGACAAATGAGTAACACACGAAATTTTACAATAATAATCCACGCATGCGATTATCAACTATATATAGCCTGATATGAATAATATCGAGCTGAAGAGGAAGATGAATTTGAATCACCTTGATTTACCTTGATTGATATTCCTAACAATAGTATACGCACTGATTTTCAGCGATTCAAAGAAAAGAATGCAATCTGACGGCCCGACTTGTCAGATTTCCTTTGGGCTTTGAAGGCCCAGGTAACTTAACACACTGTTTAGAAATTACATTTACAAAGGGCTCAAATAAATACTCACCATATCAACTCAGGACTCGAGTCAATGAATCGACCGACAAGTTCCGAATGAAATGAATGGCTGTTTTCATACTAGAGACGCATAATGCGTCTACAAAATTTTTTGTCTAGTCTAGTATAAGTTTATTGAACTGTAAATGTCATATCATCAATGCTAACAATTATTCGAATACTCTAAGCAAAAATATCTCTTCTATCTGTTTTCTACCTGAAACAACACCGTCAAACAAGTGTACACAAAGCGGCTCAAATCGACGATGTTAAGTACGCTTTTCATCGCCGAGATTTTTTCGCTGATCACTTTGCTAATTCGACTTAAAAAAAGATTGTCATTTAAGATTTACATTCATACTCGTACACCACAAAGATTTGAGGTTCTAGTCAAAATTCTGTCACGATCCGACATAATTAACACACGAGACAACTACCGTGTTTAAAGCAAATTCACGCTTTAGCGGACAACGCTGGTATAAACCATTAACGCCATATCATTATTCTTAGCCATTATTGGAATGCTTTGCGCTAAAAATATCATTACTTCTTGTACTACACGGCGCAAACAGCATCGCTAAAAAAGTGATACTTTTTGGCTTCCACGTTGTTTTGATCTCAGGGAAAACTCGAATATCTTAGAGTTGATTAACTAACACGTAATACAATTATTATATAGGGGTTTCCCTGTCAGAAATCTCTGAGTTTAAAATCTCTAGAAGAACAAAATGGTTGTCCAGTTGAAGTGGTAACAGACTGACTTAACACTGAAAATGGTTTGGCAACCTCGTACCCAGGGTGAGTAAAGACCCTGGGTACGAGGTTGATGGTTTGGTAGCAGCAGCACAGTGCTATTCACGAGATAGTCAGAATGCACATCGTTACGTCCCATCTCCCAGAAACCAGCGCACTGAAGGGTGGTGGTAATATTTTTCAAAGAATCGTTCTATGTGGTGACGAAATTATTTTACTGATTTGGAATCACGTGAGGAAATAGATTTATCTTACGACCTAAGCAAAGAATGCCTGTGGTTTTCATTCTCTGGTGTTTTACAGCAAGATATTGATACAGTTAAGGGACATTGGAATACACATCGCAGACGAAAATCAACGTATTATACAGTACGTATGTGGACGGCCAGACTCTATTTATTACTTTCCTGAGCATCATGGAGGTGTTGGAAATCTTCTTATGCAAGTACCTGTACACGAAATTAGTTATGCTCGTGAAGAAATAGTTCAAATTATTCAGGCGAATGAGTATGAAGAGTACTTTGAGTATGCAAGAGAATCTCTTGGCCTCCCATATCCACAAGATTGTCAAGAAGCATATGAATTCTATAAAAGCTAATGCATGTTGCAGAAAATGGCATGTGACACATCCATATAAATGAGTAATTTTAATAACAATATCTTATTTGAAGAATGATCAACAAGGGGCCATTTACAAAGGATTCCCCAGCCGAGGGGGGGGGGTGGGATTTGGAATATCAGAACATAGGTGGGGGGACGCTACATGGAAGTCCGAATTTAAAAAAAATATTTTTGCTTGTATTTCCAACTTTGCTTCCCATGTTAATGTGGCGTCTTGAACACCCCATAATACCTCTATCCATCTCACATTTAGTTGGACATCCTTTGTGAATGGCCCCTAAGCATTTTTGTAACATTTACAAATTAGTTGTTGTTGAACATATTCTTATCTTGTATGTCTTGTATCTCTGACTGCTTTAGAGTCCAAATGTTTTGGAACAAAATTTCTCAACTACAGCATGCACAAACGCATCACAAACAAAATATGAACAAAACATGTCTAAATAACCCCAAACATGTATAAGTAATAACACTTTCTTCGCTGTCTTCCTCACCTTCAGAAACTAAATCTTCAGAAAACATAACTCATGTATTATAAAACCCCCTCTATCTCTTCGAATTTAAAAACTATTTGGTACGATCACTGACAGAAATTTGGCGGGATGGCGTCTATTACTTCATGTTACGAACACCTAATAGTTTGCGTTTTGAGAATTAACTCACCAATTCCACATTTGCCACAAAATTTATCATCTTGCGAAATCGCCTTTCCGCAGCCAGAACAAAATATCGTTACTTTCTGTCGCCCCAGCAGCCATGATGGAGGTAATGGAAATAATTGTAGAATATAAAATACTTCGCGGGAATGTACCCCTCACTACTTCATGTTAGGTACAACTAACGTGAGTTAATTTCATTTTGCCGTGAATTGATTTTATTCTGCCCTGAGTTAATTTCATTTTGCCGTGAGTTAATTTCATTTTGCCGTGAGTTAATTTCATTTTGCCGTGAGTTTATTTCATTTTGCCGTGAGTTAATTTCATTTTGCCGTGGGTTAATTTCATTTCGCCGTGAGTTAATTTCATTTTGCCGTGAGTGATTTTATTTTGTCGTGAGTTAATTTCATTTTGCCGTGAGTTAATTTCATTTTGCCGTGAGTTAATTTCATTTTGCCGTGAGTTGATTTCATTTTGCCGCAGGGGCACCGTGGGTGTGCTAATGTAGGGGTGGCCAAAGGCAACATTATTCCGACCAGCACGTTTTTTTTCCGACATCTTTATAAGAAAAAAGTAACGAATATTGATAAAACTGACAAAGGGTTTTGGGCAAGGACGCGCATGCATTTGCTATGACGAAGATCACGAGCTACGCTTCATGCACAATGAATATGACAGATAAATATTCACGTCTTACATACGCTTTTCAATTGAGTAGTTGAATAATTTTTGACAGTTCACTGTTTGTGGGAAAACTGTATTACATAGATTTCTAATCCACGTGCATTAACAAATAACGCGATACGTTATTTCACGATACTCTATTATAGCTTTGTAATAATAGTAGATGAGCATACAGCGTATTCTATACGCAACATTTGTTTATAACCAAAATATAAACATAATCGCAATTGCTTCAATCCTCTCATCAGTTTAGTTCTTCCGCTGTACTATCGTTGTACCTTATCTTTGTATAAACTTCAGGAACCGTTTGACTAAAAGTACTAACTTGAAAAGGATTTGCTGTAGCTCTAGCATTCTGATACGGAACATGCTGGTGTTTCTTTAGACGGTCAACATATAATGCAATAAACTGTAAAAACTCACTGAACAATAAATGCGGTCGAAGATACATCGCCATTCATGATTTTATCGCGCCAATCTCCGACATTTCGAAAATTACATTCCTTGCGTAAAGTTATATTAATAGAAAATATGTTTATCGGAAACCGGAAACGTTCGGAAAAAAAAGCTAGTTTAGCCTGCGCGACAACAGTATAATAAAAACTTGGGGTAGTGTCGTACCGTATAATATTAGAAATAACCGCGTCTATTTTCTGATAGTTCAAATACTTTTGAGTTGTTCAGCATAACACAGCCACAAATGCAAAAATAGCTTAGTCTCTGTTATGATTGATATACTCCGACAACATGCAATGTTCATAAATTTCCGACAGGTTTTAATCCTGGGGGGGGCCATGGCCCCCCCTGGCCCCCCCGGCCACGGCGCCCCTGTTTTGCCAAGAGTTAATTTCATTTTGCCGTGAGTTAATTTCATTTTGCCGTGAGTCAATTTCATTTGCCGTGAGTTAATTTTACTTTGCCGTGAGTTAATTTCATTTTGCCGTGAGTTAATTTCATTTTGCCGTGAGTTAATTTCATTTTGCCGTGAGTTAATTTTATTTTGCCGTGAGTTAATTTCATTTTGCCATGAGTAATTTTATTTTGCCGTGAGTTAATTTCATTTTGCCGTGAGTTAATTTCATTTTGCCGTGAATTGATTTCATTTTGCCGTGAGTTAATTTCATTTTGCCGTGAGCTAATTTTATTTTGCCGTGAAGTAATTTCATTTTGCTGTGAGTTAATTTCATATTGCAGTGAGTTTTACTTTTGCCGTGTCACTTGTGGGCCTGCGTAACAATCAGAATGGAGGGAGAAATGGAGCTTCCTTTCCCGCGTCCTCCCCAAAACGCCTTGCGCGCTCACTCAGGTTAGCCACTGATCTATGTAAAAGCCTGTTGTGTTTCTATATTTATTTTATTTAAAGCGCCTGGGAACGAGGCTGGCCTACACTGCTACAGTACTCATCAATGATTTTCTTATATTGATATACTGTGTATATAATACAGCTGGAATAAAGGAAATTAATATCGGCTAACTACGCATGTAAGGGCGAGTTTAATCAAAAGTTTTATAGTTATTGTTATTGTTATTATCGGCTCTATTGCCTATATTGATAGGGCGGCCAAAACACGAGGCTTTTCATGCTGAAGAAACGGGAAATATCTTACCTTTGCCATAGCCCGCAGGGTCGCCAAAACTCGCCATTCATCAAAATGCGAATCGTATCCTTTAAAATGCGTACGAACACGTTTATTTTTTTGTTCAACCTCTTTAATCTCAACCTCATAGAGGCTGTTGTCTTTCGCCTCCCGTTTAAATGAATTTAAGATTTGTATAATTAATATAAGTTTTTGTCATTGTCATGTTGTGTAACACGTATATGTTATCATTATATATTATATAGTAAAAGCAATTTGATAGGTTAATTAATAGTTGACAAATAAATCGCGCAATCACGCAAAATTCAGTTACCTGCAAGTGAGCCTGCGGTGGTTAACAAGCGGTATTCATTTGAATGTATTTATGTATTAATAATCTATGTATTTTTGAATGTTGCTATTAAATAAGTTTTTTCATTCGTTAATACTATGTTTACTATTCTTCAAATGTCGCGCCTTCGGCTCGGCTGATAACGCTTACCTCGAACTTGATAGCTCTGCGTATCACAAAAACCTCATCCAATAATCGTTTATTATTTGTCTGTTTATGTTCGATAGTATATAAATATTGGGCTGGTACATAAATATAATTCTGACGCTTTTAGTGATGCGTCATTCGTTGATAAAATATTTTTCTCTTCCCCCTGGACAGTCAAGGGTCTCCCAAACTTGTTGTAATAGATCATAATTCTTTTTCAAGCGAAAAGCCTAAATATTAGGCACATTCTTGTTTTCTCTATGTAGACTCGGTAGTTATTTATATTTTTGATAAAAACCTACATTTTGGAGTTTGGTTTGCTGTGCATGGCTTTTAAAAAATAAAATGGGTTTCAGTAATATTAAGAATTATACGTATAAAATTTGTTTGCATGAGTTGAAATATTTTGAAGAATTATTAAAACGTATTAAATAGGTTTATAGGCTATTATTATGGAGAGATGTTTTGTCGGAAGAGCTTTATAATAATTTCCTGTTATGTGAGTTGATCAACCAAGAATCTGTGTTGGGAATGCCGTTAGAGGCTATGTTGAACCGACACAATCACAATTATAGTTTAACTTTTAATAATAAAGAGTAAAGTAAAAACGCCAATTCACATTCACTATCGCAATCCCTAATTGATAATCTCAAGTTGAGCGTCACTTCCAATCTGTCTTCAATCATCAGAATTTCTTACTCATTATTGTTCGCCAGGCAGTGCTAATTATACCTTTGACATTTGCATGCATTATGTTAATTATCATATATCCGCACAATTTCCAACACACTCCCCCTATTCGATTTTCGAAGAAGCGAATATGAAAAGTTGTGCCTCGTTCAGTGTTCACCGTCCCAATAATTATTAACTTGATTTGATTCTAATTTTAACGTAACTTTTCGAAATATATATTTAAAACTAAAGCACTAAGTTCTATACTGTCTTTCGTGTAAGACCAGATCTACTGATCTTCGTTTGCCACAGTATCTTGAACTCGCAATTCTGCAGCTATGGCGGCATCTCGCTTTGGTCTGAATACTTCAGCTTCGGAGCGTAGGTTCGGTTCTTTCTTTTCCGGTTTGAATATGTCGCAACTTAGTTCTAAAGGGTAGAGATGTTGCACGGCACGTTCCAGGTGACCTTTACCCGCCCTCAACTTTGCCACGCGTACGACACCGTCTCGTCCTTTGATTAGGTTTCGACGATCCCAAGTTTCCATTTGTTCCGATCTCGTTCGTCTGATTTGATAATTACTACTTCACCGACCTTCAACGTGAATTGCTTGTTGTTATGTTTCAAGTTGTGTCTTTCTCGCAGCCCTTTTAGGTATTCATCGATCCATCGTCGCCAAAGCTTGTCCTTGCATTTCTCCAGACGTTTAGCTGTTTTTCGCAAATCTCTTTCCTCTACTTCGTTGTAGTCTTGAGTTGGGATATTGTTTGGTCTATTGTGCATCAGGGTGTTTGGTGTTAACAGCGGCAATTGAATGTTGTCTTCTACGTAGCTGAGGTCTTTTTCAAGGATACTTCGATGTCAAGAAGAAGATCTTGCCAGGCATTCCACGTAAGCAAGGTGTCTCCTCCAGTCTTATATAGCGCTTGTTTGACCAGGCCAATGATTCTCTCGTACTGACCGCCCCACCATGGAGCTCTACTGGTGTTGAACTACCACCTGATCTCAAACTTGGAGAGCCAGTCATGTAGGCGTTCATCTTTCATGATATTCCTCAGCCATTTCGCTGCTGCAACGAGCGTCTTGGCGTTGTCGGAATAAATTCTCTGGGGACGTCCTCGTCTTGCTACTAACCGCTTCAAATTTCGCACGAATTCGTTTGTTTCTTGATTTGGAAGAAGCCCCAAATACGTGGCTCGAGTGAGGCGGCAAGCATACAGGATAATGTATGCCTTCCTTTCGCGTTTACTCTTCTTAAGGTACTTTATGGGACCTGCGTAGTCTACGCCGACCACTTGGAACGCTGTGTTCCCTTCGGTCCTATCCCTTGGGAGGTTTCTGATTGGTGGGTTTGCCACCGCGATAGCACGGAATCTCTTGCAGGTATGACAACTCTTTGTCACTCGTTTGACGATGTTTCGCAATCGAGGGGTCCAGTATTTTTCGCGAAATTTCGCCATTGTCATCCCCACTCCCCCGTGACAGCTAAGCTTGTGGGCATGTTCTACGATCTTTTCAGTCAGGAACTCGTTGTCTGGTAGGTAGATAGGGAAATGACCTTGGATTCTTCCTCGACACTCGTACACTCCTGCTTCGTTCTGCTGAAGATTCAGTTGCTCTCGATCTTCTTCAAATTTAGCGGTTCCTTCGTTACGCGCCTGGATCTTCTTCACCCAGAACTTGACTTGTTCGCTGGTTTCTTCTGTTGTCAACGGAGCGGTATTCTTGTTCTCACGACCGTCTTTCACGTTGTCCACGAATCGTTTTGCTGTTGCTGTAATTCGTATCGTTTTCCAAAACCCGAATTTCTTAAGAAGCTGATCTAATTCATCTTGCACTGGTATCGTCAGTGAAAACAATTCCTTGACTGCTTTCGCTTCAGCTTGCGTTTCTGTTGCTTCTTGCGTTTTGATGTTCAGAGGCCAGTTGTCCTCGTCGCTCAACCAGTCAGGACCGTCAATAAAAAGTCAAAACTATACGATTACGTGTCTACTACATTCATCGAAATAAAGCGCATAACTCCAACGGACCAATGATCCTTCCGGATTTGTGGGCTTCGTCTCTCCGCTTTCGAGCTGTGCTATGTTGGAGTGCCATTTATGTAATTTGAACATAGCATCTCGAAAGATGTCAATGGCGTTCTCCTTTAGTTGCTTCACTGTATCAACAGAATCACCACCGCTGACCAAATCATCAACGTACATACTCTTCCTGATTTCTTTCACGACTTCCGGATAATGTTCCTGATAATTTGTTAGATGTTGTTGAATAACGCCCCCAAGGAGGAAAGGCGAGGCCGACAATCCGAAAAACGCTCTGGTGAATCGAAATGTCACTACCTCTCTCGACTTTAAATCTTTAAACCAATGAAAACGCATTGCATCACGATGTTCTTTTCGGATGCGTATTATTATTATTATTATTAAACTTTATTTACACACGGTATTCTCAATCAGGATTTTCATGCTGACAAATGACAAGATTATGAATTACAAAATAAGACTACAAAAATATTTACAATGATAAATCAAACTAATAATTAATATACCTGCTTTTCATGAGAGCCGTGTAAGGAATATATACAAGAAATAAAATATAATACAAATGTGAATGTAGATTAAAATAATTTGGAACAGCCCGCTTTAAAATTTGATAGGTTATTTGCTAGCCGTAGCCCAATCGGTAGGCTGTTCCATAGCATCGCACCACTATAACTAAAACTATTCTTCAGATAGTTTGTGCGAGGCTTAGGAACAGCCAGCTTACTATTTGTGTTTCTCAACGAATAAGGATTGACACTGTCACGGTTTACAAACATGGAACCCATGTATTGTGGAGCAAGTCCATTGAGTGATTTATAAACCATGACAGCCTTTTGAAATTGGCGTTGGGAAGATAACTTTTTCCAGCCAAGTCTATCGAGTAAGATGTCGCATTAGTGTCATAGCTTGAAAAGGTCAAAACTCTCGCTGCGCGATTTTGTAGTTTTTGAAGTTTATCTGCCAAGGTTTTATTGCAATTGTCCCAAACTGTACAGCAATAATTGAAATATGGCTGGACAAGGAATTAAAATTAAATACAATGTTGCAACTGGACAAATGAACGAACGAGTTTTAAAGCGCCAATACCAGAAGCAATTTTTTTTGTTAATTCCTTGATCTGTATATTCCAAGATAGATTTCATCAAGGTGAACTCCTAGAGATTTTGTATGTGAAACCTTGTCTATAGGAATTCCGTCTTTTTAAAACATGGTCTGATTGGAAAGTAGCTATTCTTTGTCGTGAGCCAATTAGCATAAATTCAGTTTTGGATTGATTCAATGTAAGCCTATTGGCGATAAGCCATTTATTAACATTTTCAAGATCTTGATTAAAGTAATAATCTATATCTTCAATTTTATTGCTTGCAAATGTTAAATTGGTGTCGTCTGCATACATTCGTGCTTGGGAGTGCTCAAGACAATTTGGCAAGTCATTTATATACAATAAAAATAGCAATGGTCCCAAAATAGTTCCCTGTGGAATACCACAAAGTAACGTACGGTTGGTAGAAAGATGGCCATTGACATAACATTTTTGACTGCGGTTACTTAAATAAGACCTAAACCAGTTAGCCACAGCACCCCCAAGACCATATGCTGACAGTTTTGACAACAAAATTCCATGGTCAACTGTATCAAAGGCTTTCTTAAGATCTAGGAAAACGACAGCATTGACCAGTCCTTGGTCAATATTGTAGGCCCAGCTATTAGTAGATTCTAGAAGTGCAGTAACAGTTGAATGCAAACGTCGAAATCCAGACTGGCTATTACATAGTAAATTGTTCTCAGTAAGAAAACCGTAAATTTGATCATAAATAATTCGTTCGAAAACTTTCGCCACAACCGGTATTATCGAAATTGGGCGATAATTATTTAAGTCTCTACGCTCGCCCTGTTTGAATAATGGAATGACTTTTGAGCATTTCCATTCTTCAGGAAAGATACCGGTAATGATAGAGCAGTTAAAAATTACGGCAAGGGATTCCGAAAGCAAGTCAGGACAATGACGAAGAAGCTTGGCAGATATTTTGTCTAGCCCAATTGCTTTGGACTTACAAAGTTTGTTAAGAAGCGAATAAACTGATGATGGGGTTATTGACTTAAACTCTATATTATTGTTACTATTGTGGCAAGTAAGATATTCTAAATACGAGCGATTGTTTTCTTCGTCAGGTATTTTTTCCTTAAGCTTAGGTCCAATAGTAGCAAAATGAGTATTAAACGTCTCAGATAGGTCCGAGGGGTCAGTAATAGAAACCCCGTTTATTTTGATTTCATTTACTCGTGAACTCATCTGTTTTCTTGAGGTCAATTCATTGATGATACCCCAAGTTTTTTTAACATTATTCTCGTTTTCATGAAAAGCGTTCATATAATAGGTTTTCTTAACAAGTTTAATTTCATTGTTTACAGAATTTCGAGCTTTCTTAAAAACAGTCCAATCACAAATATCTTTGGATCGAATAGCTTTTATTTTCAAAACATCTCTTTCATGCATTTGCCTTTTTAATTCAGGCGTGATCCACGGCGCCTTAGAAGATCTTACTCGCCTAGTTCGTAAAGGGGCATGCTTTTCCACTACGTTGTTAAAGGTCGTTTTCCATATACGCCACATATCATTCGGATTATTATAAATCCTTATCACGTCCCAATTCTGTAAAGAAATATCTCGTCGAAAATATTCAGAGTTGAAATTTTTAAGTTTTCTATAACTTATTGTAGAATGGCCTTTGTTGCGTGGACTGATAGAAAGCTTACGGAATGCGTAAATTAAGCTATGATCACTGATACCGACATGAGAAACACCAGAGGAAACAATATTATCTGGTGTATTGGTAAAAATATGATCGATCATAGTTGATGAAGTTTCGGTAATTCGAGTTGGTTCATTTATTAATTGATGTAAACCATAGAGTTCAGTGATGCCAATTAAAGATCTCGAATTGCAATCTAAAGTAGGCGATCCAAGGTCACAATTTAGGTCGCCCAATAGGTAATACTCGACATTTTCTGCGTCAAGCATATCAATAAACGTTTCGAAATGATTAAATTTATCAGTATTCGAATTAGGTGGTCTATACCATGTTGTAACGAGAAAGGGCTTAGAATTTGGTTTTTGAATTTGAATACATAAATTTTCCAAGTCATCGATAAACAGGTCCTTGCGAAGTATAAAATTTACGCAGGAGCGCACATAAAAGCAAACACCTCCATACGTTTTTCCATCGGCACTACTACATGCTCTGTCCCGACGTATAATTTCATATCCAGGTATGTAAACATCGTTATCGCTTATTGTAGAATTAAGCCATGTCTCGTTAATTGCTAGAACATCGATTGGGCTAGTAGCAAGCAAAACTCGCAGCTCATCAATGTGATTTACTATGCTTCTCACATTAAGGGCTGCTAACTTAAACCCGCGTGAGGTAGGAATAACGGATTTGGGAAATTGTCAATCTGAGATAGATTTAGCAAAATCTAAAAAGTTTTGTTGTAAAGCTAAGCTACCTTGTCTATTTAAATGAAGGCCCTTCGTGTTTAGGTGGCTTTCATTCATATTTGAATTACTTAAGAAGGGAATTTTATTGCGAATACAATAGCCTTTAAGAATGTTATTAACCTGAGTAGCTTTAACAGTTAAGTCATGATTATCAGACCTTACCAGAATGGCTGATATTCCAACATCTGTACCTGGTGAATCTTCTTTTACTTGCGTTACAATGTTGACGATAGAGTCAGCTATTACTTTTGGCGTGCAATGACTTCTCAGGTCGTTTGTTCCAACATGTAAAATCATCTTGTCCGGTGTTCTTCTTGTAAGTGGCTTGACAAAGTCCTCCATGTCTGTGACTGTTGCTCCAGGGAACGGCTTTACAATAAAATAATGATTAGGATCTTCAGCATTCATCTTCGGACCGATAATATTTTTAACAATTGAGTCTCCTGCAATAACAACTGATTGCTTCTGCGAGTTCTGGCCCTGTCTCGTTGTTTCAATGTTGGAGGTATTTGCAATCCCGCCAGAGCCAGAGGTATTTGCATCCGGAGCATTTAGTTGACTGGTATTATGAGCTGATGGTTTAGACTTGGTTTTCTTACTCTTCTTTTTACTCTTTTTTGTAAGACTTTCTTTGGCGTTGGGCTGACTATAGATTACAGGCTGATCAGATTCATGATTCAGTTGAGTGACTTCATTATTATGTATGATTTCACAGGCCGGTTCAATGTTAATTTCTCCGTCTTTTGAAATCACAGTGTTAGTCATGGACGTATGTTGAGAGTCATTTTGAAATAACTTAAGAGCAGTCAAAAGGCTGCTCTTTTCGTTTTCCAAATTTTTATTTGCCATTTTCAAATCAGATATAGAACAGGACATGTTCATATTTTGTGCCCTAAGATCATCATTCATTCTGATTAGCTCAAGCTTGTCTTTCTTTAGGTCATTAAACTACGTTTTCAAAACCAGAATCGAGTAGGGTTTACTTTCTTTAATATTGTTTATCTCAACTGTAATATCCTGTAGTTTGTTTGCCACATTTTCGGAAAATCTCTCAAGTTTCGAATTCAATCTTGCTATTGACTCGGAGTCGCAGTTATAGCTGGAGTTGCTTCCCAAGGGATTATGCCAATTTGTTAAGTTTGCGTGCATACCGATTGGGCCTTCATGCAAATTTTTTGACTTCGCATTCAACTCATCATACTTTACACCGATTTCAGAATCTATTTTCGCTTGATTTTCGTCTTGGTATTCCAATTTCTTTTCAACATCAGGTTGATAACTAAACGAATGTTCAAGTGCATCATCATTGACATCGTCAGGTTCGACAGCTAGCAAATTTTCAATTGATTGATTTAGATGTAGTTCGGCATGGCTATCGATTTCAGAAGCACTGTCCAGATCTTGATTTAAAAGCGAATGTATTCTTGCCGTTATGTCACTACCTTTCTCACCACCAAAGTTTATATTTTGGCTTTTTGTTAGCCAAGTAACTGATAACAGCTTACTTTCAAATAACCATTTACCGCCACTGGGGGAACGCCATGTTGTTGCTTCGGCAGTCTCCTCGTCAATTTCGGTTAGTACAAGCGCTTTCAGGGTTTCAAGAGATCCCGTCCAAATAAGTTTACTTTTCTTAATGTTGAAATAACTGTATAACACATTTAAAACAGTTGAGGAATTCATTTTAACTCAACAGAACTTGAGAAACAACAGAGCTCCAAAATACACGTCCGTCTCGGTCACTTTGAATGTAATGCGTACTTGGAGGAATGCTTGTTTAAGATCGTCAGTTAGGCCAACGGGGTGGAATCATCCGCGAAATAACACTTGCCAGAGATCGTTTTGCATTTGTATAGGAGGGGGTTCCTTTTTTGAGACATTCGTTGAAAGAAGGCGCTTTCTCGTTTTCACGTGCCGAGACGTCGTTAACGATTCTCATTTTGGTGGTTTCTGCCGATTCTTTAATGACTGCTTTATGTGGTAAATAAAACTCTTTACCAACCGCCTCCGATTCTGCTACCTCTACGATACCTTCCTGCGCTTGCTCCATGATGATTTTATCATACTTCTCCAAAATATCTTGCTTCTCTAACTTCTTAACTAAATTGTCTAGTCGCTTTAGGCTGCCTGTCTTGTTACTAGGTAACGGGGGGTGGCTCTCTTCCACGGCAGGTCGGCCTCGTACCTACCCTCACCACTGCGCGACAATTGTTCCTTAAATTCGTTATAAACATCATGTTGATCACCCGTAGCTGAATCTTCGAGACCTAGAACATCTAGCCTACAAAGTTTTTCATAATCCTCACGATGTACTTGAGTTAAAAACATGTTGTTAAGATCAATTTCTTTACCGGGGGACATAGTCGTCCAGCCAAACTTAGTGAGCTCCGCGACCGGGTCACCGGGAGAACCAACCCTTGGTTTTGTTGCGGTTTTAATTTTTGAATAGTCCCCAGTCCCTAGAATTAGATGGACGGGCAGCCACTCCTTTTGATCATTATCGTGCATATTTATGCTTCCGCATATCTCGGATTCTCTAAAGTTAATAGTTCATTCCTTTCAACACGTGTCACTTCTGTTTTAATGTTGAATTTATTGTTTGTTTCGTTTACCGTGAGATCATAAATTTTTACGTTCCTTTTTCGCTATGCCAAACATCATTTCAACGCGCCGAGTTTCTTGCTTTTTAACTTTAGCTTTGATAGTGTCTAAAAGCGCTGACGAAGCGTATGAACTGCCCTTCCCTGTATCGATTAAAGCGCGACATTTAACACCATTCACATCAACGATCACAGCAGCATAACGACTGGCTTATTGGCATCGGTTGCAGTATTAAGCAATCTGTCACGCCTCGGCTCAGGTGGGGGTGGAGATTCACTTGGGGCGTCACAAATTGAGGTGTGATGCCGGCGCTTACATTTTGTGCAACCTGCTCGACTACGACATTCGGCCGCACGGTGGTCTACTCCGGTGCAGTTAAAACGTTTTTCGCTTAGGCACTTCTTACGTTCCGCTGACGTAATTAATTTTGTCCAATTGACAGATAGATAGATATAATTCTTTATTATTCTTACAAGAATAGTACTCAAAACATACGTTTGAGTTTACAGCGTTTTCTAAGATTAAATATATTACAAGATAAGATTTACTGTTATTTACATAATTTTAACTATTAATTACTATAAAACTAAGACGATAATTGGCTGTAATCTACAAGACCAAGAAAATAATAAGTGGATTTATTATACAAATTTAAAAAGGCATCTGTTTATGAAAGTGCGTTTATAACGTTCGGTTCTTATTACAGGTAACTCGAACTCGTGTCCCCTTTGTCTTAATTGTCTATTTAACTTATTCGGCAACAATTCTTGTAATGCATTGTTTTTATTGTTTGTAATATTCTTCCATAATTTCCTGTCTCTGTCTACAATAATTTCTTTAAAATCATACTTCTGTGATATGTAACCATTTCGATATGCACGGCCAATGAATTTTTCGATTTGATCAATGTACTTACTATGAGTGCCTCCCCAAAGTTCAATTCCGTAAACAAATAACGACATTATTAAGCTTTTGAATAAAAGGTCTAACTGTTTGGTTTGTATACCATAATACTTACAAACTCTCAATATGTACATTCTTCCTCCTGCTTTGCTAATCATTTCCTTAAAGTGTAAGTCCCATTTATCAGGTACATTTTCCAACGTTATTCCTAATAATTCCAGCCATGATGGGAAGATAGTGTCGAGCGTTGTCAAGATGGCGCTGTATTCTTTGATTTCAATCCAAAGCATTTTAGTGTTATTTTGAATTATCTTCGAGTTAAAAAGATTGCCACTTCAGAGAATCCGGTGAGCTTACTTAAAATTCCTGAAGATGAAGCGAATAATTTCTACATTCTTGTGGAGTATCTTGGCTTGAGTGATAAAATCGTTCCAACTGAGATTTTGCCTGACGAGAAATTCAACTTGCACAGCCCAGGAGTCACTCTTGAGGAAGACGGGAAAGTCGCAGTTCATGATGGAACTGATGGACTCAAATATGCCCTTGGTGAGAATGTTTACAAACAAGGAATTGTGAATCTCGAATTGAAGTTGAAGTCGTTTGAAAATTTACGTTGGGTTTTCGTTGGCATAATGGATGTTGATATGTTTGTGTCACCCAATAATATCTCACATGAACGGCTTGGTGGATATGGATGGACATTGGGGGTCGACGGTGGATCAGGGTGGAAGAATGGGTCAACGTTGCCATTAAATGTAGATAAAAAAGCTGCCTTACAAAGTCAAGTTGAACAGGGTGATACGATTGAGTTAGTCTTGGACTATGAAACAGCAAGGTTGTCGCTGAATTTGAGCAAAGACTATAGATTCCATATCGATATACCCAAGTCTAATAGCTTTCGACTATACTTTGGCTTGTATTATGCCAATGACAAGATACGATTGAGTAATACCTAGTGATTTAGTGAACTATTTGAGGCTATGCCACCATTTTTGAAGTTCTACACAGTTGTGACTGTTCTTATTTTTGAGATAACGTTATTCTTTGAACAGTCGAACCCGTTTTCGCACGATGACATTATTTGGCCCAGGCGATTGGACTGACATAGGCTACCATAACCACTCATTAAAAGTCATGGTACACCTGGATACAAACTTACGACTTGACGTTACTGGTTTTGGACAGGATCAGATGGTTAGGATTCACACGACTTCAACAAACGTCCAACTCAACGGTCACCTCTCACCACCTGCTGGACCATGCAAAACCAATGATCGTGACCTCCAAAAGAAATTCTTGAGCCAAATGAAGCAACACGTTCCTTCGCAGCCCCCCCCCCCCTGCTCTCTTTATCTTATATCATAAGGGACAAAGCGGGAAGCATCTGCTTTTTCAATTTATAGAATTTTATTTCAGTTTTTGATAAGGATCTAGCTTCTGATTGCTTGATTTTTCTACTCAGAGCAGCTGTTAAATTCACCAAACTTGAAAGAAAACGTTAAGACTCAGGAAATTTCCTTTGAAAAGTTTGACTCTTTCGAGGGGAGGGAAGGATAGTTATTATATTCTTTTCAAATATGTTCTTTGCCTCGGGTTATTCAAAAAAACTTCCCCAGAGTAAAAAGTGGGCATATTTAAATTGTCAGAGCAAGCTGTATTTGCCCTGTCATCATTTCGGCGTCCATCGAAATAAATAGCATGTAAACCGCGTATGGAATAATTCATTTATATAACTATCACACCAAGCGAAATTTCTTAGAATATCTTAAAATGGATCAACAGCTTCACTAGGCATAATGGACATGTGACATGAACTTTGACCATGACGTCATATAGAGCATGTATTAACATTTAACACCAGCACATAATTAGTGAGGGAAAAAGAGCAAGAGAGACGGAAAATGTGTAAATGTATGTATGTATGTGATTAATGTGAAGTATCTGTGAGAGACTACGACAAGCTAACCTGCGCCATCATTAAGTATATACTTAAAGGACCTCGCCACAGAAGTAAGCTATCGAATTTATATTGTTGTTTATGTCATATTATTAAGGGTAATTTATATCACACGTGCGAACTTGATCGGAACTATATATGCATGTTTTTATTAATATTCTTTGTATTAATTTGTTCTTATTCTAGATCGAATTGTTTAATATAATTTATAATACGATTTGCGAGTTCCTTGGCCATGTGCTTAATCTGAAATTGTGCTAACCGGTCGTCTTGGTTCCGACGAAACATAAAACTTATTTTGAAATCAAATCAATGAGTAAATTGTTTAGAAGTTATTAGACCAATGTACTTCACACGTAAGTTTGGAACATTTTGAACATTTTTGATCATTTTGAACAATAATTATACAATATTATATACAATAGGACCGATAGTTGACTAATTTTTCTCAACTGTTCCTGGGTTCAATTGAGTTGTGTTCAATTTATAGCATTATAGATGTATACAATTTTATAAACATTTAATACAAGATTATCATTGTCATGGGCTGATGGGCGTCAATCAAACCATATTCATATAGGGGGACCATATTCATATAGGGGACCATATTCATATATTCTGTTATGCCAGGCTGATTTCTATTGAAAGTGAAATTGTTCTCAATAGAAATTAGCCAGGTATAGCAGAATATATGAATATGGCCCCCTTGAATTAACGGTCAATTTACGCCAATGATCATTATATTTTACTAGAAGTACACGCATGCAGCAACCCCTTGCTATTTCAAACCAAGTTCGCAAAAAACTTAAACTTATATTCAAATGACACAAAACTCAAATATATTATAGCTAATGTTTCCATCATTCAATACCAAAATAATCACAAAGCTAGTGTAAAACAAAGCCCGTTCAAATTTGCTGCATTATGTGATTTAGTTCACATTTCTAGGATCATTTTGATATATCTAACTTCAAAATCGAGCCTTTAGACGATTTTTTGCCGATTTTTTACATAAACATTCATAATCTGCATGATGGTATGTACTATTGCATTCAACAAAAATTTCGGGCAAAAAAAGCCGGAAAAACTGACCTCTTGGTCCAATTTTACGACAGGAATCGATTTTTGGGGTCAAAAAGATCCTAGGGGGTGGGAATCACAGACTTTTGTCACATTTTTGAACCGCGTGACAACATTCTAAGCAGGCACTAAACACGCGGTTAGCAACGCTCATCAAGGCTCATCGCTTAGATCTTAAAATGGCTATTTCTCCGATTCTTTTGCACATCCTAATCCAAAAAAACATCAAAGTTATAACTGAATGATAATAGGCAAAATTCAGACAGTCTAAAAACAACAGAGAACAAAATAAATCGAAAAATAAGGAATTTTGAAAATTATATTGTTGCCATGAGCAAGTAATTTGAGATAACAACGCAAGCTAGTATTTTGACTTATATTACAAGTGCGGGTTATAACTATATCTGCTAAGTTGAATTATAGCATTTATACAAGATATTTATTTACCCATAATGTTAAAACAGAATTGTTACATCATCATAATAATTATAACATATATTATAGGGTCATTGATGACCACCTGAAATAACTATTAAGCTAAAAATACCAGGAGGCCACAAGAGATTTGGAACCATATACGTCACATATCATGTACTTTTACAAAATAAATTAACACAAAAACTGACAAAGTTACATAAATTATTAACACACCAAGTTTTTCTTTTTTTTTTTAAAGAATACATAATTTTAGATAAAAAAAAGAGCCTAATATTTACTTAAGAGCTCCATTTGTAGATTCTTTTTAAATTGATTTATGGAAACTAACTTTTTTATATTATCCTGAATTGAATTCCATACTTTGGGCCCTTTAAATCGGATATTAAAGAGACCATAATTTGTTCTTACTTTTGGAAGATAATAAGATTGTTTTACAGAAGATCGAGTTTCGTAGCTATGTACTTGACTGACTGCACCTCTTCAAGCGCTATCGTTTGGTGGTATTCCGGCATCTTTAGCCTAAATACTTGCAGAGATATTTGATTTAAGCAACGGTCCATTCTATGACACCCGACAGTAAGACCAAACGAAAAGGTAATAAAAGTCTTACGTCACGAAAAGCTTAATTCGATAAAATTATTAGTAAAATAGTTTATAAGTTTGAGATTCGGTTCCCAGAGTAATAATTTGGTAATTGTACTTTAAAAGTTGATGATAAATATTTTACGTTGTGAACAAGTTTTAACAGTGATCGATTAAGCAAAAAACGAACTCGACTAGTGCGTAAACGCCCTTAAGTAAACAAAATACGAGAGCTGGACCGAGCTTCTAACGCCAACTAACACTAGTAACATACAACGTTGACTGGATAGCGTGGATCACACCACTTTGCATATGGCGTCTTCAAGATCTCCTCACATTTTATTATAAAAGGATGTGCAGCACCCGAACCTTCAGTGGAAAAATGGAGTAAAAACCATATGAAACGTTAAAGAAGCTCAAAGTACATTACAGAACCAACGACAAAAGACAGGACAGGAAACAACGAGAATCCGAAAGGACAGAATCCAACGAAGATTCGAAGAGCAAGAGAAGGCTAGGAATAGAACATTAAGAACATTAATATTAGAACTTAGCAATTGTAAAGATCCACTACCTCGCGAGAAATTAAAATAAAAATATTTTTTAAAATTTGTCCCAAGCTTTTGATGAGTATGAAACAAATAGTGTACAACAAATTCAAACGAACCTGTTGAATCAACTGAAGGCTTGTTACAACTTATTACAATCATGTATACACATTAACCACGCTTGCTCTTGTTAGCTACCTCTGCAGCTCAGTGGCAAGAGCATTGCATCGGCATCGCAACTCATTTTTCCATCAACTGTTCCTGGCTTGAATTTCAGTGAAGTGTGTAAACGTTAAAGAAGCTCAAAGTAGCAAAGAAGCACCAAATTAAGACCTTTAAGCTCAAAGAAGCACCAAATTAAGACCTTTTAAACCTTTAGAATTTAGTCACAATTAAGGCTGTTCCAAGGCATAAAAATCATCTAACAATATTGTTACAATCTTGTGTTGCTAGATTTGTAGCAACGTTGTTATATATAGCCGCATGCATGTATGATGTATCAGACTTTTCAGAACAACCCCGACAACAAGTTGATAATGCTTTTGGACTTGTTTTAGCGTTTTTTTACTTTATTCTACCATTTGCGATAATTCGGAAATGAGAATATACAATACATACGAGGAGCGAAAGCCACAGGAGTTTACGGTGGAGTGACCCAAAGCCATGCACTCAAAGAGTGTTTAATAAAAATTCGATTTCTATTACTAACATAGAATATATCGTTTTATAATAATTTTTGAATGCAAATACTCAATTATCTTGCTGCCATTCCGACGGAAGATTGTTCCAAAGCCAAAGGCTAGCGGCACTATACTTAAAACTTCTTCCGAAATATACATCCTAACAAAATGCTAGCCGCCGTAAACACTAAAGATATCCGATTTATGATATGGATGATCTATTCTATGCTTTTATAATTACGATACTAGCTACTTACTGATCTTCACAACTCTCAAAATTATAACCAACGTTGAGCTTTCTCTACCTACTTTAGCGGCAATTTTTTAAGCCAATACAAACGCTTTGCGATTCGTCTCCAAGGCCCTTCCTGTGGCTTTTGAAGACATTTAATCAACCCGATGTTATCGTCTGATGATTTATGTTGTCAACAAAGTTGAAGGTTGTCGCATTTAGACTTCCGATGAATTGTCAAACAATCGCATTTCTTGGAAACGTTGCTTGCTAGTTCTCCATTCTTTCTCACCGATAGTCCTCATAACTACGGTTGAAGGAAGCAACTTTGCTGCTTTTCAATTTTACAACGTTTTTCGGCCGCATTTTGACAGGTAAGATTGACCCGACTTCGGGTTAAAACCTACCTCCTCCGCAGGCCCTTTTCGGGCAAATATGGCGGGCGGTGATATTTTGCGGGTAGGAATTTAAAATTTGAAAGCGAGAGACGAAGGGCCTGCCGAATAACATGTCGAAAATCGGGAATATGTGTCGAAAATCGGGAATCCAAAAAAATCCCGTTGAAATTTCGTCCATCCTTTGTTCAGGGTAATTTGTCACGTAAGCTGGGTTTATTTTGGACTTGCTGGCAAAAAATACTGTGGAAATATGGCAAACAAAGAAAGGAATATATATACGCCGAGGTTATGCAATACTTTGACGAAGCAAGCAGAAAATACAAAGAAATATTGTTTAAGTTTAAAACGTGCCAAGATCTACCAGTCATGCAACCACATCCAACAGGACATATTTTATTTTTCGATTTGATTCGAATTACATTCTGAAGAAATTTGATCCTCTGAAACATGAAACGGTATTTTTGGGCACATGTTGTGCCCGTAGTTTCACAGCAATGGAGGAAAGCACTGCGATAAACATTGTCGATAGCGATGTGGATATTCTTAATGTCTCGTTTTCTGAAATAGAACTTGGTATGTATAGACTTTTGTTATGATCGCTCTAAAGTCAAAAGACAACAAAGAACAAGCGAACTAAGACGCTATAGTACTTCCTATTTATAAAGTAAATAGCTATTGCCTATTTACATAATTTGTAAATGGTCTTTGTAATAAAATGATAAAGAAATTGTGCTTTGAATGTTTCATTTCACTGATATTTGGCTCTTATCTGAAGTATTTGGAATAGCTTTATCACAGCAAAATATACCTATATCCTTCCTCATACTTACAAAGTGAGTACTTAATGAATTATCAGGAGTATTTGCTGTATTTGTGAATTGCTGTATTTTGTTAAGATCAATGTGCTCTTATCCACTGTTTAAATATAGGGCTATTTGCAGAGGGAAAGCTCTTGTATTTTGCAGTGTTAACTTTGTAGACAGTAGGGTCACAATAAGGTTACTTCTGACAGTAGGATCACAATAGTGTCACTTCTGACAGCAGGGTCGCAATAGGGTCACATAGACAGTAGGGTCACAATTAACAGACCGGTGAGGTGCCTATTGGTACCACCTAAACATTGGTTCCCTATATCATTGAAACAAAAGACATGAGTCACATTACATAGTGGGGTAGGCAAGTTCTGACAAGATGCCACCATGGTTGGCATTGACACTGAGTGAAAATGTTGTTTTTGATTTGGATTAGAAAAAAATCATTATCTTTTCTAGTTGCATAATGTTTGACCCCTGGGCAGGGTTATCTGTATACCCATTTTACCTTCAAGATAAATACATACAGTGTAAATTGTCTCACGGTCCAGTAACATTCTGAATTTATGTAGCAATTGTTTTCAAAACTATGACAAAACCTAAAACTTCCAACAAACTAACAATTTTACAAAAGGTGAGGGGATAGTCACCCCAATGAAATTACTGATGTTCACATGCTGTTCAAGACTAAAAATATTATGCAGTATACCATTAATTAAAATTAATAATTTTGATAATTTTAAATTACTAATTTCAATCTAATGAGCTCAAATGTAATGGGTGCTGCTATGAGTGCATATTAATCTCAAAATGAACAAAATACCTCTAATGTACTTATTATCCATTTGTGGATGCGTGGAATGTTTGTTCTTGACATTTTAATTCAAAAAATAATAATTTCTTCTGTGACTGATGATTAAATAATGAATTATAAAAGGTTTTTTGTTTCATTTCTGTCTATACGCATATCAAAATAGTGAACTGGAAATCCTGCTTTATCTACTCAGTGTGAAACTGCTTTTTGACTTGATGAAACTTATTTACTTTGAGCAGTGGAGAATTTAACAGGATTATATCTGCTTCTCTCTCTGAATAAATGTCTCAATCAGTTGTTTCATACCAAAAATATAAAAAATGAACGGGTATCATGTTAATTTAAGTGAACTGAAGCTATATTTTGAGCTTTGTTGGTTGTATACAATTTACGCCTTTGCCACCTGATTATTTAGTTTTCTGATTTTGTCAGATGAAGCCAGTTCGAAAAAATCCACACCTGTAAAAGAGAAGCTTTCAGGCAAACATCCCTTGACACCTTCAGCTAAAGAAAGGGAACCCGCATCCAAGAAACCAGCAACTCGTAGTCAGAAATCAACCAGTGAGTTATTACCTTCTACAAGTTCGACTGAAGTGGTTGGTGAACACCCCTCTGGTTTCAAGATTAAGAAGAGAAGATACTCATTGATTACAGCTTTAAATGAGCATTATGAAGTTGTCATTGGTGATGAAAATTTTGTGACCCAAGAAGAAATTTTAAAAACGCTTGCAATTAGCAGTGCTAAGGTGCTTACCCAAACAATCTCAAAACAGTTTCCTGATGTCAAAGTATCACGGCGCGTACTGTCCGGGAAAGGAAGAGAAATAGTTTATGAAAACTTGAAAAAAAGGTGCGTTGTTTCCCATGAAGCAGATAATGAACGAAGAGTTTTTCATGAGAACACGCCAATTGATAACTTAAAAAAGGCAATTGTACGCCTTGAACAAGAACTATCTACGGTTAATAATGAAATGGAAAAGGAAATGGATAAAGCGCAAGAAAACTGGAATATTAATTATCTGAAACTTTTGTTTGAGCGACAAAAAGCTATCAACAGAGATATTTCAAAGTTCACAAATGGTTTAGCGAAACTATATGAGCACGAAGTGGAGAAATTAATGGAAAAGAACCAAGCTCTTGGACTGTCAGAAACATTAAAAAGAGATATTTCTGATGAAGTAGCCCGCTTTAAAACAATGCTCAACCTCGGCCTCAATACCAAGACGGAAATTCAAATCGATGGTTCGTTGTTTTCCAACCTTTCAACGTCTTTACTTAAAGATTGCCCTCTTCTTTTTGAAATTGTCGAATGTCTGTTGTTAACTTCAAGTAGTGGAAACGTACAGACTGGAAGACGAGTTCATAGTGCCAGTCATGCACTCGCAATACTTTGTAGTCTCAGTAGTCAGAAGATTACAAACGACTTCAAAATATTGTTTACAATTCTATGCATATCATACGGAGCAGGATCACGGTTTGTTGGTATGTTGAATCACATTGGTTTGACGGTGAGTTGGAAGAAAGCCATGGATGTTCTTGATGACAGAATGGATAAAATGAAAGCCCATGTTAAAGAAATTACCCCTACAGATATCGCTATTATATTATTAATGGATAATATAAATATTTACAAAGGAAAACGTAAGCATTTAAGAATCTTTAAAGAAATCACACCTTCCATGTGGAACTTTACTGGAAGAGCATTTATTATTCCTTTCTTATCGGAGACAGTAAAGACGAAAATGGGTAACAAGGAAGATATGTGTCAAAGCCAAAGAGATGTCCTGAAACTTACTTATTCAGATATACTGTATTCTTCCAAGAATGAAGACGATAAACTTTTTGAAAAGTATAAGGATTATTACTTACTGTCTGCTATGGACAATGCATACAATTGCTTACCTAATTCGACAAAACGTTTTAGAGACATGAGTGAAGCAGAATTCAATGCATGGATTTCAGCATCTAATTTTTTGAAACCCAAGAAAAGGTATAAAATTAACGTTCCATTGGTGGAAGGTATACTAGACATGGCAAACAGTTCGAGAAAGACGTCCGCATTTGTATTACCTTTGTCACTTGAAGATAATGGTACAATAGCAGGTACATCTTCCATACTTAAAGAATTTGAAACAGATTTTGAATTGAATTGTTCATCACAAAATCCTGAATTTCTTCCATATGACACCCTTACCAAATCGTTTGATGTTAATACTGCCCGATCTCGTTATGAATGTTTGAGTACTCAATCAATGCATATATCGGACATGAACAAGTTTGAGAACCATCTGCGCAATAAAGAAAAACATTTGGACGGAGTCGTATTCAGTGATCTATCAGAAATTGGACAGAGCACGGATATGACAAATGAAGACGAAGATGACGACGATTTTAACGGCCAAGATAGTCAACAAACTGACGAGGACGCCTTTAGGGTAACAAGCAACGTTATTCGTACGTTGGAGGGCGAGAAACGGAGATTCAGAAATGAGAACCAGTCATTTTGGGAATTGTACAATAACGTCGCTTCACGTATTCAGGCGGTATTGGTTTCAAACAAAGAAGAACACTACATGGAATTAATTAATGTTATGGCAACAGAAAACTTGGATGTTCATAGAGATCATCTCAAGAGATCGTTTCTTCATATTGCCATCGATAAAGAAAATAATCAACTTGCAAAAGCCTTAGTCTACAGTGGCTTCAACGTCAACATTAAAGAAGGATGTGGTCTAACACCCTTGCATTTAGCTGTTATAAATTCAAACTATCCAATTATAGAGTTTTTAATTAATAGAAACGCAAGATTTAGTGGTCCAATGTTTTCTGGTGTTCCATCTCCAAAGGATGTTGCGGAAAAGCTTCACCTAGCTGACGCATTAGTCCTTATGGCAGATAAAGAACATGATTCAGACGAAGAGAACACTTTGATTTCTGCAATTGATAAAACATTATGTTTTCACATGCCGGCTGAGCAAGACTTTAGTGAAGATCAAAATCCCGATCAAGTTATTTTTGGTAGGGATGCCCCAGGGGTTGTTACTCCAGTTGTCGGCGATGTGGGCACCTGCAAAACAAACAATGCCACTATGGCACGTTTTTCTTCTTTTCATTGGGCTGGAATATGTGTCGGAGATATGCACAATAAGGGGTATATGTGTGAAGCCTTCTTTAAAGAGCATGGTAAATCCGGATTTCATTACATTGTCCACGATGTACTAAAACGAAAGAAACTAACATCAGAAGCCTTTAAAAGCAGGAAATTTCAAGAGAATTTCCTACTACAGATAAGGGAAGCAAATCGCGATGTTTGCCTTGGCTATTGCATTGCTGCGTGTCTTACATTTCAGGAATCACCTTTTTTCCCATCTAATACGGACCTCGCGCGTTCGATGAAAGCAAATGGTAATCATTCTGATATTATACTGGCACGTTTTAAGGAATGGTTAAAGAAAGGCTGCGCAGAAGATGTGGTATTTAAACATCATTCCGGCACGTTCAGCTATTACGGTCCTCTTATGCAGATGTATGATGATTGCATAAGGTACGGTGACGGAAAAGCTCGAGAGATCGTCTACAAGCTA
This sequence comes from Dendronephthya gigantea, assembly GCF_004324835.1. Classification (NCBI taxonomy): domain Eukaryota; kingdom Metazoa; phylum Cnidaria; class Anthozoa; order Malacalcyonacea; family Nephtheidae; genus Dendronephthya; species Dendronephthya gigantea. The sequence continues at coordinate 258,826 of NW_021163130.1, forward strand.
CTACTTCCAGTTTATGCACAACTAGGATTCCGGAACTACTTTCAGGAAACTTTTAGGCATGTTGTAAATCTCACAGCTAAGTGGCCTAAAGTAACCAGACTGGTTCTTCAAGATAACTGCTGTGTTAACCTGTCTGGGAATAAAGGGAAAGGAATTGAAATGGATGCGTATGTGGAGAGTGAGGTGGTGCGACCGCTTAAAATGTATATCAGTGGGCATACCACAGTCAACATGTGTCAACGCATTATGGGAAATGTCGACCTTATGAAATCTTGTCGAGCAGCGTACAAAAGTAGAGAAAGCTTTGATGTTCACCACACAACACGTCACTCCGTTCAAAGTCCCTTCCCGGACCAACTAAAAGCTGCATGGGTTTGTCTATCGAAGCACTTCTTTGCAATAAAAGGTAGAAAAGATGTACACGCTATTCCTTTAGGAAAGAAAGGACATTTCGAGGGAAAGATCTCAACTGGGGTTGTAAGCTCGTACGAGAAGGGCGTGGACAAAATAAAAGGTAACTTTAAAACGAAACTATACAACTGCTTTCCAGACTTACGATACAGTATTTTAGTTGACGATGAGTTTGATGATGAGTTTGACGTTCACTTTGAGGAAGAGTTTGACCGACGAGCATAAATTTATGGCATATGTAGAGTTGATCCTTTCCAAAACCAGTCTCCAGTCTCCAGAAAAGTAGACCCTTTCAACTTAGCCATAGGAATTATGGCTAATGACATATGACCTTGTGCTTTTATGCAATTAATGTTCTATTTCGCCTAAGTTGTGGAATAATATAGGTCATTGCTGAGCCACCCTTTTCAGTTCACTGAAATTCAAAAGGGCATACTTGTTGTGTATACACGTTGTACATACGGTAAACAGGAAAATGATAATGTACTTTACTTCTGTTCAAAAATGTACTTTAACCACAACATACAACTTTTAGTTTGATTAACCTTTTTCAAATTTTCTGTATCTGATAATGTTTTCAAAGTATACAAATATATTAAAGCAGGTATGACACAAATGCAAAACAAGTGGTTATCACATAATATTTCCAATATTTACAACTTATGTACAAATGTGTAAAATGCAAACTAGAACATAACATTAATGTTTTCACTTAAAATTTCACGAATATTGCCTACAGATAAGTATGTTGACTTTAGCTTATCATGTTCATCTCTTAAATTCTCTGTAAATATATTGCTAATTATTAAATGGTTTATGAAACATGTAAGATGACCAACAGTTTTAAAATGACCCTTTCCTTTACCATACTCTGGTACCTGATCAAACATTTGACTTTTCACAGCTGCTGATTTGGAGCCAATATATGTTGATCCCAATTCATTAACACTTACTTTGTCTTTCAATGATTGCATGTGTTGCAGACAAGTTATAAGCTGCTTTGCATGCAAAGTACAATCTTCTTTTACTGGAATAACAGGGTTAAGACAGTTCCCACATTTCCCACATTTTCCTTCCAAGGTGCTCCCAAAGTATTCAGCCATAATTTTTTGTAGGCAATGTACATTATCCATCAAATATTTCGAAAATTCATTTAGAGACTTGAGGCGTTTTGATCTTGCATCAGGCAGTGTCGCTTTTGTGATGTTATGAAGGTGAAAGTTCCTGTCTTCAAACCTATAAAACACAATGCAGTGTGCATCAATGCCATCTCGACCAGCTCTCCCTGACTCCTGAGCATATGCTTCATAACTTGCTGGAAAAGTAAGGTGAATTACAAAGCGCACATCCTGCTTGTCAATGCCCATCCCAAAAGAGTTTGTTGCACACATGACATTGACATTTCCATCAAGCCACAAGTTTGCATGCTTCAATTTGATCTCTGGATCCACAATACCACCATGATAATATATCGATGAAATGCCATTTATTTTCAATTCTAAGGATAGCTGAGATGTATCTTCCCTGCGACTACAATATACAATTCCACACTGACCACTGAATCTTGAATTTATTAGTTCCACAACTTGATTAAGTGTTGCTGAAAAGCCAGGTTTCTTGGGGAAAACTTCAAATATTAGGTTCTCTCTAACAAATGGCAATTTGATTACTTCTGGGTTTAAAAGTTTTAATGTACTTTTAATTTGTTCGATTGTTAGAGCTGTAGCAGTTCCAGTTAAAGCAACAATAGGAACCCCATACTTTTTTAGAGCACCAAGCTCCTGGTACTCTGGGCGAAGATCAGCTCCCCAAGTGTCAATGCAATGTGCCTCGTCTATTGCAAAAAAGTTTAGTCGCCCTTCACATTTCAACTTCTGGAGCAATGTGTGCATTGTTTGGCTCATTAACACTTCTGGACTGGTAAGTAGTACTTTATATTCACTATCTGGTCTACATAAGTTTGATATCACTTCTTCACGGCTCTCCTTAGTTAGCATTGAGTTTATGTAACATGTGTTAATGCCCTTTTCTCTTAGTTTTAACAACTGATCATGCATTAGCATCAGTAAAGGCGAAACAACAACAGTTATGCCAGGCATAAGTAAAGTTGGGATTGTGTAAATTACTGTTTTTCCACCACCAGTAGGGATGACAACAACTGCATCTTTTTGTTGTAACACAGCATTCATTGCTTCCTTCTGTCCTGGTCTGAATGAAGAATGTCCAAATACATTTTTCAATATTCCATCAGGATTTTGTCCTTCGACTGGTTGATGATAATCATTGTCCTTATTCAAAATCATGTCTTGCAAAGGTAGCTCATCAAAGCATTTAAGTGGCATCTAGAGGCCCACAGAAAATACATTTTAGCCATACTGTATATTGCAATAATTGCATCATAGAAATTGCATTACTTACCTCTCTGTAATAAACAGATTCAACATATATCTTAGAAGAGGCCTTCCAAACAAGGAATTTCTCTTCAAAATCTTGCGCATCTCCTACTTTGATCACGCTTAAAGGATAGCCATTTGTTAACGATGGATTTACGTAGTTTCCGTGAGATAAGACTAATCCAGCAAGTTTCGCAGCTTCTTTCTTACACGTGCTGTAAATACTTGTGCGTAAATGTTCCGTTTTAACCTCGTATTCCTCAAACAAATTTAACCCAAGACTGTTACGTGATCTAAACGCAGATAACTCATTTATGAAAAGCTTGCTCTCTTCGAAATGTAACGCAGTAAACAGTTTTAGAGAATTTTCCTCTTTGAAACAACACCGTTTGTGAGCACGCCTGTAATGAACGTCCACTCCAGCCGATGAAAAGAATTTAATACTGCCGTCAGCCTCATAACAGTGAACACAAATAACTTTCCCGCTCTCTTTCGCTTTTTGAAAAAGTCTATCACAGTAGCCTTCCTCAATAAATTGCTTTTCTTGCCGATTATATGACCTTCGATTTATGGCATCCGCCATCTTGAAAACGTTAGTTGGCAGGCGCTCCCGCTTGTAACCCGCATTTTCCAAAATCGCCCGAAATGCCAAAATCGCCCGAAATGCTCCCTAGCGCCTGCGGAGGAGGTAGGGTTAAAACTGAATTATCGTATCATATTGTATTGGTAATTATGAAGTTACTTATATCGATTCCTGTGTAGGTTAACGGAGTGTATTAATCGCTTTTTTATACATTTTCTTAATTATCAAATAATAAAACCATAAATCTGCCTGTTTAATCATTTCGTCATCGCCTGTAATGTGCAAACACATCATGCAAGTCTAAAGTGGCTATTTGCGAACGAACTTCCTGAATTTTAAACCAAGTAATCTCTCTATAGCGTAGAGTACAAAGTATTTGATGTAAACAATTATGAGAATAGACTTGTTGCTTTCACAAAACTTCATGAATTTACAAACTTGTTATACAAAGTATTCAGAAGCGACGTTGTAACACTCTCTACCTTTTAAACGTGTTGAAAGGAAAGATTGCGAGTTAATATTATTGGCTGCATGTATGTCAAATGTTTACGAGCAAATCGCACCGTTATAATTATAACAGGTTTGTTGTGTCACTTGTATAAACACACCAAAGTCTTGTTGTGATGTTTGACCATGAACTTTGTATAAAAGCTTGTTTGAAAATAGCTACAGCCGTAGCAAGAGTGTTATATCAACAATCGTGGTATATATCAGTATATATAACATATACAGAAATATATTATCCTTTTAAAGCAGGATGTGCTTCTGAATGTCGCGATCGAACAACATTGAGGTTCGCAAGGCATCTAAATGAGTATGAACTGTAGTGTTTATGTTGAGAAGCTTTATATTGAAGACTGGCACGTGCGCGGCACGCTGGAGTAAACGCCAGAACAGGCGTCTTGTTGTATGTTAAATTCTTGTATTTTAATCTTTTAATAACCATCCCTGTAAATAGATATCAAAAATCTCTGCCCGCGGGAATACTATTTTCATTTAATGAAATGAAATAAATGAAGGAAATATATCCTCTTCGGCGATGAGTTCTCTGATTGATAACCAAGTCGACCGCATGCATGCGCTTGGTAATCAACCTAAAAGCTAATTGTCGTTACCGTAAATTTCAGATTACTTTTTCGCGCCGAGTTGCGAAGTACGTTAGCAAATTGGGAACTACGTTTCGAATTACGGAAGTACGTAGCCAACTTTCGTACCTACTTCCGATTGTAAATTTGAATTTAAATCATAACGAAGTACGTTGAGTGTAATAAAATATGGAACGAAACTACTTCGTTACACAAGGAAGAGCTGTAGATAAAAACGTTCGAGATATAATTGTTGAGAAGTGGTTAAGCGGGTCCGGTTTTTTGAAATAGCCCAACAGTTGAATATAAATCGCGAGACGGTTTCAAATATTGTGGATCGATATTTAGAAACCGGGCGCGCTGAACCAGGAGTTGGCGGAAATCGATCACGATCAGCGAGGACTGACGATGTTATCTTCTATTCTGAGTACTGTAAAAGTAAAAAACCCAGTACGTCTGCTAAAGAAATACAAAAGCAGTTAATTGAAAATGACGTTGTATTGTATACAAACGTACCGTCACGGCTTCCCCTACAAAGTTCGCTAGAAATACCTACGAAAGTAGGTACGAAAGTTGGCTACGTATTTCCGTAATTCGAAACGTAGTTCCCAATTTCCTAGCGTACTTCGCAACTCGGCGCAAAAAAGTAATCTGAAATTGACGGAAAATATTGTGTAAAACGTCTGTCTGTTGCATTGACATATGATTCCGCAAATGATAATCTTCTTATTAAAGAGCAGACATTATAATATATACGATAAAGTACATCTACAATGTGTGTACATAGTATATACTTATATTCCATTATCAGATCAGCTGTGCCAACCAATTACTTGAAGTTGAAACTAAATTATTTTAGGTTTCTTTTACTAAGCAACCGGAATTTTGACAAGTATACACTTTGGAATTCGCGCTTTATATATAGCTAGCTAGATTAAATCTTCAATCCTGTGCAAACTACGACGTGTCAACGCACCCGTAAACGAACCACATTTTGTTGACCACGGCAAAATAGCAGCGATATTATTAAAATAGGACCAGAATCTACAAGCATTAAATATATTCTTACCGCAATTAAATCTAAACTTAATCGAACAGCATCAAAAGAACGGTTTATTTGTTCCTCTTGGCTCTTGGAGCAATTGCCGTATCATGCAAGCGAAATTAAATCGTGCATTGGTAAATTAGTCAGATATTTCGAGCTGTGCACCACAACTTCTGGGAGACAAAACTGTGACGTAGATAAATACGGTCACATACACTTTTTAAATACTCCATATTTCGCGCCAAAACACACTTGCGACGATGAGAAATAGTAAAAAAAAACAACAACAAAAAAACAAAACATTGGCGAATTTTCAACTCCGTCGCTCACGCCGGAGTAATTGCGGTGCCCGCGCCAAGTTTGGCACCGCATTATATTCTGCCTGTGAGTTTGTTTGTTCGCATCAATACGTTTCCTTAATCGCCAAGTAAAAATTCCTTGCACATACTTGGAATGCTTGGAATTTTTTCCTAATTATTACTATTAATCTTGTTGTACGTTTGGCAAATTCCTTTTTTAAAGGAACGTTCTTTTTTCAATTTCAATCTCAAACTCTGATAATTGCGTGTATCTCTGCTTTTATGCACCCAAGAAGGACAAAAATACCACCATTCGATTCAGCGTAAGAAATTATACTTACAGGTCTTAAATATATTACTGAACAAGAGTATTCGCAGCGATTTATGACGTTTGAAAGACAAACGAAATTGAATTGTTGACGAATCGCTCAAAATTACTATGCTATACTTTACTAGTAATAGTAAGTTTGGTCTTTGACATCTTTCATATCGTTGGTTTTCTCTTTTAATTTTCGTCCTTAAATAAGTGGATCGGTCTTACATTGCGATTTATTTTATAGTACTTTGAGCCAAATATATTCTATTTCGAAGGTTTTAAAGTATAGTTTCAATAAGCGAACTTTATGACAAATCGCTCAAAATTATTAAACAAATTAAAAATGCAGTACGCTTAATCCTTGACTTCTGTATCGTTGCTTTTCTAGTTTCCGGCTCTACGCCAGTTTATTCGTCTCACGTTTCTCTTCATTTTGATAGTATTCTTAGATAGTATTTTTAGCCTAAATATTTTCTGAAGATTTTAAAACGGCGCAATTTTGACCTTAATGTACCAACCAACCAGGCTGCGGCCAACAGGAGAATGTAAGTTGGTGATGTCGTTAGAAATGAGCGGACGTTTTATTTCTAGACAAGCATTGCGGGCACCGCATTTTAGTACTGTGTCTGGTTATGGTCTATTTGACTACTATTATTATATTACTATATATTACTATTTCTGCTATATTGTAATCCCCGAGCCGGTGCGAAGCACCGAGCGAGGGTACTAATTCCGCCCGGGAATGCAAATTGGAAATGAAAGTTGTCCGCCATTATGTTATGGACGTTGGGCGTTTTTGTAAGTTATGCGCATACGTGGGTTTAAGACGAGTTAAAACTGGTAACTAGCAAACGTTTACAAACGTGGATTACGTCAGCATAACTGATATTTTGAATTATAAAACTTTTTTTAAATAATATTTTTCATTTGGATGGTCTTAAAAATAAACGTAAAATTGAATAAAATATAATGTGAAAGATGCCTTCCGATAGAAAAACTTTCATTCAAATGGATGGTAAAAAAACTACGATTTTGAAGCATTTTTAAAGTATTTTTGAACAGGTAAATGGGTAGATTTTGTATTTTAAAGCATGCAAGTATTTTGTAAGTTTAATATGTGGTTTTATCAACAAATGTATGACACCTCTTTGAATTTATTCGTCAATTTTGTTGAAATGATTTTGATTCGGAAGGTATTTATTTTTAAAGATGAATCTGTTTAAAAAGTAATTGAAATTTCGCTAAAAATTGCAGTATTTAAAACTATTCGTAGCACAATTATGATTATAGTCGAATTTGATAGCTCAAGAGTCGACTTTATAATTGTACCAAGATATAGCATTTTACTTTACGAATTCGATCATTCAGCAGAAACGAGTATTATAGAATTTCAGTGATGGAAATATATGTTTATTGCTTCAGGCGAGGGGACTTTGCATGCAATGTATTTCTAGTATTATTTAAAATCGTGTAGTCGAAGATCGGAAATATAATTACATGGCTCACTTTAAAAACTGCTGAACATCAGCTGTTTTAGCTCAGTTTTCAGCTGTTTTTTTTCCAAGATAACCTTTTAAAATCTTCACCTAAGTCATTCCATGGCTTCACCGCTCTATAGTGAAGAGTTCTTTCCCCTGAAGTTGTTTTATGTTGTGGAACATATATGTATAGCGTTTTGCTGTTTCTTGTATATTCAGGTCGTGTATTTCATTTCTTTTTATAAAAAGCTTCGATATATAAGATGGTGCCAAACCGTTCATACATTTATATGTTATTAGTGCTTCCCTAAATAAACAAGAGGAATTTCGTTTTAAACTAATCGCCATATCGAATCGGCAAAGCCAATCAGAATAGCAAAATTTTTAATACTTCATGTAAAATGGTATATATTGCACTTTTTATCAAAATTTATGCATTCTGTTTGGATTACGGAAAATGTAAACAAAGTTGGTGATTGGTCGAAATTCCCCCTTGTTCCCTTTTATATACTTTATGATCGTAAAACGATGGTACAGATTACGATTAAGGCTTTTTGTTTTTGGCTAAACTGGACAAACTGGTGCTTAAACTGAACAAATTCGAACAAAATGAGCATATTTCTATAGTTTACTTTACACCAGCGACCTTGCATGACTTCGACATAAAAGCCGGTTTCCACTCGCGATATTTTTCGCGCGAAGCGACTTTATTCCTTTGTATTTGAGCAATTTGTTCCAGATGGTTGCAATTGAGAGCTCAGAAACAATAGTAAAATGTCGCTTCGGGCGAAAAATATCACTAGTAGAAAACCGGCATAAAATAACCGAACTATTTTGTCGTTGGCAGCAGAATAGAAAACTTAGTAACGTTAAACCGATTTTCCACTGGCGATAATTTTCGCGCGAAGCGATATTTTATTTTTGTTCCAGAGCTCTCATCTGCAATCACCCGGAAAAAATTGCTCAAATACAAAGAAATAAAGTCGCTTCGCGCGAAAAATAGGGATTTAATCATCTAGGCCAGACGGGAACACGACGACGGCAGCTATCAATACAATGCGTCATTGAAAGGAAATTAATTATTAAATACCTATGGGAGTTTTAGACGTGATTTACGTTCTGTTTACAACGGCAAAACGTTGTTTATTACGTTCTTTGTGGAACGCCTGCATTTCAGGACCCAGTGAGCGCTACCTCGAATTAGGCTCTATAGAATTGTCCCTAAACGTAAACACAATGTTTTCAACGTCTTCTATCCCATTAAATTGGTACAGTTGATAATATACAGCAACGTTTTACCATAACGTTTATTTAAAGGAGTATTCCAACCACGTCATCGTCATGTTGCCGTCCTACATGCTTAAGGTCCCTAATACCTCCAGGGGAAAACCGGCTTTATTAACGCAACTGACTACGCCGTTCACGTTAGTTGTGGAGAATTGTTTTGGTAGGAAACGATGAAATCGTAAAGGATTGAAACTTACAAAACACAAGGTGACCTGGTGTAATATCACCCGGAGTGATGCTGCTGCTGATAATTTGCTGTGTTTTCTTCCACGTTTTTAAGCTTTTACGTGCGTGTTCGTACGTGGAAAAACGCGACACTGGAAAGCAGACGTTTAGACCTCTTCTTTTCACAATTTCTCTCCTATAAGAAAACGTTGATTGTGTCTGATGTTTTAAAAAGTCGAGCACAATTGCTCTTTATTGCCGTTAAGCCAATTAATAGCCTGGAAGTATGCTGTTACGCGTTACACAATCAAATAACTTGAGGCTTACACGGTTTATTTGAAATTTTAAGATTTGCGTTTACGAAACGTTCACGAATTATGCAAGCAAGCGACAAACCGCTGACGAACCGCTGTGTTTGTATTACACACTCTCATAAAGCCTGGTTTCTAAATTACCCCGACTTCGGCAAAGTATCAATGTCGCTGATTATTGAAGAGTAAAATCTTTTGTCTTTCTGAAATCATTTTTCGTTCGTGAGCCTTTATGAGATAGCTTTCAGACTGATCTGTGTGTGTTTGTTGTGGGACCTTTTGGGCAGCGTAGTAAACATATGTGTTGTGAGCCTAAAATCTGAGCCGTAAGACTGGAACACGACAGAAAGTTTTACAAATTCTCCGTTTTTACAATATCGTAAAGGCAGTTTCCCATTTGAGATAAATCTTTTAACATCAATCTGCTCTTTTGTTGCCAGAAACAATCAACAACGTTGGTTTGGAAAGAGCTCTTACTGTGAGGACAAAGAAAATTTTAACAATGTCGCAAAATTCTAAAATCAAACTCGGTGAATCGACAAGCCTTCTTGCAGGTTTTAAGACGGATATCTATTCCGTACCCTTCACCACCTCAAGCAAACCCGCCCTTTTCGAGAAGGAAGCGGTGATTAAGAATCCTGATAACGCAAAATGGTCGTATCCAGTCATCACCCTGCACGAGAACGCTGAAGATCTTCTTTCTGCCGTACTTCAAGTGAAACTACGACCAATGAGGAACGAAGATCAACCGAGCGAAGGAGGGTCACCATCTTCCTGGCCATCTGGGGCTTTAATGCTTGCAGGATTGGACAATACCACTCGTCAGAAAGCCCTTAAACGTCTGTCTATCCAACTCGGTGTCGACCTTTCCACAGAAGGTTGGTCCTACGCTTTGGCTCGATGTACTCGCAAGGTTGGCATGGCAACTCACCTGTGCTACGAGAGAGGAATCTTTGGGAATCCAGATCCTGACAACACGATCAGACCAGACACAATCGAAGCTCTCAAAAAACTGGAGAAATTGCAAAAGACGTCGACGGATGTCACTATGGACGGCGCCAAACGATACTTGAATTTCTACGAAACCTATGGTACACACTTTGTGTCAAGCATCACTGCTGGTGATCCATCTTTCAGGTGTTCGCTTATGGTGCCTCCGCTTTCCAGGAAGTTCAGATAGCATACAAAAAAGATCCAGCATCCTTCAGTGGCTCACTTTCCTACTCCTTCACAATCTTCACCGTTCCACGAAGTGATGATGGAAAGTTTGGTTACGTTGCTGCAGCTGGGAAAATTTGTATCGCAAGTGAAGATGAAGAAATGGCAAAATCTCTGCGGGATGGACTTTGGCGCGACGAAAGTTATTCTGGAACGAACTGTATCTTGGCTCCGTACTTTTATTCTCGTTCAAATGACTTGAACAAAACTTTCAAGAAAGTTGTTTCAATCTCAATGGAGATGTCTTCCCTCAGCATTTTCGCCGAGTATTATCGGATGTTGATTTGGCATCGAGTCTTCAAAGGAGTCATGTTTACAAAATATGCCAATGGCTCTTGCGTAGCGCCGTACTTCAGTAACAACTGCCCGTATGATCTAAAAACGATTTTCAAAGATTCAGACCCGATCGATGGTGATGGCCTTCTCTCAACGCTTTCAACACCTTCTGTTAACATGATGAAAGAGAAGATTGATCTCGACGCCTTCGTTGTCAGGTTTCCTGAAGTGGTCAGAGAATTCGCAGTTTTTGCAAATGCAATTCAGGTGAGGGCCTTCAGAATATCTTCGGTCATTATGGAATTGTGCATATTTATGTATTTTCCTTCGGTCTGAATAATAGTTCTGGTTTACGACTACCATTGTCGCTTTAAAATAACTACCACAAATCCCGATAACAAGAAAATATTGGAAAATTGACTACGCAGATATGTACCAACACAATTGTACAACCCATAAAGTTATAATCCTTAGTATAACACATCATTGGAACTAGACAGCCTGATTTCTTTAATAAATTTTGCATTCTATCATTTTGAAGACAAAGCAATCAAACTACAAAACAGTCCACATGAGTCCAAATGGTTTACCGACCAATCAAAAAAGCAGAAATGACCACCCGATTCTGTGAGATTTTTTGCGTTTTACCGTTGCTCTGGATAAAAGAATATTATTTCTCTGAAACTGAACCCTTTAAACTGGATTGTGATTGTAATTCTTATTATAATCTTGAAGGAGGTTGATTATTCATAATTAAAGATAAATTTGAATATTTAATTGTCATTTCACTGCCAAAAAAACTTAAGTCGCGTGACTGACTGGACTTACCCTAGATCTGCCCCTGATCTCACTCTAGATCTGCCGGTCCAGTTCATAATGTAACAAAAGCCTTATTTACCCATACGAATTTGAGCACACACGTAAGTTTACCATCAAATTCTTTTTGAATGCAATATATATATAACAATTTAATCTCTATAGATACGAGGCTCACACGACAAGAGGCAAAAGACATCCATCAATGTTCCTGGTTCCTCTCACGTCACTTTCCTTGGTCACGTCATTTCCTGCGGTAGAAACAGCCCTTTACCAGGAAATATCCAAATCACAGCTTCAGCTTTTGAAGAAATCGAGAGTCGCCTCTTTTGTGGTGAGTTTTATGGTGGTCTTCGTATTAGTAATTCAGATAATAGCAAGTTTTGTGTTGTTATGAATGGTTTGATGATGAAATATAATGATGGAAAAGTGACCATAGTTCGTGATGTCAGAGAATCTCCATCGTCAACGGTTGTGATGGAAAGACTCACCGATATTCAGTTTTCCCTGGTTGTCGCTGAAGCTCGCCTCAACTTTCTCTTCGCCAACCCCACGAATCACGAGAAGAGTATCGAGTTAATGAAGCGTTTCCTCGTGTGGCTTGCTGACGTAACAGGAAGTGAAGACCAACTGCTGGATTTGAAAGCCAGAGCAATGTACCTTGCAAAGGTCGCTGCAAGCCCTCAACAATCTGGAATCCCTGTTCCATTACTCCGCTACGAGGCTTACAAAGATGTCGTGAAGAATGTCCAGGATGTCATCAAGACAGCTTCAGATAAGTTGACGAACTTTCAGAGCCAAATCAGAGCAAGAATAGCAGAGGAACGAGAGATCAAACGAGAACAAGCCCTGAACGAAAATATCTTCAAGTCTGGTAAATTGTTACAGGAATACATTTCCTTCCAAGCAGATTACCAAGAAAGCTTGGAAAGTATGTTTCAGAGCGTCTTCAAAGATAAAGAAGACGAAATGAACAATGTTGTTAAAGAAACAAAGAAGTTGGAATCAGGTTTAAACAAACAAAGGACAGTCGTAGATCAAACGGTCAAGGATTACCAAGGCGCTGTCGCAGACTGGAAGCAGCACGAAACGTTAAAAGCAGCCATGGACATCGCCTCTAGTCTCTTCTCCCTCGGTTTCGCCTTCGTGACTCCATCATCGTCCTTCACAGAACTCCAGTCACTTTGTAAAGCGGTGCAGAAAATTCAAAAGATGGCTGAAGTCTTCGATGCTGTCATTAACGTTTATAAGAGCTTCAAAAATCTGCCCAAAGATCCCCAAAAAGTTGTCAAAGCCTTGAAAGACTTGGGACCGGAAGGTTTGGTGACGTTATCCAAACTTGAATGGGATGAGATGCACGTTAACTTCAAAGCTGTTCTTTCCACCGGACCAGATATTTCAGCAAAGACAAAGCTTTCTGCTGCTTTTGAGATCCTCGTCCTTCGTGGCAAAGCGTTGTTGGAATCACAGAGTTCAATTCAGAAAATCGCAGCATATTTGTCTGCAGTTCAGCAACGAATAAAGCTTCATCAAGATCAGAAGAAGCGCCTGGACGAGTTGAAAATTAATCTTGATAAAAAACCTCAGAATCTTGATCTTGAAAAGATTGATTTGATTGGTCTCTCCGGTCAGTTGTTGTTCTTTCAACGTCAGATGCTGATGATATTGGCCTCCACTGTCGTCATACAAGACAGAGCTTTGCAATACAAGTATCTTCGTCAACCCACTCCGATCGGGTCCTTCACGATGATGGGTTTACAGTTGGCCATCTTGAGACAGTCGCAAAGCATCAACCAGGGTCTGACAGTTCAACCACTCCCTCAGAAACAAAAATACCCGATCATCTACGAGATTAATGGTGTTCGACCAGAAACCATCACAAACAACCATCGCTTCGCTTTTAACATCGATATCAACAAACGCGAGTTTGCATCATTCAACTACGTTCGTGTGGAAAGCGTGGTGGTCGAGATTGATGGCATAGCCTTCACCGATAGTGGAAAGTATTACACAGAGCTCGTGTTTGATGGTGATCCATTTTATGATCGAGGCTTCGATGGCGAAATGTTGACATTTCGAACGACATCTCGAATATTTACCGGGCTCCAAAAAGTCAACTCCTCAAGTCAGGATCACGAGTCAAGTGTACTCAAGGATTTCCAAGCGTACGAGTCGACAACCGGTCAAGATCCTTTTGATGGAAAGATTTCCAAAATCACTCCGTTCTCCAAGTGGTACGTCTCTTTGCCTCAAGTTCAATCTAATCAGAGAATAAAGTTTGGAGATCGTGTCAACGTACGCCTGATCTTCCATATTTACGCTCAATTGAAGGAAACTGAGAAGTCGGAGACATGCGTCGACGGGCCAGCACCGTCAGGTCCAACAGAATTTGTATCCAAAGACACAGTTCTCGCTATGATGAAGGACAAATCCATTTGTGAAGGATGGGATGTTGTTTTTTCTATGACAGCTGAACAAGTCAACGAGCAGTTGAAAGCCCAGTACAAAGACAGAAAAGGAAATCCTAAGTTTCTACGAGAAACGGGGAAACATGAAGAGGAGGGGACCACAGACACCGGGGTGAAATACAAACAAACCTTTGAATTTGATTTCAATGCTCCTGAGCTGCAGTTTCTCTTGAACAATAAAAACAGCGCTGAAATCACTTTGCCCATTATTTCTGGTTATTGGACGTATAGCCTTCTGATAAATGGAAAGTGGGTGCCAGTTAACGACTACAAAGTCAAAGAAAGTGACGGTGCATCTGTCCTTGGAAATGTAGACCTTGCAATATTGTCTGGTTGTGTGTCCAGTTATCATAACGTGGTCGTGAAGCTGAAAGGTGGTAGTTTTCAACCGCAAGGTTTTAAGGTTAGTGGTGTGCAGACTGTTGTTGCCATGGCCTTGAGTGAATATTTTTCCAAATTGAAAGATGGTTATGATGTATACAAATTTGGAACTCTCGATTTCAATGGAATATCCGTCCTAAAATCTCTAAAACCATCCAACTTCCTCTTCAGTGTTTACCAAACCCCGAGCAACCGAAATCTGCTTCAGTTATTCATCGCAACAACAGGAAAACTGCAAAGTTCCGCCCACTGCAGTTTGCAGGAGCCAATTCCGTCAGATTATCAGTGTTCATTGATCGTCAACACGAAGATTTTCTTCCAGGATGTCTTGCCTGCAAGTCTTGGAAACACAAAAGGCCTAATCCTGAAAAGCGATCCTCCGGCTTCCGATCCTAACAAAGACAAAACGTGGTCTTCTAAAGTGACAGCTGGGTCAGTGTCCTGTTCATTCCAGCAAACACTGGTGGCCAGCAACACCCTGGTGACACCAGTCCACAATGTCATCAAAAAAGAAGAATACGTGACTGTCGAAGGTGACAAAGTTGTTGTAGACCTCAAAGGTATGACGTTCAAACCTGGCGACGAAACATCAAGTTGGGATGTCAAGATGGCTTACAACATCACTAGGAGCTATCCTTTTCAATATGGAACCCGTTCTTGCACGTTGTCAAAGTCTAACCAAGGCGATTGGACTGACAATCAGTCAGGTTTGGATGTCAAGATCGCTTATGACATCAACAAGAACTGCTGTTTTCAATATGGAACCCGTTCCTCAAGTTTTGGTGGCCAATGGACTCCATTACACTGCAAAAACTACTCATTGCCAGTGACGGTCAACTTGAATACAAGCTTGCCACTTGATGTTACTGGTTCTGGACAGAATCAGATGGTTAGGATTCACACGACTTCAACAAAGGTCCAACTCGACGGTCACATTTCACCACCTGCTGGACTATGCAAAACCAGTGATCGAGAACTCCAAGATAAATACTTTAGCCAAATGAAGCAAGACGTTCCTCCGCAGTTGGTTCAGATTTTCAACAAAGACTTCACGTCAGTGTCCCTCTTCGCCTTGAAGAACCTGTTGTTCCCGGCCAAAAACCTGTTCGATATGAAGGAAGCGTGTGTACCTGGTGATATGGTGGTGTTTGGCAACTTTACAAAACCTGATATTCCAGGTTAGGCTCCAGAACAAGAATTCCACAACGTATTTCAGGACTTTTTACAATTTTGAAAAGTTCATTTTAAGCTGAAATTGACAATTTTGGTAATTATTTTGATCTTAGACATGGACGCCGGAACTTACGCAGGGCAGCCACGCCTTTATAATTTACCAGAAGGGGCAAGAGGGGGGAGCCCTTTGGCAATTACGAAACTTTTATGCTTATTACACGCCATGTACGTTTCTTACACTAACATTTTTGAAGACTCAATTTTGCACTAAATTACATCTCCTAAAGGTAGGATTGCATTGCAAGTTGCAAGAAAAATTGCACCGTTATAACATGGCCTTAAGTTCGACTGCTAATGTTTTTTAAACCCACTTTAGTATCCGTCATTTCCAAAGCAACTTTTCACAAATGCTGTATTTGCGTTTTCATTGTTTCGGCGTTCTTCGAAATAAATAGCATAAGAATTCACTTGAGAATATCACAGAGATTGCTTAGAATATATTAAAACTTATTTTTAAATCAAGTCAACGTACCACGTTTAATAGATTTTTTAGAAGTTATTATAGATTAATGTACTTCGATATTTTCGAACTTTAGTGAATTGTTTGGAACATTTCGAACATTTTTGATAATTTTGAACATTAATTCTAGAAGGACATATCCTATAGCTAGATTTTGTAGAACATTATATAGACGTATCACTTTATACTTTTTCATTATGGATTCATGTAGGATATATTATTTAGGCTTATTATAGTAGATTCCCAACATCGTTTAAAATTATACGTTTAAAACGTTCAGTAGAAGTAGATTGTTTTTTGATATGGAACTATATAATGAGCATTATAAGAAAATATGTCGAACTAATAAAACTCATTGTTTCATTTCAGCATTGCAAAACATTAATTTTTTCATTACAAGCGAGAAATTTTAACTCTCTACGCCGATATATCAGTATTATGAAAAGCTTTTTAAAAGTAAATGCAAATATCTTGAAGGACTGTTTTTAAAAACAACGTTGCTGAATTCTGCGGTATTTTGCAGCAAACATCGTTTTAGATAAATTGTTGTACAGTTGTGAAGAAAATTGATTACGACTGTAAGAAATGTTTTGCTCATAACAGCTTCAAAGCATAATCTTAGACTTAGTAATTATACTAAAAGTCTAAAACAACTATACCCGTATGAGATCAGGGATTATTTATCATTTATAGACCCGAGTACGAGGGGGATTCGGCAAAATATTACCCGAAGTGATGATATTGTCAGTAATATAACATTCAGTACAAACATCTATTTTTTACAAATTAGCAGTGGGCGGAATCGTAGCCTTTCCTGCAATCTGATTGGCTGTAGTAGCGGGCGGAATTTTACGATATCTGACCACGGTCCAGAATCCTATATTTTATGCTCGAACGAATTAAAGGGTATTTGTTTTGTTTTTCTAATGATTTATTCGCAAATTTTGCCCATTTTATTTTAAAATATATGGTCCGAATGATCACCACGATAAATTGAAGTGAATTTTACTAAATTAAACAAATGAGGTTTTGATTGTTTATGTTTTGTCGCCATTGCTGAGTCTGACTACACATGCAATGGTAATACGACCAAACGCCAGTTTTTGTAAAAATATAAATACGTTATTTACCGTTTTGGCCGGTCCGGATAGAAACATTTCCCTTCAATCTCAGAAACATTTTTGAAACCTCGGGAAAATATTTTTCTATTCGGACCTCGCACCCGTAAATAAGATATATTTATCATGGCAAACGTCACTTCGGGTGAAGTGGAGCTCGGTGATTAGCTGAGAAGAATTTTCAGCGGTCCATTACTTTTCCGTAATGGACTTTCCCCTAATGGACCGCGTTACCGGCGATCCATTAAAAAAAATGAAAAACAGAGGAATTCTCTATGAAAAAGGCACAAATAAATGCTCAAGAGAAAATATAATCGCTTTTGAAATTAATAAGACGTCTCTAGGCAGTATGGGTAAACTGAATAATTCAATTTTTTTTTATCAAATGCGTACCAGGCTACTAATACGAATTCATGCATCTCTTGTTTGTTTTAAGTGCAAATACATGCCTTATGCCATATAATAAACTTTTTATTAACCTTGCTTGCTCGGTCTTTACCGAGAAATAACCAACCTCGATCTTTTTCTACAAACCTCGCTCTTCGAGCTCGGTCTGTACAAAAAGACCTCGGTCCGATATTTCTCGGTAAAGACCTCGCGTTCGGTTAACAAGAAGTTAGTATCACATATATAAAGTAACTATATACGTTATAACCTTGGTAAAAATATAATTGCAAGTATGAGTCGGTAAATACTGGAACCAAGCGTGAATAAATCGTATTTAAACATTGTTTCAACTTTTTGTGTTTTCTTTGTGTCTTTGTGTCTTCAACTTTTTGTTGGGAATACGGATCATTTCCTCATCAAAACTGACCATTTCTTGATTTCAAACAAACAACAATGTTCCCGCCATTTTTTAGCCTCGCGTGTGGTCTCGCGCGATGTTTGCGAATCATCTTTTACACATTAACAAATTACCGTTGCATCAAATACGGACATCTTATTGGATAATTTAAAACTGAACTCTAATACCTCTGTATAGCGATATTGCCTTGCTATTTAGAAAATAAGTTTAAAAATATGACGGTTGCACATTTTAAACAACTTTTGCCTGCATGCATTCTGTGCCAAACATGTTTTTTAAACTTACTCGAAAAAATCTTACTTGCGTTTGGACCCTGTATTTGTTCGCCAGGCTTGAGTAGAATTTACTTGAAAATCGGCAACTGATTGGTTCAGATTTTCAACAAAAACTTCACGTCAGTTTCCCTCTTCGCCCTGAAGAACCTGCTGTTCCTGGCCAAAAACCTGTTTGACATGAAAGAAGCGTTTGTACCTGGTGATGTTGGCAACTTTACAAAACCCGATACCCAACCGGCAGGAATCTGGAAAAGTTGGGGGAAATTTTATCCAAGTGGCTTTTACACGTGTCCAGTTAGCCGAGATTCAATTTCCCGGTTTTTTGCCGGTTGGTAATTGTTTTTGGAAATTGGAAATTTCTACACCAAATATAACTTTTCAATAGCTTTAATTTGACACACAACCCAACGTCTAGCGTCAAGTATTCCGTCTCAAACTCAGAAAAACTACTTTGCCTTCAAGCTGAATAGGAATGTTTGTCAGGAGTTATCGTTCCAGTTGTATAGAGTTCACTGGTACCGACGGACGCCGCGTTTAAGCGACCAATATGCCAAAACTGGGGCGTGTAACAACACCAAAAAGTACACCCCTGTTAACATTCGCAACACGCCTAATCGCCTACAATGACAATGTTGCTTAACTTGTTAACTGTAAAAACCATGACCAGCCGACAATTTAAGAAAGTAAAGTAAAAAGCAAATTCCGAACCAACATATATATATATATATATATTTGTTATATATTGATGATAGTCAAATCAAAATCATCAAATCTTTCATGTCTTGGAATGGTTATCCTAATAATGTTATATACTCTATACCCTAAATAAACTCAAAACTAAGTATTTTCCAAATTCCACTCCTGTTGTCAATACGGTTATTCATGAAGCGGATGATAATCTATTGCCCAAAATTTGGATCCGTATACCTTATCTCGGAAATCGGGGCGAATTTCTGCTTAAATCATGTCTCAATAAAATACAAAGATTTCTTTCCAAACCGGTGAAATTCGTCACTATTTACGACACTAAAAGGTTTATTAAAGGTCTATTATATTATGTGTATTAAAGGTCTTATTTTGTTTCCAACAAAGACAAACTTCCTTCTTTATCTTGTAGCAATTTAGTATACGAAGTCGCTTGCCCTGGCTGCGGGAAAACCTATATTGGCATGACGCAAAGGTGCCTTTCTGTACGTTTGAAAGAGCATTCTACTAGGCTCTCTTCTAGTGCAGTAGGCCAACATTTCTCTGAGTGTGAGCATGCTCAATTCTTAGCCACACTACAAAACCAGTTCTCACTGCTCAACGATATACCATTATCTTTGAATAACCCTTCTCCTATTGAGAACTTAGTTTTCAATAACTATAGAATTCTACACATAACTAAATCGAATAACTATCATATTCTCGCCTTTCTTGAAGCACTTTTAATCAAACACAACAAACCTTTCCTTAACACTGGACTTTATAATAAAGCCAGCAAAGAACTACAACTGTTCACTTAATCTCTCTATATTTTAATTGTCGGGTCTTTCTTTCCTTAAATTAATCTATCTAACATATTGTTGTAGATATAGCATACATATTTAGTTTTATTCACAACCTTATCATGTTTCGCTCTGCTTGGTTTACCGGCCTTCCGCCTACATGCTGGATTGACACGTGCGCTCTCTCTCTGTGTTGTATATATATGCGTTGTAAAGTATTGTATTTCATTCTGTCTGAAGATGACTT
Organism: Dendronephthya gigantea; assembly: GCF_004324835.1. Classification (NCBI taxonomy): domain Eukaryota; kingdom Metazoa; phylum Cnidaria; class Anthozoa; order Malacalcyonacea; family Nephtheidae; genus Dendronephthya; species Dendronephthya gigantea. The sequence goes on from NW_021163130.1 coordinate 278,983, forward strand.
TGTAATAAAGTCGAAAATTTACAGTCTCAATCTGTGTCTTGTTTGAATTATATTTTGATTCTCAAGATGTCTTGTTTGTTAACTGTTATAAGCAGAAGATATGCGCAGCATGACTTTACATAATCTTAAGGTCTGATTTACTTCTGAGGCCGGGAATGTAGTCTGGTATTGATAAAGCGCTGCCCTGGCTTTTGGTAAACGCTGCACATATACGTAAGTCAACAAACTATAAAACATCCATCAAAAGTCGAATTGGGGAGAACAAAATTGGGTCGTACCACTCGTATGAATAGGCGCTCCTTAAATACTTCTATTGATTCGGCAGCAAATAAATAGAAAAAATAATAAATATTATTGAGTATCAACATTTCTATGATCATTTCCACTTAGAATTTCTATTTTTAAATTTGAATGATAAAATGGCGACGAAATATTGGCGAAATGTTTATCAAACTTTGGCAAATTTAAGACACACTCATACGAACTTCATTGCCAACAATATATTTAGAACAAGACGCCCATTCTGGCGGTTACTGCGTCGCGCCAATCGTTGCATGCAACTGTGCCCCATTTCCTGTCAATATTTATTCCTTTAGAAAAATGTTTCTTTCTTAGGTTTTCTAGTAAATAGAGCACTTCGTACAGAATATAGGGGTAAAACTGCATTATTGGTGCTAGGCATATGTAGCTAACGATACGTGAATAAGGCTGAGTTTGGAATCATGTACTCTGGGAATCAGTTTGTACTGAAATTCAATAGGATTGGTCTGGCCGTTTTTACCCTTGAAAAGAAAGTGCAGTTTGATTGAAAAATGGCATAGAATGGCATACAAGGCTTTCATAGCATACAAGGCTTTCATGACATACAAGGCTTTCTTGATTCATGTGATCGTTGTCTGTAAACCCGTTTTAGTGTAGGTTTACCATGATCAGTGTGTGCTGGTGTATGCAGAGTGAGCATATTAAACAAGACAAGTCAAGAATCCAGCATTATGATTACCTGTACGTATTTTCTCGAACGACAAACGTCTAGATTTCCTGCGCTATCGGCCATGCACAGCGACTCGTGTACGTGTTATTTTATATGACGTGTATCGTGCATGCAGTTTCCTGCTTTTGGTTCGCACGACCCGAGTTCGAATCCCGGCGACAACAAACTTTTTCAATTTTTTTTATTTTTTCAGTAAAATATTTCTTTTGTGGGGGTTACTAGGCTTAGATTACTATTTGAAGTGTGTTTAGCACGAAAATATTTCGATACGAAATCAAACGAGTTCAAAATACGAGTATCTTAGTTGGCGTGCGCGGCCAGGTAGACCGGGTCGAAAACGTAAAAAACACACAAAAAAAACAAACAAAAAAAACACCGACGGCAATTTAAGACTGCGTTCGCGCAGTGCGCGACGCAGTAATAACATGATAGACGACCAGTTAATATTAAACTACAAACTAAATAATAAAGTGTTCCTAAGAACTCACCACAAAATAAAACGATTTCTTGGGCAGCAAGCGCTGGAATCTTGCGTGTTGCAACATTTTAGAACTGTTGTGATGCAAACATACTTTAATACCAAGGTATTTCTGAATATTTCTGCCATAATCCCAGGTAAATGTCGCTAAATAAGAAGAAATCAGCCTTTGACTGAAGGTTTTGTTAAAACAAGAAACATGATACTAGGTCAAAATATTAAACGATTTCTGTTGTATCATAAATATATGTCCGCTCAATGGCAATGGAATAACATGTGGGTGAACATTTGCAAATAATAATAAATTTGCATAAAATTTACCATGATATAATGATATTTACCATTCGCCAAAAGGCTTTCCTTCGTCAAACATTAAGGCCCGTTTACACTTGCAATTTTTGCAGCGATTTATTTTATGTGCGATTTTCTTCTTTTGATAGATGTGAATGAGTAATTTAGTTACCGAGTTTAAATAAGAGCTTTTATACATGCATCAGAGCATTCGTAGCTAATTACTCGTTTACATCCATGAAAAGAAGAAAATCGCATATAAAATCGCAGCAAAAATTGCAAATGCGAAGATATGTGTTGTTAGAAACAAGACACAATATTCAAGATGATACTTTGACTCTATTTCAAAGTTATAATAAAGCCTGAAGTTCCCAATGTTCACAGCATTTAACAGAATATTTCTTTTCTAAAATTGTCGCTTGGTTCAGCAATGTCATTTTATTTACTAAAAGTGCATGCTTTTAAATTGAATAAATAAAATACCATTTGACTGTCATGTGAATATAAATCACATGAAAACATTATTTATTCATTGCGTATTTCATAAAACAGAGTTAAGGCTGCCTACATGATGCAATTTAAATACAATATATTCACATATTGTATATAACCCAATTACATGCAAATATATATTATATACATTTTATATCTACAAATAATTAGATAAAGAATTGCCCTAATAAATATCATTGATTCTAACTATAAAATTCCCATTTGAAATTGCTGTGATTTTCCACTGCTCTAAGATGTCACTAAATTCGACATAAAAGCTCGCCTTGCTATGGAAACTTCCTCATAGTGGCGTCACCATGACGTAACCGAAGCCGCCCCAAGTCGTGAAGACATCAAGTGTTGAGAAAGGATTATTTTAATAATTTATGATGATGACGTCATCGTGATATTGACAACGATGACGTCATAACATGACGTCACAATCTTCTTCATTCGGTCGTGGTCGAAACGAACGACTATGACCATTACAGAACTATAAGCAATAGAGAAGGTATATTATGAATGGTGGAGCAAAACACTATATCCTAAAATTCCTGTTCTGGCAACGCCTTCACCATACACCACTTCACATTCACAAAACGGTTTAATATATATCAATCACCTGTTCCAATTGATTATCTTTATCAAAAACTGGACTTGTTGTAGGCGATGGCGAACAAAGATCTATAACAAAATTAACTCAATCTTCAGACAAACATGGAAGATTATCCCCCATTGATTTGGTGTTACTACAGGAGGAAACATAAACTAAAGTAACTTTATTGATAATGAAGAGCTCAATCAGTTCTAAACTGTTCTTCCTTGAGGTCCAGTAAGGATTATCTCTTATTGATCCAGTGTTACTACAGAAGGAAACCTAAACTAAACTCACTTTATTTATACTGGATAGCTCTATCAGTTCTAAACTGTTCTTCCTAGAGGTCCAGTAAGGATCATTTCTTATTGATCCAGTGTTACTACAGGAGGAAACCTAAACGTAACTAGGATGATCACAAAGGATCATCACTTTTTGATCCAGTGTTAAAGCACACAATCAAAGAATTTTCAAACTCACTGTTGTGTAGCGGAGCCCTGATTGGCTCCAATTTCCTGCCATTGCCAGGGAAACCGTTTAATGGGGTCGATGAACCTCTCCAAGCAATCGGTTTCAAAACGATTCCAGCGTCGCTATTCTCTCCATCGTCACTCGGAACAGTTTGATTACGTTTCGCTTTCTTCTTCTTTTTTCGTTTCTTCTTAGTTACTGCTTGGTTTTCACTCTCGTTTAGTTGATGAATATTTTCTGACAGAGGTTCTTCGGTTATATCTTCGGTATTCCATTCATTAACCTAATTACCAGACATATTATTAGTTTAGAACTGATAGAGCTATCCAATATAACTAAAGATAGTTTAGTTAAAGCACAACTCACCACGTTTTGTGACTCAGGTTGTTCCACGTTTTCGTCAACATTTTCCACATTCTCTTCCTCAAATTCTATTTTTTTTGTTCTGTTTCCCTTCGTTTTCGAGAGATCCTTTACCCTTGGTAACACCTAAACAACAAGTTGTTTTCAAAAGTGTTACTTTTTTGGTAATCGACGAGTGTTTGAAATCGTATTTCAAGAAAAAAGCTTCAATTTTCTGAATCATTGTAAAAATTGAACTTACATTTCCAAAAACAACGGCTTCGTCATCAGAATCGACAGTCTCTTTATTTTTAGCGGCTTCCTTTTCTCGTTCGGCGCGTTCTCTGAAATATGAAATGAAAGCGTGAAATAGCCGAAAGTCAACAGAATACATAGGCAGGGTAGTTATGGACATAGATATAGAAGAAAGGTGGAAAGGTGATGTAAAATCGGTATGATGTAGGGACATATGTACAAAATTTGATTGCGCGGGGATGGATATTTGGATACAACTAAAGGTGTATATATATATATATATATATAATTATTATTCCAAATCGTCCAGCTTTTTCTAGTTCATAAACACAGTTTAATAATTGAGCGGTGTTGTTTTTTTTATCAAGAAGCCCGAGTTTCATGCATTATATAAATATGTATTAAATTGAAATTTGTCTATTAAAAACACTTAGTGATGCATCGGAAATGACGCGTGATATATTCGACTCATATTGAATTTGACACTGTCAGAATAAAAACGAATGTAGCTTGAAATATATATGTATATAGGTCAATAATAATAATATAATTTAATCATTTAACACTTGTATAGCCCTATTTACGATGACAGATCAATAGCGCTTAACACGTTATGTTCAATACGAAATCTTACAACTAGTACATGCAACATAAATTACAAATCTAAGATAAGAACAGAGTAGGTCTATACATTACTTCTATGTTCACTTCACTTCACTTCACTTCACTTCACTTCACTTCACTTCACTTCACTTTAGTGTTAATGTGTATTTTAAGGCGGTAATGCCGAGTATAGGTGAGCTAGGGTAATCAATTACGATTTTTTGGCAGTTCACTCGATGTAGGTAAATTTTAAAGGTTTTAATTTCGAGTGGAATCATACACAACATTAAAACAACGCATTCTGTTATTCAATGAATAAACTTTCTCCTTCGCAAAACGCCACAAAGGAAACTCCTAATTTCCACAGCGAAACACAAGCAATATCGTTTTGCGATAGTTTTTCAGTCGTATGAAATAGATGAGAGGGTTTATGGCGAAATTCAGACACAACAGTTTGTTTACAATGCATATATCCGTAGATGACAAACTTTTCACTAACCTTTCTTCGATTTTTTCTAACCCTTTCCAAGCGCTCAGCCCTCGTCTTCTTCTCAGCCTCTTTCTAAATTAAAAACAAGCAATGTTCTATGAAAAACACATTCTTTCTGCCCATAACAATTTACAGAAAACATAGTCTTAATCAAAGCAAAATTTTTATTTTGCGCCGAATTGTTAGACACTGATCTCTACTAAACACAGCAAAGATCAACTGGACCTGTCACTCACTAATGTCAAGTAGTATTTTTGCCCAAATGAATATAACAAATCTTACATTCTGATTGGTCAAATTTGACGTATTATGCTGTTATATTCACCTTCAGGTATATATAACAAAACCGAAATTTTAAAATGGCGGCTAGCCGTTTTGTGGACGTTTTTCACAAAGAGATAAGCGAACAAATGCAGTTCTTCTGTCAATTCACTTGTCCAAAAATACTAAATACACTGAATAACAACTCGCTGATCTCAAACCAAACGATATGTGGACAGCTCACTGATCTCACTGGCACGGAATAGGGTGGACTGATCTCAAAATCAGAACTGGATGAGTGATGAACAAACTGTTGCGAGAAAACGCTGACACAAAATCGATCACAAATACACCTGAATAGATAACTGACTGATCTCAAATGTATGTTTGTAGGGTCACACGCTGATTTTGAAAGGATAGCTCGCTCACTGATCTCAAATGCAAACACTGATTGGCAACTGGCAATGAACAGGGTGAAACTGAACTAAAAATCCAATCTGGATGGATCAAATCAAAGATGGCGGATACTGAAGCCTTTCTTGTAGGTATGATCCAGGCCTCCACGCGGAAATTTGGTAGGTAAAATGGCGGCAATTATAATTTTACCTTTGAAATTTCCGCGCCAGTGGCCTGGATCATACCTACAAGAAAGACTTCATGTTCCGCCATCTTGGCTTCACTCTGAGGGAAAGTCAGAGAGTGAGCGTTCACTCACAAAAAGGCTGACACACACAAAATCAATTGCGATGGCAACTTCAGACCAACATACCTGAATCTCAACATCTTTCTCAACTCGCTCCTTCAAAGATGCAAAATCCTCATTCATAGTTTGTAACAACCACCGTAAACCTTAAAATTAGATATTAAAGCTTTCAAACATAACAGTTGCATGTGTATCATGTGTATCAAAATCCAACAACCGTATGTAAAGAAACAAGCCTTGGCCAGCCTCGTACCCAGGCGCTTTAATAGTAAAATCATGGTGAAAAATATAACATTGCATTCAGTTATTATATAGAGGTCAGTTGAAAGAAGGCGAGCGCGCGGTGGTGCTTGGGCTTGGCTATAACCATTCAAATAAATAGGATATATGTTGAAGGCCTGTATTGAAGGAATGTACTCTGTATCTGTTTTGGATCTTTTTTCAAGTATTTTGTCAATTGCTTTGGCTATCCGATATCACCAAGAAGGAAGACAGTGTGAACCTGGCACATATTACCTAGACTTGTCCTAAACCTGGTCCAGGTCAAGCCTAGGCCTGAAGTATAAACGCGGCTTTAGAGCGTAAATTGTTGTAAATCACAGAGTGTGCAATTTTGGACCAGCGTAGCGGAAAATCACACTTGTTTCAAGATTTTCAACATCCCCCACCTAACGATTTCCACTGTGCGCTGTCGTTCAGCCTCTTGCAGACGAGCAAGTTTTCTATGACAAGGTTGGGTGTACAGAAGAACAATTAAAATTTGTCATATAAAAACTTGTCATAGAAAACTTGCTCGTCTCATACAAAACTTGCTCGTCTGTAAGAGGCTTAAGTCGCCTACGGTAGTCAGTGAAACAATTTTCAGTTTTGGAATTAACCAGACAATTGTGGTGCAAAGGCCGGCGCACACTAGAGCCATATGCCAGTTTCTCTTGTGTGCAGGCGACTTTTCCGGCGACTTTGGCCATTCGTGACACTTACGGCAAACAATCTAGCATTTAAAGGGTCTTAATTTCGAGTGGAATTATACACACTTCAAATTCAAGCCAGGAACAGTTGACGGAAAAATGAGTCAACTATAAGTCCTTCGGCAGGAATCAAACCTACGACCCTTTAAACCTCTAGGGTTTACCTGCATCGAGTGAAGTGCCAAATATCATAACTGATTTACCTTCACCTATATTTGCGGCATTACCATCATATACACATTAACCACGCTTGCTCTTGTCAGCTACCTCTGTAGCTCAGTGGCAAGAGCATTGCACAGGCATCGCAAAAGCGTACAGTAGGTTCGATTCCTGCAGGAGGACCTATAGTTGACTCATTTTTCCATCAACTGTTCCTGGCTTGAATTTGAAGTGTGTATAATTCCACTGGAAATTAAGACCATTTAAACCTCTAAAATTTACCTGAATCGAGTGAAGTGCCAAAAATCATAACTGATTTACCCTCAAATATCTAGCATATTTGATAATTTCTGCCTCGTGTGCCAAAATCTTTCCGTGCGCGGCTAAATGAAAGCTATCTGCTTACGGATTGTCTTAACAGCGCATGCGTAGTATATGGTCTCAGCCACCAATTCATTTTGCACCGCCATCTTGAATGTTTACTTTTTTATACTACGCATGCGCTGTTAAGACAATCCGTAAGCAGATAGCTTTCATTTTAAAATAGCCGCACACAGAAGGATTTCGGCACGCAAGGCAGAAATTATCAAACATGCTAGATATTTGTCGTAAAGGTTCCGAATGACCAAAGTCGCCCGCACACGAGAGAAACTGGCTTGCACGACAATGGCCACGAATGACTTTTTGCTAAGCACATAGCCCTAGTGTGCGGCGACCTTAAGGTCTACCGTTTAACCATTTACAATGACGTAACCAGCCTGACAATTTCGTCACGATATCCAAATTTCAAGTTTTTATATTCATATATATTTCACATTTATATATCATGGTCTGCAGTGTTTTGTTCTACAAATTCTAAAAACAAACCTTTCTTTAGCTGACTGTCAATTTTTCGACCCTCATTGAGTAAAGCTGTGCACTGGAACTGAAAAAATATTTCAGTTAATTCATTTTACAATTAAGATTTAGATATTAAGGCAGGAGACAGTTTCATAGAGTTATATTTCAGCATAAATTAATATCAATAAGAGATTACCCTTACTGGACCTCTAGGAAGAATAGTTTAGAACTGGTAGATCTATCCAGTATAAATAAAGTGAGTTTAGTTTAGGTTTCCTCCTGTAGCAACACTGGGTCCAATAAGAGATGATCCTTACTAGACCTCTAGGAAGAACAGTTTAGAACTGATAGAGCTATCCAGTATAAATAAAGTTAGTTTAGTTTAGGTTTCCTCCTGTAGTAACACTGGATCAATAAGAGATGATCCTTACTGGACCTCTAGGAAGAACAGTTTAGAACTGATAGAGCTATCCAGTATAAATAAAGTTAGTTTAGTTTAGGTTTCCTCCTGTAGTAACACTGGATCAATAAGAGATGATCCTTACTGGACCTCTAGGAAGAACAGTTTAGAACTGATAAATCTATGCAGTATAAATAAAGTTAGTTTAGTTTAGGTTTCCTCTTGAAGTGACACGCACTGGATCAATAAGAGATGAGCATTACTGGACCTAGCTAGCTCTACTAAAGGCCGGCGCACACTAGAGCTATGTGTTTAGCAAAAAGTCATTCGTGGCCATTGGCGTAAGGCAATTGCTCTCGTGTGCGGGCGACTTTTTTGACGACTTTGGTCATTCGTGCCACTTACGGCAAATATCTAACATGTTTGATAATTTCTGGCTCGCGCGCCAAAATTTTTCCGTGTGCGGCAAAATAAAAGCTATCTGCTTATGGATTGTCTTAGCAGCGCATGCGTAATATAAGAAAGTAAACATCCAAGATGGCGAACAGATTGCAAAAACAAAATTATGGCTGAAAGTGAAGACGAAGAGGTGTTGTTATTTTTGTTGCTGTTGCGTCGGACTAGCCTAGAATTCCGCTTTATTAAACACCGTTGTCCAAGGGTTATTAATTATATTACCTGTTTGAGAAAGCTTACTATAGCTATTTCTGCAATAGCGCATTCCCGTTTCTCTAAAATCTGTAGAAATCACATCGTATAAACACCTGTATTCTGGCCAAAGATCAACCAGTTTTGTCTTTCAATATGGTCTCAGCCACCAAATTCGTTTTGCTTTGTTTGCACCGCTATCTTGGATGTTTACTTTGGTATATTACGCATCCGTGTTAAGACAATTCATAAGCAGATAGCTTTCAGTTTGCCGCACACGGAAAGATTTTGGCGCGCGAGGCAGAAATTATCAAACATGTTAGATATTTGCCGTAAGTGGCACGAATGACCAAAGTCGTCGGAAAAGTCGCCCGCACACGAGAGCAACTGGCTTACGCCAATGGCCACGAATGACTTTTTGCTAAGCACATAGCTCTAGTGTGCGCCGGCCTTAAGGAAGAACAGTTTAGAACTGATCAGTTCTATCCAGTATAAATAAAGCTATCCAGTATAAATAAGGTTAGTTTAGTTTAGGTTTCCTTCTGTATAGTAACACTGCATGGGTCAATAAAAGATGTTCCTCACTGGACCTCTAGGAAGAACAGTTTAGAACTGACAGAGCTATCCAGTATAAATAAAGTTAGTTTAGTTTAGGTTTCTGCATGTAATCAATAGGACATGAACAGTAGAATTTAGTTACTTTACTTACAACTTTATAACGACTTTCACATTTCTTTGCCAACTGCTCTAACTCAAATTCCATATCAATATCTTGTTCAGACATTGCTCCATCAATGTCTTGTTTATTTGCAAACCTGTATATTAAAACATAAAGGTATGTTTATATATATTATACTAACTCAGTATCGGATCAGGAAGGTATGTTTATATATATTATACTAACTCAGTATCGGATCAGGAATAGATTTACTGAGGGCCATGGGGCAGGCCTCCTGCCAGGGGCATACCTCTATATCCTAGCCTGGAGGGATGAACTTTGAGTGTAAATTTGAGTATGAAGTAATTATTAGGGAATTATGAAAGGCAATTAATCAGCATCAAATTATATTTATTTCAGTCGGTAACTTAAGAGTTGGGAATTTTTAATGCATGTCTCTGATAATCCAAGCAGCACCATCTCATTATCAAAATATTTTCAAACAAACATACCAAAAACAAACTATTAATACAGTAGGTACTCATACCCAAGTGGGGGCTAGCTCTGCACACCCCTTGGCCTCACAGGGGATGGTCCACACCCCTGACAAAACCACCCCAGGTTTCTGACCGTGCTGGACAAACCACAGTTAATAGAATATACATGGTTTGGAGACCACATAAAACTACAGTACAACTCATTAACTATGTTGAGGTAGATTTAGGCGAAAAATTGTTCCTTTCTCATCACATGTCTATTGTATTTTGCACAGATAAACCAATAGCAATCTTATAATAAACATCTTTTTCAAGTCAAGGTTCACAAGCTTTACAGCAAGACGAATGCCATTGGTAATTTTGGCTAAAATACAATAAATATATGTGACGAGAAGGAACCATTTTTTGTATATAAACCAGGGCAATATAACATGTTAATGAGTTGTATTGTGCTTTTATTTAATCTCCAAACATGTATTATCTATTAACTGTGGACAAACCGACTATCATAGCCAAAGATTGCAAACTTCAGGTAAGGAACTAAGTCATTCAAAATGGATAACTTCTATACTCACACAACAAAAGGTTTCCCAGAGAGTCTTGAGTCTGATAATGCTTCACTTAAAACTGTTCTGGAATCTGCTATTCTCTCACGGTCACTTGCGTCTACAACATAAACAACGCCAAATATCTGAAAAAGAACACAATGCCATTTATTCAGCAATTGTTGACCAAATTGAAATGACCTAGAATTGGACCGGAAAGAATACTAAAGCACTAAGAACCTCTGTGCTTGTATATGTGTATATGTACCTCCGCATAATAATCTTTCCATATTCCTCGGATACGAGGTCCACCACCAACATCATAAGCTGTCACTTTAAAACTCAATAACTTGAACTCCGCACTGGAAAAACCAATTGTTGGAACTGTTGACTCTTTGGGTTCTAAAGGCCAAAATGAATATATTTTGTTAACAACTATCTTGCATTAGACAGAGTAGCAAGCTAATGGGTTAAATAAGGACACTGACAGATAGTTTTGTAAACTTATATTAACTGACAGCTAGTATACTCTCCCACTGATGAGTAAAATCATCTGGTATTAGACAGTGGAATAAAATACTATTTAAAGTAGGCCACATCTGGGTGCATTGCAAACTAATGGGTTAAGAAGAAACACTAAAAGATAGTTTTGTTAATGCATTAACTGACAGTACTCTTCCACTGATGAGTAAAATCATCTGGCATTAGACAGAGTAAAATACTAAAATTGGCCATACCTGGGTGCAATTTGCTAGCTAATGGATTAACAAGAGACACTGACAGATAGTTGCATTAACTGACAGTACTCTTCCACTGATGAGTAAAATAATTTGACATTAGACAGAGTAAAATACTAATATACTGGTATCAATATCTGCCTATATTTTAAAACATGTCAAACTTTTCATCATACTATGATTCAAACTCTCATCAGTAAGAAGATATTAAATTCGTAAAAAGGCTCTAAATAATAATTTAATACCTCCTTTCAAATCATTGATAATAGTTGATTTACCAGCGTTATCAATTCCTAACATAAGAAGTTTGACATCTCTACAAAACAAAAATTTTAAAAAATAACTGTCACAATTAAATACCACCTAAAACTAGATAGATCGTTGTTAAAGAAGGTAAATCGTATTCAATCGGCTTTGATCGCCGAAAGAAAAAAATTTAATTCTCTAAACAAATAAACAAAACAAAACGAAGCAGTTTTGTATCAAAATTTGTCGCAAATCTATACACAATTGAAATTCGATTCTTTCATAAAATGATTTTCTGTCCTTTTAAGTCGAGTGTAACCGATCTGAATTATTCAGCAATCTACTGTGCCATGAAGCTGTTTTCACGCACAGCAAAATGAGTGAACAAGACCGGAAAGATATCCGAGATTTTGGCTTAAATCAGGGGCGAAGCTTTGACAAATGTTGCTCAAATACAATGTACAATGTATTATAAAATATAACACAATATACAAACCTCGAATCCCGCTTGGATATGCTAGAAAAACATTTGGAAATGTAATTGAACATACTTCGGTGTCTAGCACGGTATAAAGTAGCCTTTCTTTAGTAAAATCATCGTCGATTTAACGCACTCTTGCTCGATAAACCAGGGTGAAAACACAAGAGATTTGCTTCAGTTCTCGACATTGTGCTTGCAGCGTTGAATGTTCCCCCACCGGCCACCGGGTTCTTTTTGAATTTTGATTAGCTGCCATGGCAACCACTGAGCTTGGGGAAAAACTGGAGTAAGGCACGGCAGGTCACGTGCACTCTGCTATATAGAAATCTTGGATGGCTCATTTGTATATCATTTTCTCTATTTCTCTATTGTTGAACTATAAATAAAGTTAGTTCAGTAACTTTAGTTTAAGTTTTCACCTGTAGTAACACTGGATTAATAAGAGATGTTCCTTACTGGACCTCTAGGAAGAACAGTTTAGAACTGATAGTGCTACCAGTATAAATAAAGTTAGTTTAGTTTAAGTTTCCTCCTGTAGTGACGTTGGATCAATAAGAGATTACCCTTACTGGATTTTTAGGAAGAACAGTTTAGAACTGATAAAGCTATCCAGTATAAATAAAGTTAGTTTAGTTTAGGTTTCCTCCTGTAGTAACACTGGATCAACAAGAGATGATCCTTACTGAACCTCTAGGAAGAACAGTTTAGAACTGATAGAGCTATCCAGTGTAAATAAAGATTAGTTTAGTTTAACTTTCCTCCTGTAGTGACACTGGATTAATAAGAGATTACCCTTACTGGACCTCTAGGAAGAACAGTTTAGAACTGATAGATCTATCCAGTGTAAATAAAGTGAGTTTAGTTTAGGTTTCCTCCTGTAGCAACACTGGGTCCAATAAGAGATGATCCTTACTAGACCTCTAGGAAGAACAGTTTAGAACTGATAGAGCTATCCAGTATAAATAAAGTTAGTTTAGTTTAGGTTTCCTCCTGTAGTAACACTGGATCAATAAGAGATGATCCTTACTGGACCTCTAGGAAGAACAGTTTAGAACTGATAGAGCTATCCAGTATAAATAAAGTTAGTTTAGTTTAGGTTTCCTCCTGTAGTAACGCTGGATCAATAAGAGATGATCCTTACTGGACCTCTAGAAAGAACAGTTTAGAACTGATAGAGCTATCCAGTATAAATAAAGTTAGTTTAGTTTAGGTTTCCTCCTGTAGTAACACTGGATCAATAAGAGATGATCCTTACTGGACCTCTAGGAAGAACACTTTAGAACTGATAGAGCTATCCAGTATATATAAAGTTAATTTAGTAACTTTAATTTAAGTTTTCACCTGTAGTAACACTGGATCAATAAGAGATTAGGAGAGAAGGATCTAGGACTCTGGATCGCGAGTGATCTAACCTGGTCGAAACATGTTTCAGAACGATGTGCCCGAGCTAACAAAATTCTCGGACTTGTAGAGCGATATTCTGGAAAAATAAGCAACGTGAGGATCGCCGGAATCTGTATCTGTCCTTGGTCCGCTCAGTTTTTGGCTACTCAAGCCAGTTTTGGTCGCCTCAAACCGTTGCCCTCATCCAACGTGTGGAGTGGGTCCAAAAGAGGGCGACGAAGTACATTTTAAATCTTCCGTACATGTGCAGGGAGAACTATCAGGGACGACCAGCCAGTTTGGACCTCTTACCACTATCTCACTGGCATGAATACTTGGAGTCATATGAAGTATTGAAGTCATATCTCAAACCAAACGACCAGATCTCGCAGACTTCCTGCGGCAACCAAATCTCCTTTCGGCCAGCCAAATGGAAAACCACTACCTCTAACGCTCCTTCTTTATTCGTGTAACTAGAACCTGGAATTCCTTACCAACCACAATAAAATCTCCTGGTAATAATATTAAGCAATTCAAATCCGCTTTACTAAATTATTACCTGAGATCCCTGATTGAATGCTTCAATGAAGAAGATCCGAGGACATGGCAGACTATTTGTCTGAAGTGCAACACTATAGCCGTCTCTTACATTCTAAATTAACTTGTTGTTTTTTGACTCCTGTCATATTGTATATGTTAATTGTGTGTATTTTTGTTCAAAGGGCCCACAGTAATTGGTTTTCACTGTTGTGGTGTCCCTGCAATTCTTGTCCTTGTTTTGTTCAGACGCCTGTTCGACGTCCTGTCATTTCTATTGGCAAAGTTAAATAAATAAAGGGATAAATAATAAAATACTGGACCTATAAGAAGAACAGTTTAGAACTGATAGTGCTATCCAGTATAAATAAGGATAGTTTAGCTTAGGCTCCATCCATACGTACCCGGTTGTTTTTAAAAACGGAGGGTTTTTTATCCGTTTTGTCCTTGCGTCCAAACGTAACCGGCGTTTTCGGCAACAAAAGACGGAGGTCAGTTTCAAAAACGCTCTCCAGAGTGGAGATTTTCAAAAACGCCGGTTAGTTGTTTACGTGTGGACGGACGAAAACGGAGGATTTCGAATTCGATGACGTTTATAATCGGATCCAGTCTATAACAGGCCATTAACCGCGCGTTTTTTGTACCTCTTCAAGATGGTGAACTAAAATTGCTTGGCTGTTTTACTTTGGCCAATTTCATAATTTCAAGTCTAATAACATGTATTCAGCTTCATGCTACTCTGCTAAACCTCCACGGAGAGTGTTTAAAAAAGCGAAAGAATATGATGAAATTGCTTCCCGTCTCGATCAAAACTCTCTCCCGTCTCGATCTGAGGTAAAATGAACGTGCCCTTTTCTAAAACTCTGCTCCCGCGCCCTAAACTGCTTCCGGCGCCCTGTTCGTCCCATGCTTGATTTCTTGCAATTGTTTCTGTGAGATTTCAGCAGCGTGTACAATGACAATGCATTTTTGTTTAGTCAGATCTGGCTCTCGAAGTAGCCTACTTCGCACTAATTTGTCGTCTCGAATTCCTACTACTAATTTGTTGCGAATTAGGTCATCTTGAAGGCTACCATAAGCACATTTCTTAGCTTCTCATTTTTTTGAAAACTGATCGGCGTTCATATTAATCCCACCGCTGCCACAATGTAGTTTGACTTGTAGTTTATTAAGTAAAGGATAATGACCTCCAAATACATGAGAACTAATATAGTGTCCCAAAAAAATCCCCCCCCCCTATAGCATAGTTATTAGGTTGAGGCATTCAAATAAAACGTCTTGCTTTCAATTGGGTTTATCATAATATTAAGGCAATCAGATTCTAGATTGCGAGGCATTTTTTTGGGACACCCTGTATATGCATATACCTATCATAAGCTCATTAATCATATGAAATGTCAAAAATATGTTCAATAAACTTGAATATTTCAACACAAAAGATTTGTTCAGCTAAACGGCTTTTGAGCAACCGACCCCCGAAGTGAAAATATGCTATTCTTACTAACAATTTGTTTCAGCCTCGTATTTGCTAATTTTATGTCCGTTTCGTATTGAAGATGTTACGCAAGGCTTTATTGTGTTTAGATATATATAGGCAAAAGACATATAAAGACATTGTCATTCAATAGAAACCTGATCTCTCATAATGTGTAAAAATTTCACCTACAATATCCTGTTGAAGTTGGATTACGTTTTTTTTATACACCCTGGGTATAGGTAAAAATCTATTCAATTTATTCATAACAATTCTTATCTCATTTGACATAAAATTCAGAACATGGCGTGCGCCTGGTTCGCGTATTAATATTGCTATGACTAATTGTCGACACAGATCGGACGCGATTTGGCAACGCAACGCTAATTTTCAGTTTTCACAAGCACATAAATTATTTCTCGAGGCAAAAGTTGGAATCTATGGACGCCAGAGTAGTCAAAATGTATTCTCGTTAAGTAATCTACAAGTATATAATAATAGTTTAAATTTTATTAGCTTTTGGAAAATGAAAAACTTTTAAAAATCGCAGGGTTGCCAAATCGCGTCCGGTATGTTTGGACCTTAAAACGAGATAAATGTGATATTTTACTTTGAAATTTGGTTATTACAGCGCAGATTAGGCTTTCTATAGCAAACTCCTAAAATATTCATTTCGGCCGTTAATCAGGTCCATTATTATCTGATATTCATAAGCATTATAGTTCAACTGGACATTACGTTATAAATCCCATATCTCTCACATGCAGGCTCAATCCAAATATATTTAGCACTGTTAAATCATCAGCTACAAATTTGTTGTAGCAGACGCTTTCAATTTTCCCGCAAATCATTTTAATCGAAACTTTGAAACAGTCAGAGCTCTTGTGTTGAATATTAAGGGGTGTTTGTAAAAAAATTTTTAGTAGCTTTTAATAAGATGGTTAGATGCCGTTTAGTGAAATAGTTATATAAACTGACATTTTAGACAGGGGAATTAGGCGTCACCTAAATTGCATGTATCTATCAGGCAACAAATCTAGAGTTAAAACCTTTTCAGAACTCGTGTCTAGCAGTGTTCCTTTGGCAACAGGGATTGATTACCAACTGTAATTGGCGGTAAAAAAGACCAAAAACAAGGAAAGACTTTGATGGATGCTTGATCGATGATTAGAATTTCATGCCATAAACAAAACAGTTTGACATGCATACGATCTTCGATCAAATTATCAATCTTTTGAAATTCCCGAACTAAGGCCAGTTTCAGACATCGAACGTTTCATGTGCTAAATCGAATGCAAATGAACTTCAACAAAGCCTTTAGTTCATTTGCATTAGGTTCGGTGCATGAAAAGTTCGACGTCTGCCGAAAACTGGCCTAATGCATTATAGTCAATTTATATTGATTATTGTAGTATAGCCTCAGTTTATATTACCAATTAAAACCCCGTTGTGGGTTTTTATTTACAATTGTATTCGTTGACTACATATGGAATATAAGCTTATTGATTAAAGAAAATGAGGCGCCGCTTCCATGCAGAAGAGGAATAATTGTTGTTATTATACGACAGGTGAAAACTGCTCGTAAGTTTCTTTCTAAACTTGTTGTTAATATCTTTAATTTATCATTTTTGTTTTGCCCGTTTAGTTAGTAGCCCAAAAGTTCTCCATTAGTGAAACGTGAGGATAGCTAGGGTGCCATTCAGGGGGCCCACCGTTATACAATAGCCCACTCTGAGTAATATCAAGCATGCAACCAGATTAATGGACTTATATTAATTTTCTGTTTTGCAATTTAAATACTCCACTTGTACACAGGACACTTCGCAAGGCCAGAATGCGTATCATCTGCATAGGGCTAAAATAACAAATACTATAAACCTGTGTTACCTGAGTTTGATAATATTTATAAAATCTAAAAGCACGTCTTTTCCTCTCATCGCAAAATCCAGCAACGCGCAAGCTCGCTGCGAGTGTTTGCATCTAATTGAAATAAACTGTCAAGCATTGTGATTGGACGAAATTACACACAGCGAGCTTGCGAGTTGGTTTTTGCAATGAGTGGGTGAGATGATGTACGTGATCCCTTTTCGTTTTTGCAAAAAGCCCGTTTTTACTGCGTGAATTTGTAAATGATTTTTATATAATATATTAGAGTGAACATTCGTAAAAAGTAATAAGCGATCGCACTTTCTAGCGAGAAATTACTTTGCTTACCTATCACATCATTGCCTTCACCAAATTTAAGTTTCTCCCTTCTCTTCGCGCGAATAAATTTGCCTAGTGGAGAACGGCCTTCAACTCACATAAGATAAACTTTTATTCTCATTATTTAAATTAAAATTGCACTAAAAAATTGTCGTTGAAGGCAACAAGATTTCAGTTATTTCAAAGTAAATGGAATTAATGAGATGCATAATTCATGTAACAGTCAATTTCATCACAGTAACGATGGCTTTGTTGACAAATTTTCAATGTTTTAGTGCATTTTTATCCCAAATAAATTATTCGCCATTGGGCTGTCTATGGACAGATCATTCAAGATTAGTTGTGAAAACAGCTCAAAACGCGGATAAAGGAATGGATATCAAGGAGGTTCATGAAAAACGTTTAACCAGAAAATCGTTGCAGACTTTGGCGTATATAGTTAACACGGCTAAGGTGACGGTATATAGTTAACACACTAAAGTGATAAATAAAGTGATGATGATGATGACACAACAATTCATTAGCAGTTTGGCGTTTAAAGTAACTGCCAATCTCATACGGTCTCTATTAATGCCAAGCGCTGCATGTGCTCAACTCATGTAAAGCAAAATTGTTTTCACGTGATGTATATTGTAATATTTATTCGAGAAAAACCTAACAAAAATGACATTTATTAACGTTAGTATACCGATTTCAATTATACAAAGACAAAAGTAAAAATGTTGAAAACACAAAACATTAAGTCAACCGAGTTTCTTAAAATAACTCAGTTCACAAATTTACACTACAAATTGCATCAGGTAATTAAGCTTATTAAATTCAAATTTAATTCGGTTTCAATTTGTTCGGTCGAATTATCATGTTAACGAATGCCTGCACTGATGAGGCGGTTTGGCAGCGGTTTGTGACCATTCTGGTTGAAAGCAACACCTTTGTAAGCTTTGTTTGAGACAGCCGATGTGCGGAAGTAGGCAGAGGTTGTGTCACCACACCAGTGATTGCACTTTTTGTAACAGTTTTTGGTGAACCCGGAGACGTGCAGTCCCTTGTAGAACGTTGTGTCACATATCAACAATTGGAATTTGTACTGCGTTGTGGCTACACCTTGCGCCGTCCACAAGCCATAAGCATTTGCCTGCTTATCGTAATTTCCAGTGAATGTCACAGGTGGACCACTCTTTTTAAAGGCTGCTTTTTGCTTGGATTTCTCATCAACAAATATCGCTTCAGTGAACTGAAAATAGAAAGAAATTACTTTTACATTAACTATTTTATTAATTATTATTTAAATTCAAATATATTAATTACTTATGAAATTTTCATATCTGTTATACTTCCGCAGACCGCAGAACAGTATCACGTGCGCAAGTGTGCGCGAGGATGAATTTTGAAAACAAAGTTTTTGTGTAAAGAATATTACGTTTGGCAGTAAAATGCAGAGGAATTGACGAATTGTATGCAGAAGCGTAAACATTATCCGAAAAGAAGTTGGTAATCATGCGATGGCGAGTACAATTCGTGATTAATACGACCGGTGATTAATGGAACAACTTTACTCCTCTCGACCAATCAGCAACCAGAATTTTTAGTACGCTAATAATGAATTTTTACCGCAAAATGAGGAGGTATTTGAGCTTCGAAAAAGTGCCATTGGAGCAATAATTTACAAATACTTCTCATTTGACCACATTTTATTTCAAAGGTATGTCATAGGACAATTTCGACATGATACAATTCGACCGTTTTATTGGAGTAAAGTCAATTTACCGGTATGTTATTACAATCTGCACGATAGCCAAGGGCAGGTGTGGTGACAAGTTCAGTTTTGATATTAACATGACTGTCCGTCGTGTAACACATTGTCCATCCTCCACCAAACGAGGTCATATCACAGTATACTTGAAATGGTTTACCAGCGCCATCTCCGTCTGGATCAATCAAATATTCTCCATCTCCGACACTCAACCCTCTCTTTTTTATATCAAGACAACTCGTACCTTGAAAAATTGGTAAAAATTATTTTCTATAGTCTTAATTTTCTATGATCTATAGCCTTTATGGCATGACAGAATTATATATTAATTAGTGAATAGCGAGAAAAAATCGCCATGCTGCGATAGGTCTATATGCATGGCATACTTAATTTGGAAGTGATACCTGATTGAGGAGAGCAATTTCGTTTCTTAGAACGCCAGTACTTGCCATCGCAAAACTGCAGAGCAACTCGGTACGTTCCTTCTTGATTTTCTGAACATTTCTGGACTAAGGAAGATTGAAGAGTCTGCAAATACAAGAGAGACAGAGATATAGACACAGATATATATTAATGTAAGAATTGGAACTGCAAAATCTCTGTGAATACAAAATGGGGACACAAATAATTATATCAAACTTTCATATAATAATTATTCATTTTGAGCCTGATTTCTGTTCAGCAGCGCCTTCCTCTTGTAAGAAGCTTTCAATGAAAGATTATAGTTCTGATTTTAGTCCAATAAGTATCCAAATATTACTATATAGAAGTCACCGAAACAACAATATAGCAACATGTATCAGTTTTGCTAGTCATATAATTATAAACAATTTATACAATTGGTATATATAGTTACTTCATAGTTATTTAGTTTATTTATACAACACAATTCCAAATTTTCTGCCATGTTTCATCTTTATCTCCAGTTTCTACGGATATTTCCAATTTTGACCATAATATAAGACTATAATATTCACTACATTCTTTTCGAGCAACACTGGTGATTTAACAATTATACTCCTTCCTGCCAATTGAAGCGCATTTAACATGACTTTCATTGTATCACGTTGTATTGACATTATATTCTGTCTCATTTAATTCATACTTTTCAAATGTCATATAATGTGGACTATAAAGGATAATCGTATCAGCAATGCATGGTATTCAGATGGTGGATCCAGCAATAGTGCACTAATTTGCATGAAACAAGAAAACTGCTAAAAATAACAACTTTGTTTTGTAATGCAAATTAGTGCACTAGCGCTGGATCCACCCCTGATGGTATTGGTATGGATTACCTCGTTTGGTGCTATAAATCTTACTAATAACATTCTAAAAATGTTACTAATAACATTCATGTTACTAATAACATTCACTTGTTATATATTGTTGGCACTAATTATATGTAAAAGGTCGTCACATGAATGTGTACGTTAATGTGTAAGTAAAGCCAGTTTTCCACTAGCGATATTTTTCACGCGAAGCGAATTTATTTGCGCTTTGTATTTGAACAATAGACCTAATCAGCTTCCATGCAAATTAGCCCATTTCAGATGTTGTGACCATGGAACAGCCAATAAAACTTAACCATTTCAGACCATGTGAGCTCTTTGCTTAAAGTCCCTAACCTGCTTGCCCCAAGCAATACAAGTACGCTTAGCGTACCTATTTTTATTCAGTGATATTCCACTCGTCTTGGTGAATAATTGTTAAATAATAATTATTTGGCTAGTATAAAGAACGGTAAAAAGTTCATTGCCATGCATGAGAAACTTATATCCAGCTTTCGCGAATAGAAATATGAGAAACGAATTTCATCACGGGACAGATGGGTTCTCTTTATCGAAATTTGAATATAAAGGTCACACTTGAGCGGTGATTAACAGACCCGCGGTTTACTTACTTTAGATCTACCCTCAGCCCCATTTAAAGAAACCAGAGTTATACAAGCAAAGACACCAATCTTCAAGCAAATCATCTTTGTATAATATACAATATTGCCAACTCAAGGAGACTCTTCAGTTACCTAAAGCTGAAGTGGAAAAGTTTAAGTGTATGTTAATCTGCCCCATTATTTATAATCAGGGCCATAAATAGATGCTGCAATTGACCTTTCGCACAATAGACCAACTTTTGATTTAGGCAACGAAAAGAGAATTTCCCAAACCTGCATGCTAAACTTAGGGGCTGTTTACATGAGCCCTATATAGGGAGGGGTCCTACCAAGCGAGATGGTGCGTGCTACTATGAATCCATAGGGCTGAACTTTACAATACATTTCTGTTTCAACCAATAGCATAGCTTCGTTCTTTAGAAAGCATTATCCAATTGGGCGAAAGCTATCGAGCACTGCGACATGTCCCTCAGCAATTACACCATTTGACGGTTCCTTCGTTAATTTTCCAAAGCAATAACAGAGTACATTGTTGAAAAAACATTAGGAAAAGTTAAGATACTTTAAATGAAATTGTGAAAATAACAGTTTTGTGTTTTTTGCCAGCCATTTTTTTGGCGCCTATACGGGTTGCCCAGACTCGGCCCTAAACCTGGTGCTAGAATTTTACATGTAAACATGGAAGGGAAAACAGCGCTACAGGTTAATTGGGGTTATGTTATGATGTAAAGCCTTAAATAGTTGGGTACGTCTTCGCAAAACGACATACCAAGCCCGTTTCAGCCGTCGAACTTTTCATGTGGCGAATCAAGTGCAAAATGTAAACTGTTTCTGCTTCGGTGTATTCAGTATTGTTTAAATTACGAATAAATTTGAAAGTTGTTTTTATCCAGCGCTTGTGTATGTTAAAAAAGTTATTTTGCTCAATCTCATCGTATAGTGACTAATATAGCTAACTCGGCGCTGGACGCCTCGTCGATTATCAGCAAAATAACTGTTAAACATATAAATCTCAATTAATATACAAATATATAAATATCCCTTGCAAATATCACTCTTACTGAAGGAGGTTTGAACCAAATGATGTTGCGTAGCCTGTTCCTGCCAGAGTCCAGCGGATTTGTAGCGGTAAACATGCACCACATGCAGCACCCCAGCGCGTTCACGTTTTCCTTTGTCGTCAATCTCTATATAGTAGCTGAATGCAACCAGTATATATAACATTTGTTTTCCAAACTTAAAGCGCCGTGGTACGATTCTGGCCTAGCGAGCTCGCGTGTTAATTTCGCGTTTAATTATTGCGGTGAGCTTTCTTAAAACGCCAAGACGAATGATACGCGCTGAATCTTCGTCGCTAGTGCATTAGCTTTGCTTTAATATTTATTGGTGATGTATTTTTTAGAATTTATACCTGCTTTTATCACGTTAGGAATAGAATAATTGTGATCCACCAAAGAGACGGTTTACATCAGCCCGGTTACCCGAGATTCAGCAAAGTGTGAGAAGACTCTGAGGTGTTGACTCAACAAACAAGCACATGCTATTGACAGCCAAATCATTAGTGCATGCTACCTATATATCAAGAAAACAAAGAAAACAAAAGTCCAAGGCAAAAAAAGGGAAAAAACACAAGTTGAAAACAAACAAAACAAAGAGAACAAAAGTCCAATACAAGTAAAACAAAGAAAACAAAGAACTAGTGTGATGTTTCTTGGTCTCGCATATATGCAGCTATCTACCAGCCCTATGTCTGGTGATTACACGACTGCCAAGATCATGTTCTATGCTCATTTCAATACTTAAAGTCATATCCAGCTTCGTTCTCGGTTAAAACACCTAAATCACCAGTAACCTCCCTGCATTAAAATTCAGTAGATCGTGTTTGACCGTTCAGGTAATGTAAAAGATATTAAGTGTCTATATTTTAGTCATTTCATTTTTTAAAGTAGAATTATTTCTAATATAACATTTATAGTACGCGGCTACGCGCGTCAATGTACGCGTAATTTCCTAATTGATCAATCTGTTTATTTTTCATACAAAAATGGATCAAACTTTGAGCTTCTGAGTAAAATACTTTCGTGCTGTATGAAAAGAAAATAGAAAAAACTATTTCCTTCAAACTTATGGTGAAAATTGCGTATACTTAGTTCAGCTTATAAAACAATTAATCATGATTTCGAACTGTGTCTATCACATCTGACGTAAATGGGAGGAGCTAAACTGACACCTTGCGAAATTTCTTTATGATCCACGGGGTGTCCGAATATGAGATAAAGGTTTCATTTCGGTTTCCCGAAACCGAGTAACTCATAATATGCATGGGCATGCTAAAGTAAATATATATGTACAATTTTCTATTAATCCGCTCTGCAGTCTAATGTGTAGTAATTTAATTATTTGTCATTTACAAACCCCTTGAATACAGTTTGATGTATATATTGCTAAATATAAATATATTGAGAACTAAACTCTTTTACGCTTTACGGAACCTCGTAATATCGCTCTTCCTGTTTACTTCAATTTTAATTTCGAACAGCACGTAGTAGAGCAGGAAAGGCGCTAGAGCTAGTTATTCTGCATTCGACGGCTGAAAACTCTTTAAACTGACCCAGGCGTCGTACTTCTGCCTTGTAAATTCCGTCAATATAATAATTTGAATAGTTTTTCATATTACATCAAGAAAACAAAGAAAATAAAAGGCTAAAACGCAGAAAACAAAGAGCCATTGTGACAGAGTTTGGAGTGGCCTCCGAAGTTCACAAATCTGGCAACCCTGCATTAAACAAAGATTTATTATATTTGGTCATGAAATTGGGAACAAATAGTCAACCTAGACCGGAAAAATATCGCCCACAAATACTCTTTCACTTGTTTGTTTTTTCGTTGTGCATAATTATACAGGGGTTGGACAAAAAAAGTAGCCCTCGACGAAATGTTGCACACTTATACCATTTCACTATAAATGAAGGTAGAGCCAATAAACTGATGTTTTGTGTTTGTGCGTATTTCTTTTCTTTCACAAACCAGTTCAAATAAATTGTGATAATTAAACTCCACATGAAGAGAATAAAATTCATTTGTACCACTGATATGGATGGTATGAAATTGTTTGTCAAATAAGTGTCTGCCTTATGACCCTAAAAGACACAATACAGCCCCTCTGAATTACCGATGTTTGTATGCTCATGGAAATGTACCAAAAAACACCCCTCTCTAAAAACTTATACGCTTTACTTATACCTTAAATCTACGACATACGTACAATTAATTACATTTTAAACCTATACACCTGTGGGCTATGCATGTTTGAACGCAAATGTTGTGTCCCAGACCGACAGTGTTTGTATATCAAGCATTGTTTTCGGCGACCGGCCATGTTATAAAAAATTACTACCACGAATCTCCGGATCAGACAAAATCCCAATTTTTGGGGAATTATATTGGTATGTTGTACAATTTAATGGTGCATGAAACAGCTTGGTAATGATTAGTACTTAATCAATGAACAGAAACCTCAAGAAAGACGTATTGTAATGATGTAAAACGCAAGTGAAAGTAAATTGAAAGACAACGATAGAAGAATAAAACTTCTGCGTGAGGAAGAGGAACTTAGCACGGTACCTAGCTTCCATACCAATTGGTGTCTAACAGAGATTTGTGTATAATGGCATGCATGCCCACAATGTTCTTGAACAGTCTATTACATAATTATGCGGTCAATCGTGCGTTTGATAAGATGGGAGAATACACAATATAATTTCATGTATTTTCATATCTAAGCACACTATATCAGTATAACATTTGTTTCCCAAACCTAAAGCGCCGGGGTACGATGCTGGTCTAGCGAGCTCGCGTGTTAATTTCGCGTTTAATTATTGTGGTATAAGCTTTCTTAAAACGCCAAGACGAATGATTCGCGCTGAATCTTAGTCGCAAGTGCATTAGCTTTGCTTTAAATTTTATTGGTGATCTATCTTTTTTAGAATTAATTATATATTATATATATAATATATATATATATATATATATATATATATATATATATATATATATATACACCCGTTTGCAAAAACGTTGGCCGCAGATAGATAGATAGATAGATACCCGAAATCTAATTAGAATTGCATATGTTGTGTAATATTATAGAAAGCCCATGCAAATGTATTCATATATGTATTTTTGCAAATGGGTGTATATATATATATATATATATATATATATATATATATATATGCAAATGTATTCATATGCAATTCTAATTAGACTTCGAGTATCTATCTATCTATCTATCTGCGGCCAACATTTTTGCAAATGGGTGTGTATATAATATAATATATTATATATATATATATATATATATATTATATATATTATATATATATATAATATATATAATATATATATATATATATATACACACCCCATTTGCAAAAACGTTGGCCGCAGATAGATAGATAGATAGATACTCGAAGTCTAATTAGAATTGCATATGAATACATTTGCATGGGATTTCAATCATATTACACAACATATGCAATTCTAATTAGATTTCGGGTATCTATCTATATATCTATCTGCGGCCAACGTTTTTGCCAACGGGTGTATATATATATATATATATATATATATATATATATATATATATATATATATATATATACAGGGTGTCTCAAAAAAAACGAAAACTATTGAAATCATCCATAACAATGTAATTGTTAGTGTTTGAATGCCAAAGCACTCTGTTGGGACCCATTTATTTAGCATTTTTATGCATTATGTAGTAAAATTTGTTTGTACGCAAAAATATTTATTAACAATATTTACAATTAGTCATTTGTCGACCTTTGTCGAAAAGCGTTTCGCACTTCCGTTGTACTTTGGGTACGCGTATAATTTATCGCAATAAACACTCGTTGTTCAGTGGTCAGCTGTACCATTTTCTTTCGAAGCAATAACAAGGCTAATTTAAATTTAATCATATTCAAAATTTTTCTTATTTACCCTTTAATAAGTTGCATTACATCCCCACAGGCTGAAATTCGTTCAAATTTTAACAATGAGTGAATTTTAACAAGAATTTCAATAGTTTTCGTTTTTTGAGACACCCTGTATACCTTGAGGACTAAATTCTTTCACGCTTTACGGAACTTCATATTTACATTCAATTTTATTTACTTCCTATTTACTTCAATTTTAATGACGAACGGCTCGTAGTAAAGCAGGAAAGGCGCTATAGCTGGATATACTGCACTCGACGGCTCGAGTGCACTGACCCAGGCGTTGTACTTCTGTTATAATTTGAATAGTTTTTCATTTCACAACAAGAAAACAAAGAAAACAAAAGGCCAAAACAAAGAAAACAAAGAAAACAAAGAGCCATTGTGATAGAGTTTAGCCTCCAAAGCGCACAAATCTGGAAAACCGACAATGAAATAAAGACTTACTATAAAATTATTTGATCATGTAATTGGGAAAAATATCAACTTAGGCCGGAAAAATATCGATCACAAAATACTCGTTTGTTTCTTCGTTATGTATAATTACACAGTAGGTGGATAAAAAAAAGTAGCTCTCGACGAAATGTGACACACTTATATCGTTTCACAATATAATATTATGCATTAAGGTAGAGCGAATTAATGTTTTGTGTTTGCGCGCGTATTTCTTTTGTTTAATTCGGAACCGGGTCATAAAAATGAATTTTCTGTTTTGCAATTTGAATACTCTGCTTGTACGTAGTACACTTCACAAGGGTAGAATACGTACCATCTGCACATAGGGCTATAACTAATGCTATAAACCAGTGTTACCTGAGTTTTACGTATATATACTAAAACTTATAGAATCAAAAAGCGTCTTTTTCTCTCATCAAAGACTCTTCTCCTCTAATCGCAAAATCAACTGACTCGCAAGCTCGCTGCAGCGAGTGTTTGCTTCTAATACGAAATAAACTGTCAAGCATTGTGATTGGACGAAATTACTCGCAGTGAGCCTGCGAATTGGTTTTTGCGATGAGTGGGTGAGATGATGTACGTGATCCCTTTTCGTGAAGCCCATTTTTACTGGGTGAATTTATAAATATACAATATATTAGAGTGAACTGACTTTCATAAAGAGTAGGAAGCGATCACACTTTCTAGCGAGGAATTGCTTCGCCTACCAGGCTACCAATCAGATCATTGCCCTCACCAAATTTAAGTATTTCGCTTCACTTCCCGCGAATAAAATTAATTTGCCTAGTGGAGAACGGTCTTTAAAGAAAAGAAATCGCATAAGATAAATTTTTATTTTCATTATTTAAATTAAAAATGCACTAAAAATTGTCGTCGAAGGCAACAAGATTTCAGTTATTTAAAAGTAAATAAATGACATGCATATGTCTCAATTTCATCAGAGTAACGATGTCTTAATTGTTAACAAATTTTAAATGTTTTAGTGCATTTCTATCTTAAATAAACTATTCGCCATTTCGTGTAGTCTATGGACTGATCATGCAAGATTAGTTGTTGTGAAACAGCTCAAAACGCGGATAACTGCATTGATACCACGAGATAAATGCATGAATATCACGAGGTAAATGCATGGATATCACGACATAAATACATAGATATCACGAGATAAATGCATGGATATCACGACATAAATGCATAGATATCACGAGATAAATGCATGGATATCACGAGGTGAATGCATGGATATCACGAGGTTCATGAAAAACGTTTAACTTGAAAATCATTGCAGACTTTAGTGTATAATTATAGTTAAAACACAACAATTCGTTAGCAGTTTGGCGTTTAAAGTAACCGCCAATCTAATAAGGTCTCTAGTTATCCCAAGCGCTGTGCACAACTATTGTAAAACAAAATTGTTTTCACGTGATGTTCTTCGAGAAAAACGGTCAGTTACTATACCGCATTTAATACAAAGACAAAAGTACAAAAAATGTTCAAAACACAAAACAAGTCAACCGATCGAGGTTATTCAAATAACTCAGTTCACAAATTTACACTACAAATTACATCACGTAATTAACTTATTAAATTCAAATTTAATTCGGTTTCAAATAGTCCGTCGAATTTTCATGTTAACGAATTCCTGCACTGATGAGGCGATTTGGCAACGGTTTGTGACCATTCTCGTTGAATGCAGCACCGTTGCAACCTTGGCTTGAGAAACAACTGGTGCGGAAGTAGACAGGGGTATTGTCACCACACCAGTAATTGCACCGTTTGTAGCAGTTTTTGGTGAACCCGGAGAAGTGCAGCCCCTTGTAGAACGCTGAGTCACATATCAACATTTGGTATTTGTACTGCGTTGTGGCCACACCTTGCGCCGTCCACAAGCCATAAGCATTTGCCTGCTTATTGTAATTTCCATTGAATGTCACAGGTGAACCACTTTTTTTAAAGGCTGCTTTTTGTTTGGATTTTTCATCAACAAATATCACTTCAGTGAACTGAAAACAGAAAGAAATTGCTTTACATTAACTATATTTGAATTAATAAAATTAATTACCATTTAAATTTATATAATTATATTACCTATAAATTTGATATGAAATTTTCATATTTGTTATACTCCCGCAGACCGCAGAACAGTATCACGTGCGCAAGTGTGCGCGAGGATGAATTTTAAAAACAAAATTTCTGCGCAAAGAATATTACGTTTGGCAGTAAAATGCAGAGGAATTGACGAATTGTATGCAGAAGTGTAAACATTATCCAAACAGAAGTTGTGCTACTAGTATAGCTATTGGTAACCATGCGATGGCGAGTACAATTCGTGATTGTACGAGTGATGTTCGATTAATGAAAAAACTGTAATCCTTTCGACCAATAAGCAACCAGAATTATTAGCCCGCTAATAATGTTTTTGTTACCGCCAAATAGGAGGTATTTGAACTTCGAAAAATTGCTATTGGAGCAATAATGTATAAACACTCCTCATTTGTCCACATTTTACTTTAAAGGTATGTCCTAGGACAATTTCAACATGCATTATATACAATTCGACCGATTTACTCGAGAAAAGTCAATTTACCGGTATGTTATTACAATCTGCACGATAGCCAAGAGAAGGTGTGGTGACAAGTTCAGTTTTGATATTAACATGACTGTCTGTCGTGTAACACATTGTCCATCCTCCACCAAACGAGGTCATATCACAGTATACTTGAAATGGTTTACCAGCGCCATCTCCGTCCGGGTCAATCAAATATTCTCCATCTCCGCGACTCAACCCTTTCTTTTTTATATCAACACAACTCGTACCTTGAAAAACAATTGGTGGAAATTATTTTTATAGTCTTAATTTTTCATAATCTGTAGCCTTAATTGCATGTCAGAAATTATTAAAATAGTGAGTAGCGGGAAAAATTGGAAGGCTGCGTTAGGCCTATATGACATATGCAAGAAATACCTGTTTGAGCTGTGTCATTTGGTTTCTTAGAAATCCAGTACTTGCCATCGCAAAACTGCAGAGCAACTCGGTATGTTCTTTCTTGATTTGCTGAACATTTTTCGACTAAGGATTGAAGTATCTGCAAATACAATAGAGACACAGATATAGACACAGATGTATATATCAATGTAAGAATTGAATGATCTGCAAAAATCTCTGTGAATACAAAATCGAGAGACAAATAGTTATATTAAACTTTCATATAATATTCATTTTGAGCCTGATTTCAACAGAGCTGCGCTTTCATTTTGTATACGGAAATTTTTTTGGAAATCATCTCTCGTTTTCGGTGTCTACAAATTTGTTACATCTCTTTTAGTTAAAAACAATGCCATGCATACTTGGAAAAGTTCTTTGCTTTTGTACGATCCATTGTTTTACATGTGGTTATATGTAGCTTATAAACGGAACCATATTATATGAATTTCTTTCACCCGAAGTAAGACTCTATTCTAACGTCTGCCCTGTTAACTTATCATTACTTTAAAAAATAATTTACTTTGCCGTCATTTCATTTGCATGAGCTGCAATAAAAATCTCATGCATGCACCTGCGGCCTGTTGTGCAAAACTAGATTTTGAGTAGTTAAATCGTAGTTAATCCAAAATACATGACTTCTGACTGGCCAATTCTCCCAATAACTATTGTAAAAAGTCATAAATATACCTTTCTATATGCAACCGCTCTTGCACTTAATATTTTTGTTCTAAATACTGCAGTACAAGTTGCTGGCAACTACAGCTGTACACGCACAAAGACTCAAATAATTACATATGAATCACTGATTATATTATAATAATTATTATTTAGCAAATATACAAAATGGTTCATTGAAAGTTCATATGGCCATGCATGAGATGCATAATTATATGCAACTTCGTTGATAGAAATATGAGAAACAAATTTCATCACGGGACCGATGGCTTTGCCATATTGCATGAAATTGAGTATTATGAAAGCCAACAAACTCGCGGCGGTTTACTTACTTCACATCCACCTTCAGCCTCATTTAACAAAACCTGAATCAGTATACAAGCAAAGACACCAATCTTCAAACAATTCATGTTTGTACTGAATAAACAATGTAGCCAATGCAAGTAAGATTCTTCAGTCACCAAAAGCTGAAGTGGAAAAGTTATTTAAGTGCATGTTAATCTGCCTCGCTCAGTATGGCTATGCGCTAGTGGTCCGTAGCTCACAAGTCACAAAGTGAATATATTTGAATGTTAAAATTAGTATTGCCTTTTTAAGACACCCTCAAGAATTGTTCGCTCTGATAAGTTGTGTATTCTTTTCTCTAAAATTCTTACGTTATCTTTCATCATATTATGCCCCGTGTGCTTTCTGCATGATCTTTACTTACAGATTGGATTTTCGGTATAACACCTGGTTTTGTGTTCTGTCCGACGGGATTTTCTTGATCCTTTGCTCTCCACAACATATTTAAATGCACATGCAGTCCGGGCATTTGAACTTATAAACAATACCTTTTATTTCTTCAGACTTTTGACACTGTTCTATATAGCACCGGCTGACCGGCGTAGAAGAGTCGTTCGATGTAGTATCTCCATATCTAAACCTGCTTGTGTTTACCACATTTGGTTTTTATACCACCTGTCCCACTATGTTGGTGGAATAGGGTATGTTTATGATTCAGGCTCTTGCATACGTAAGTGTGCCATAGAGCAATTTCATGCCCATTTGAACTCGATTCATATAAAATTTAATATGTTATGTTATATTATAAAATGGCTTAAGTACAATAGGTTTCCAAAGAAATCAGTCGGGAATAAGAGGAATATACTAGAAGTACATGCATACAAAATTAATTTTAATTGTATGAAGCTGTTCATAAAACGATCAGTCCGACATTTATAAGTTTATATGTTATTTAATCATGCAATAAAATAATAGCTATGTTCGTTCAAACGGTTCAATCTGAATTGGATTATACAGGTCAACAGAAGTAATGGTTATACTGGCATATTTGAGCTGAAACTAGCTTGATTTCTGGAGAAATTATATTAAAGTAAACATACATTGCAACAACAATTTTCAGACGGAACATCATAAAGAGTCTAGGATCACTGACGACAACCAGTGTGAACAATTTAGCTCAGTATATTCGTAAACACATTACACACTCTTGAACTTCTATAGTTTTTAAAGTACGATGTGTTGTCTGAATCTCGAACAACATTTGGGTTCGCCACACTTCTAAATTGATATGAACTATAGTGTTTATGCACGCATGTTCAGAAGCTTTATAACTTGAAAAGACTGGCACACGCGCCGGAGTTAACGCCGAGGCAGCTAGGCGTCTTAACCCGCGGTCTATGGATAAATCTGCCCTATGCATGCATGCATGTCTCTTGACGCTATTACACTGACATATCAAATTATGAAACCATGCAACCCAAAGTTTTAGTGAAACAGATCTAAACTTATTTTTTACCTCATCCTACCAGTAAACTTCTAAGGCTTATATAAGAGGGACAATTTGGGGCGGCACAAATATAGTTAAGCCAATATAAAAGTAGTTCATAGAACTTTGACTTTGCAGAGATATTCTCCAGAAGACTCTAGAAGGAACTGTTTAAAGTTATTTGTACAATGTAAAAACTTACCCTTTTATAACTTCAGATTTTGTCAAATATTCTTTCTATCAATACACGCCAGTACAAAATGAGGAACTCTGTTGATCAGGCCTCACTATATAATATCTATACCTACACTTGTGCATGACGCAATTTCCTGTCGTGACCTCTATCGATTCAGTATATTTCCAGGTATTGTTTTCACTCACTTCCTTCAGTTGCTAGCTTAACTGGAATTTTTCTGAATATTATATATCCCTTGTGGTATTTTAACCCAAATAGCTAAGTCCTTTTAAAGCAAATACATCAAGAGTAAAAAAACGAACTTTGAGCAAGAGCATAACTTCGCTATTTTAATAATCATGAACCAACCATTTGATTTTGCGATAAAAATTTTTATCGACTATCGGCTTCAGCTTTAAACCCGGTAATGTGTTCAGTTGTAAGTTGTAACTGTAGTTATATGTTTCCCATAAGCAGATACTTTGAATTTCCAATCTTTTATAGCTATTTATGTTCGTGCTGTTAGACTCGTAAACTCTGAAACATGATTATCAATTATCCATACAACTGTATTTTTTTTGCCATATAAGATCAATACGTTGTCTCACTTTCAAAGTTCCAGTAGCGAACAATGTATAGTTGAAACAAACCTTCGAGAAGCTATGCTGTCAGCTGATTTCACCATGTTGGTCGTTAGATATTATCAATATTTATACAGAACATGGCTACCGACACATCACCATAGGAGGCCAACTCGCTTGCTAGATCAGATGCTTGCATAATTATTTCATCAGAACTTCAAGCAATTTATCAAGTGTCAAAATGATCATTTGAGAGACAGCTTCTTATGATTGCTTATGTAGTGAATGGAGAGACCTAATTCTCAGGTGAACAAATCAAACAATATTATCTCCTCATAACTGTCTCCACCGTCAGACATATGTGTTAATTGGAACGTGTGTTGACAGCAAATGACACCACCAGCGTTTTAACTGGTTTATATTATACACATTTTTTCCGTACTTCAAAGACATAGCTAGTACAGTTCTACTATTGAAATTAGGGAGGTTAAGATCTACTTCAACTATACCAGTACCGATAAGAAAATACATGACGTATTACAGTTTAGCAGCGCGGAAATTTTAAAGCGTTAAGATTGTGACTTTCGTAAGAAGTAAATAAACATGGCGGAGTATAGCGGCTATATTCACATCAAAAACTCTAATCACAATCCCTAAGTCTCACC
The DNA here is from genome assembly GCF_004324835.1 of Dendronephthya gigantea. Lineage (NCBI taxonomy): Eukaryota > Metazoa > Cnidaria > Anthozoa > Malacalcyonacea > Nephtheidae > Dendronephthya > Dendronephthya gigantea. Next base: position 312,689 of record NW_021163130.1, read on the forward strand.
AAACAATGCAGAAACATTATACAACTAAAACCTAAATAATATTATTAGAAAACTACTGCAGAAAATGACAATAATACAGTAAATATAATTCGGTACTTCGCCTACCTATACACTTCCATTTTCAGTCCTAAAACCGTACTCGCGACTTCAAGTGTTGTCACATTTTGGACGATTGTTACGTCTGCGTATGCGCGTGACTGATTATTGGTATCGGTACTCGTAGCGGAAGTCGATCTTAACCTCCCTATTAGGAATAGTCCTGCACAACCGCATTGTTCAACACAAATGATGTGGATAGAACCACAAGTTGGAAGTTGGAATTATGTTATTGACATTGTTTTATGTATAAATGATATACATTTTAGGCGTATACATAAAAATTATTATAATTTATTCTCTTCTACCAAATATTTCCATTCACACGTGTCTTCCAATATCATCCTGGCAAAAAGTATATCTGCGTACAAGACTTTTGTTGTGAAAGAAACCCGACACTTGGCCCGCCTCTTACCTATCATGACCCTCAATTGTGCACTTTGGTATCAAAATAATTATATTTATAATACTGACATATTTGAGCTGAAACTAGCTTGATTTGTGCATAAATTATATTAAAGTAAACATTCATTAGAACAATAATTATCAGACAGATCAAATATCACAAAGAGTGTAGATATTACTGACGCCTGCGAGAACCTTTTGAACCTAATTTTATCTAATAATATAACCATATTTTTAAATGAAATTTGGTCAGTAATTGTTGACTGTTATGCCACAGGCAAACGGAACATGTCTCACAAATCAACGTTACGCGCATTGAAAACGTCTATCTATTAAATCTGCTACAAATCACTCTATATATATATATATATATATATATATATATATATATATATATATATATATATATATATATATATATATATATATATATATATAATATATATATAATATATAAATATATATATATACCAAACCTATAGCTTTTCAGAATTGGAAACAACAGTCTCCGCATTAAGAAATACCAACCCTTATAATTTAGGGAAATGCATGGTTGTTGCAGGCTGTTATTAATATTTTTCTGGATAGTCCTCAACCTTTTGTTCAACACCAAAAATACGAATAGAACAACAAGAGCGGTTATATCACAGAAACTGCTTGTGAAAGTGATTGAAAAAATTGTTGTTTCGGGAGTTGTAATTGATTATTAGCATCGTTTTATTTGTACATCAAAATCCAGCATGCATAAAACGGATAATCAAGCTTTCAACAACTCATTTGCATATGACTGTCTTCATGGGGGGATAATAATGACTAAAGAGAGAGAAAAAACACTTTTGAAAACAATCTATAATAAAAATTATACCCCTTATATATTGACCCTCCTCTCCTTTGTGGTTGTTGTTTTGAAGGAAACTTCCTTCAATTATGGAAACCTAAAAAAAGTGCCGTGCAATAATATCATGATTCCTACGATCTGTCGCCAGGTAACCAGAAACCACGTGATTGATTTTGACCAATTGCGTGAGTAGATTATTCAAAAGTGATAGCCTGCAACGAAGCTTGGATCTTCAATGCAGCAATCAATGAACTCAGATTGTATAGTAAAAGTGTTAGAGACTTTATGTTCGTGTTTTGTTTACAAATAAACGCATGCGCGCTGACCATACTCGACCTACGGCCTCGTGCAATAATGAAATTTCTCGTTCATTATATGGCCAGCGCGTGCGTTTATTTGTCAACAAAACATTGACAACAGTCTCTAACCCTTAAATACTCAATCTTTTGAGTTCGACTATAGAAAGCGACTAAAGTGAATATTCCTGAATATTAAGTGGTTGCAGTTTTTTATACACCCTGTATGTCTTCGAGGTGAGAACAAACTAGTTAAAACTATAGCGGTGTCCTTACACTGAGAACTACAGTATCCAGTCAATATCGCACCACTTTTAAGTGTTGTTATCCATGGCAACCATGCATTTTCCTAAATAATTAAGGGAGGTATTTATTTCTACTCACAAGAGTGCTGAGACTCAATAGTCTTACGAATTGGTGGCTGGTGCAAAAACAGTTTAAAGAAAACTCCTCACGAAAAAAACCCTAACAATTAATGTCTGCGTTTAGTAAGTATTTAAAGTACTAGTTTATCGTAACTTATAATATAAGAATAAAATACACCAGATGCACCAGACCATTGTTTATATTTCTTAAGGTACATTGATTTTGAACTGAAATTATTCTTATAACCAAATTTAGGCGAAATTGATTAGTGGCACAAAAATCTACATGTATTTCACGGTGCTCTGCAAAAAGAAGTCGACCAGTGATCACAACTTTTAATTTCTTTCATTATTTTAAAATTAACTTGGGTTAATAATTATTGACTGTTATGCACCAGGAAAGGAGAACACGCGCGTGTCTTAAATCAATCGTCGAAAATTACAAAATTTTCAAAGATTGGAAACAAACACGATTTATAAAACAAAACCCTACATAGCTGTAAACATATTTTAGGCCATAGTTCAGAGCGAGATTGTGAATTCTCAAATACTGGAAGTGTTCAAGCTATATATAGTTATATTATGTAGAATAATTTATTTAAACAATTGAGGCACAAATCAGTGCAATCATGTTTTCGCTGGCAGTAAGTGACAGTAATATCGAGCTCTTTCTAATGTTGTAACTTTTATCTGAAAATTATTGTCGTAATCCATAATTCCTTTGATATAATGTATAATGTATGCACAAATCAAGCTAGTTTCAGCCCAAATGTGCATGTCAGTATTTTGAAAAGTGAGGCGCACAATCACTCGCAACAATTCCTGTCCCCCCCCCCCTTTGGTACGGAAGCGATTTTAGTTCTATTTTATAAACAAATTTTACGTCGTTCAAGGGGAACTCTTAATACCAGGGTGGGGAAAAGATGCGAACTAGATATTTATTTCACATCGAATATTTCGATCGTAGAGTAAGAATTTTTTTTTAAAATATGGTAAACTTTGGGACGCAATTAATCATTCGTCGACGTCGTCTATTCGTAGGAGACGTGTTCCAACATTCACCCTAGACTCGCATATATATAATAGGTACCTCAGGTACGTATGTATGTGTTCATATTCATATATATTCTGCTATATATATCGACAGCCTAAACTTAAAAGATAATTAACAAATTAACAAACCCCTATGGTGGGATATTCGCAGAATTTGTTGTATAATAATATTAAGATTACTGATTACAGGCCTGTTTTATGTAGATGTCAGTGTGTTTATACTAAACTTAATATGGTTATTTTTATAATATTTTTCGTCAGATATTTATATCAACCCAGGACGCTTTTGTCCTGTCGTGCATGGGCCAGACTTCGCTTTTGAGAAATTGGGATGACTTTGGGGAGGTTTTTTTTCATATAAAACTCCATCCCACTTGAAATGGGACAATAATACGCTGACGTTGTATGATTTGATCAAAATTAGGCGTCATCATTTGATCTGTTCTTGATCACATTTCTGCCCCTTATGATAAACATCCGAGGTATTTCCTAGTGTAAACATGCCGTAGCAAACAATAATAAGGACCTTAAGCTTGTACGACGGGAACACGACGACGTCGGTTACTAAATGCTATCTAAATAATTAAAGACCAGGGGTCAGTTGTATAAAAGTCTAGTTAATTTTTATCCTGCTCTTGTTAATTTTTAGCCCGGAAATTTCCCCCGTTTAATTTCCGGCAACCTATATTTCAGTCTAGGAGGAGGCTATAGTTAACTTTTAACTGTAAACTATAGTCAAGGACAGAATTGGTAAATCAGAGTCCTGTATTCCAGAGTTGACTACGATTTAAAATTTAGAACTTAGTTGAAAAGTTTCATTGCTACAACCGGCCTAAATCTCAGGCTTTCAAGCGCTGTACACATCGTCTGCATTTTAGGACGCATGCAGCGAAAGCCACAATAAAAATAGGCTCCATTGAATTATCCCCAAACATAAATCCAATGTTTTAAACGTCCTATACTTTATTACTACGATTGATAACATTATTGTACCATGCACAAGTCTTTATCCAAGCATTCATTTGAAGGAGTGATCCCTACAATCATGTGAACGAGAATGAGAAAACATCCCATCCTTTCCAAACGTTCCATCTCTCCTGCCACAGAAACCAGGCCTTACAACTTCCTAAAGTAGCTCGTGTTATGATTTGTGCTCAACCAATTGCAACGGCTAAATAATTGGCCGTTTAGGATATTTTAATGTTGAGAACTGAGTCTACTAGTTAGACAAATGCTCTTAACTGCATGGCTGCCTGATGCTTTACTCCATAAACATCATTGTCTAGAATATGCAACTGTCGTGTTCTTGCTATGCGGCTGGAGCTCCTGCGCACGCAGGTTTGATACGTGGACGCGATTTTGGTGGTGGAAGGCTGGTACCAAGTGGCCTACGTCAGTTAACGACGTATTGGAAGATCAATTCGGCTCGTGCAATGCTTCGGACTACTGCTTTCAACGGTTACCAGCGTGGACCATAGAGAATGAAACTGAAATTCTCGCTGTGGATTCCATTGGGACGATATATCAATGGAAGTTTGAGCCTTCAAACCCAACAGCGCATGCGGTTTGGCGAGCACTTCATGACCACCAGGAAACCCCTGCCAACAAGGTAAAAAACTTTAAAGTTTTTAAAAATCCTCTGATGTAATTCGGAAAAATTTGGGTGATGGGCATAATTTTACTGAATGTGAGAATGAACTATTTCATTCAGGAAGAGAGTACTATTAATGAATCTTAATAAACGTGGTTTGTACGCTGTAGAATATCGCTCCCTACAGAGATTTGAAGTGAACCATCACATCGGAATCTCGTATTACATGCATCCAGTTATTCTTACATAACATTGATTCATATAGATCTTTAACAACAAACCATGGAATCCTGAGACGAGAGAAGGTTTGCCTCCAAAAGCCGCACAGGATTCATTCATGTACAGGAAACAAAATGGAGTTAAATCTCTTCTGCTTGACGACGACAACTGCGATTGTTTTTCCACTCTTAGTTTTGGACATGGAATGTGTAATCAAGGTAATAAATGCATGTTTGGTTCAGGTAGCAATACGTAAATATTGAAAAATTTATTACATCAACATCTGTTGGCAACTAATATTAAGCAGTGCATAATATCAAATCAATGATTGTAATAAATGGAGAATTGCATGGGGGAACTAAATAAATCATTTCATTCATGATCCTTTACATGCCATATACAATATTTACCAGCATAAAGAAGGTATCGTATAATATAAACGTTGGATTTCACTACATAATTTTAGTACGTACCCACTCCATATAGAAATTATTATGCCACTCAACAATCATATAAAGTCGGAGCATCGTTCCACGTCTTTCAGGTCCCAATTTTTTTTTGTTTCATTCATTGCTTATTAGTTATTTTCTATTTATTTATCCTTACAAAGTTTCTTGTAATACTTACCTCACAGCTCACAGTAAGAAATATAGCAATCATGGCGAGTTTGGAGCAGATGCCTTGTATGATTCAGGATGCCATGGACCTCGACAGTCCGTTGGTTTAGCCTTGTACTTCAGACAGCAAAAGCAACTTCATTTATCAAAGTTTGGTGGAAATTGGAAAGCATTTTGGTGGTGGACTCCAGGTGCTGACTGGCCGACACGCGAAAAGGATGTACTACAACATAAATATGGAACATGCTCGAAGTACGACCACTACTGCTTTCAACGTTTGCCAAAATGGACGCATGAAGATGTCACTGAGCTTTTGGCCATTGATTCAAAAGGAACAGTCTATCTGTGGAAGTTTGATTCATCTAATCCTACAGCTCATGCAGCTTGGATGGCGTTACATGATCATGTAACTACACCACAAAATCAGGTAATGTATGTGTTCTGTCCTGACATGATCCAAGACCAGTTGAAACAAGATATGATTCCAATCCACCCGAAGTTGTTTTTGCACTTTAAACTGTCACTCAAATGCTAATTTAGTACAGTGATTATCATAAGAAGATTTATTTCCTGACTATTAAAAGCCGGTAACCTAGCATGATCTTTATTCCAGGTTAAGAATTCGAAACCATGGAACCCAAAAGCGTTGGTCGGGAACTTACCAAACGAAGACCAAGACTCCTTTATGTATCGAGAAGTAAAGGAGCTAAGGTCATTTCTTTTAGACGACAACAATGATGATTACAATTCCAGCCTCAGCATGGGTCATGGCATAAATCAAGATGCTCGTATTGAAGGACTTGGTGTTGATTACCTCTACGATACTACAGGCGTACCAGACGTAAGAAAAGGTTTAACGCTGTACTTCAGAGCAAATCACAATGAAATTGATGAGAGATACGGTTCAGGATGGCGGCTATTTTGGTGGTTTTCCGCCGGTGCTACATGGCCAAAATGTAAACCACCTGAAGTAACTGACGTTTTAAGAGATCCTTATGGAACCTGCAAACCCAGGTAAATAATGCACCTTAAATTTATTCTTCCTACATCTGTTTTTTTTCAGCAGTTCATGAAAACAATTTTTATCTCCTTTTTAAAGTGATGCGTATTGTTTTCAACGACTACCTGCATGGGCCTATGAAGACAAGACTGAATTATTGGCTTCAGACAGCCTTGGAAATGTGTACAAATGGAATTTCAGTTCAGATAGTCCGACCTCTCATGCCGCTTGGCAGGCGTTTCACAGTCACATTGAAACAGCCGCCGGAACAATCAAAGATAAATTACCTTGGAATCCAGTTGTTTTAAAAGGACACTCCGTGAATATAAACCAGGACTCGTTCATGTATCGTACTCAGGGACAAACGAAATCATTACTTCTTGATGATGATAATTGCGACTGTTTGTCGACGCTAAATATTGGCGGGTCTATGTGTGGTGGAACGAGTGGAAAAGGGCGCGAAAACGGTGTCGATAATCTATATGATCCCACGTGTGGTGTACCTAGATCTGAAAATGGACTTTACTTGTATTTTCGGACTGAAAACTAAATCTCTTTTACGGACTACGGCTTGGAATGGAAAGCGTTTTGGTGGTGGACTAAAGATGCACCATGGCCAAAGAAAGAAAAAGATGTCTTAGGATACGAATACGGACATTGCAAGGAAGATGACATTTATTGTTTTCAGCGGTTACCAAAATGGACGGTGGAAGATTCCACACTTCTTTTAGCGCGGGATACCTCTGGTAATACCTACCTGTGGAAATTCAACTTCAACAATCCAACAGCCCACGCAGCATGGTTGGCACTTCATGATCACCGCGTTACTTTGGCAAATAAAATAAAAAATAATAAACCATGGAATCCTCAAGTGAAGAAAGGGACAAAACCGAAGCAAGTCAGTACTCTTTTACCATTTCAGTAAAAAGGGCGGGTGAAAAACAAAAATCAAACTTTTAAGCTTGATTTTTCGATGAAAACTAAACTTACTCCTATGTATTCTTAAAGCAATTTTTTATTCATTTCATTTTTTGTCATTCTATCCTTTTTCTTTCCTGCGAGGGGTAAGTTGTGTGTTTTAGGACAAATTAATACAGTATGCACCGAACTGAAAAAAAATTTCCGTCGTGACGGTCGATATTAAAAACAGGCGAATTACCACTTTTTACCGCAAGGCCAAATGAATGGTCCCTCCTAAATTACAAGCTCTCGGTCGATTTCTCGGATTACACATGACATCATAAACGGCTATATTTTTAGCACGGGGCTTGCGTTCACATTCCCATTTCTATACAAAGCTAGATGTATTTCAATATAAAGAACTGGCCAAGGATTTCGTTCAATTTTTCAAGCATAGCAACCTCACCATCACCAGGGGCCGGTTGTACGAAGGCTGGATAGCGCTATCCACCGGATAGTGATTTTTTTAACCGTTCTAAAATGCTTGAAAAGCAATAAAATTTTAGCTTTGGAAGCAACAATTATTAAAGAGGATCCTCATTTTAGGAACACTAAGGTTTAATCAAAGTTTCAGCCAACAACGGGGCGATTTTAGAGCGATGGAAAAATCACTATCCGGTGGATAGCGCTATCCGGCTTTCATACAACCGGCCCCAGTCCTTTAATTGCAACTATACTTATGTGAACTTCGTGTAAAGATTGACTTGGAATCTCTTTACCACTGTTATTTGACTTCTATTTTAGAACCAGGACTCGTTTATGTACCGTGAGCAAGAAGGTGTAAAGTCAGTTATACTTGACGACGACAACTGCGATTGTCTGTCTACATTAAGCATGGGCCACGGAATGTGAGGTACGGGATTTAGTACGTCATACGGACCTGTGAAAAGGTTTGTTCATTTTCTAAATGTCTATATTATACGCTTAATGTATGCTATGAGGGAAATAGTGAGTTGTGTTTTCCAAAGAGTCTGAATGTTGAGACTCGAGGGAAAACAAAACTTAATATTTCCAGAGGGAGTGTACCGAGGGAGAGGAAGTGTTTTGTTTAATATATAACAACAAAAACATACATGTTACACAACAATTGCATTTCATAAAAACAATCTGTACAATCAACAAAGACTTCCGGAGAACGGTAGCTAGCGTTCAAGAGCGAGCATCGTAAAAGTGAACTTGAATATCAACGTCGAGATTCCACTCGAAATTAAGGCCAATTACACTCCAGAAATGGAACTTTCAAGGCTCACCACACTAAAGGCAATGTTGCACTATGCGACTTTCCTGTCTTTTCCTTGCAACTTGCAATGCAATTCTACGCCCGAGATCGCATCTAAAGTTGTCAAATAAGAACATTTCTTACGATCTGCTGACCTTATCTGTTTTCTTAGTATTTTGAACACTCTTTCCCTCTATATCATCCCTCAAAACTATAATTCCATTGCAAGTTGCAAGGAAAATTGCTGAGCGTAGCAACGCCTTACTTCAAATATTTCAGGTATGGTGTTGATGCCTTGTATGACCGTTATTGCAACACTCCTCGAACTTCGGTTGGCTTGACACTCTATTTCGCGACATCTCGTTCCATGACCCTCTGCAAGCATGGTGGAAATTGGCTTGCATTCTGGTGGTGGTCAGCAAATGCCAAATGGCCGGCTGTTTTGATTGAGAATGACGTAATTGGACATGCGTACGGCTAATGTAGTCCACGTGATTTGTACTGCTTCGGCAGATTGCCGCCATGGGTACAAGAGAACACCACGAGGATGCTAGGAGTTGATTCGGCCGGAAATACGTACAAGTGGAGATTTGACTCAACAAATCCAACCGCCCACGCCGCTTGGCAAGCTTTCCACGATCATGTTGTGACCCCTGCTGGAAAGGTAAAAAACGGCAAGCCATGGAAAGTCGACGTTTTATCCGGAACCGGTCCAAAAGCAAGTCAGAATTCTTTTATGTACCGTGAACAGAACGGAGTGAAGTCTATCCTTCTTGATGATGATAATTGTGATTGTTTGACGAGCTTGAGTATTGGTCATGGTATGTGTGGAGCGTCACACTCCACTGGCAATGGCCCTGCAAATCAATACGGCGTCGATACTCTGTTTGACGGCGGATGTCAAGTGCCTCGACCGAATGTTTGCTTGACACTATATTTTCGCACTTATTAACTATGTATGATCAAAACAATATCAGTATATCCTTCTGAAGTTGACATATATGTAGCTTAGAGAACAACAGCATAGAATAACCTGGTTTCATTTGGATTAAGCTCTGTAAAAATTGGCACTTCGGTGCTGATACTCATAAAAATAAAGGGAATGTATGTTGTAAATTTGTGTAGACATTTGTCACAATAAGAAAACCATTGCAAGAAAATTAGTTTGCTTTTTCATCTATCGAACATCAAGTATTCCTTTTCTCTGAGATTACGATCTCATTCCTCAATAGTATTACACAGTGGATGTTTTTAGTTTCTTCACCTTTCACCAAACCACAATTGTGTCGTCGAATTGGGAAATGAACTGCAGCGATGCTGAGTATTTGCACACTGATAGAAACCGAAATTATCCTCACCCTTTCCATCACAAGGCTGACCTTGAAAAGACGTCCCGCAATTAGTATCTGAATGATATGAATTAACGTGAAATGAAACAACGTCGTTCTGTGTCACAAAAACATCGCAACGGGAACACGATATTCCATCTATATCAACACGTTTAACTCCGTGACATGTGTTATAAACACTTCCATTCGCGTATAGTATGGGTGTCCTAGTGTGAGTTGTTGAAAAATAATCGCGAAAGGAAACACCTCTTTTATCAAAGTCACACGTGAAGCGCCATCTTAGATTTTTGTCTTGTCTTATTGTATGCATCATTGACCATGGAAGTCTATAATCATCCCAGGAGGCATTAGCTTCGTTTCGCGGATGATCTTTGTAAAATGGCCATGATTTGTGGTGGCCAACGTTTTCTAGTTTATAGGACTGAACAAGTGTCCACGCCCGTATCCTAAAATAACATATAACAATATGTGGACGGTCATTGTAATCGAAGATCGTATATTTTCCATCTGGCCTATTTTTGTAACTTCGACATGATCTTGCTTTGGTTTGACACCGATCTCCAACGAAACCATCGGTACATCGACAGACAGCGCGTTGATTGCTCGTTGGTGATGAAGAAATCTCACACTTTCCGTCGTTCAAGCAATGATTTGACGTCTGGCAACAGTTAAATGGAATCGTCCCTTGACAATCTTCAGGTTGGACCTGGCATAAATTTAACACGGAAATATTCAATATAGAATTGACACATCAATGAACCAAGTAGTAAAACCTTGGGCAACCTTGGGCAACCTTGGGCAACCTTGGGCAACCTTGGGCAACCTTGGGCAACCTTGGGCAACCTTGGGCAACCTTGGGCAACCTTGGGCAACCTTGGGCAACCTTGGGCAACCTTGGGCAACCTTGGGCAACCTTCGAAGGTTTTTGGTGAATTAAACATAAAACAGGTTTTTATAGGATGTGTAGCGGCTTTCAGCTCGAATGAACAATAACAGGAACTCGATAGTTATAATTAGTGGTTTGTTATGACGCAGTAACTATTTCCGATTTGGGACAGGTAAAGTGTTGCACAAACATTAATTATTTTCGCTCAGTTGGTTATGCGCATCGCAGCCTATCCAGCTGTTTGAACATTTTGGTTTGTGCATCTTTCGCCTCGACTATTATGTAAGTTTATCCATTACAATTGTTCTTTAGTTATTAGGAAATAGTAGTTTTGCGTAAGGTTATCCTCTTTGTAATTTTCATGTGCTACAAAACCTATTTGTTATATGAATAGCTGTAGAGCCTCGTTGGAAATTAAAGAAGTCTTTCTTTCCATGAATTGTCAAAAATTATCTTTCCTGCTTAAGGAAAGTGACAGGGGCGTAGCCAGGGCCGTGACTTTGGGGGTGGGCAAGTGCAATTTAAAGGGGTATCAGCTAAATATAGAACTCTAGGACTTCTGAAATTGTGAAATATACGGCCTCCCCCAAGCTGGAGATTGGGTAAGATTAATTTACGAGATCAATTAAGTTGGTGAATGTTTCAATAATTTTTTAACTTCTTACAAAAATGTTGTAAATCAGTTGTAAACTGGTCTTTTTCAACAACAATTTTCCTCCGCGATTTCAACCTTTTTGGGAAAATGGTTTCTCGACCGCCACCTACCCCACCTTGAGCCCTTGAAAGTAAAGCATGCGGGTCAATAGCAAAGCCAGTCGGAAATTTTTCTGGATCTTCGACTTACGTGTATCCTTGTGTGAGCTTTGAAAACGAAATTTGTGCATGTCTCATTCTGTCGTATTCCTGAATGCGGAATTTGAGGTCTTGCAGTTCCAGAAAGTTGACAAAGATCTCCACACATTTGGAATCCCAAACATAAACAGTCAGACAGACAGTGCTGCACGCATTCTCCCAGTGTTGACCGGTTAATATTTCGGTAGATAAATTCTGATGACATCTCTTCTTGGAAAGTGTGAAAATCAATTTGACCGCCAATTAGCAGAATTATAGAAAACAAAACATGAGCCAGCAATATAACAACAGATTGTGGTACCCTAAAAAGTAAAAGGTAAATCTTTATTCACTCTCAACCAGAAATGCCAACTTTTTACGTCCATGGTACAGCGTTTAAAATTGACATTGCTTTTTCTTGAAAAGGGAAGTACGAATAGGCATCGAAACAGAACAAGAAACTGTGTAGGTTTTAGAATAACGATCCTTAATCTTAACTACACTTTAAGTTACATCCATTAACAGATCATATCACAGTTCTCCCACAGTTAGTGAAGGTAAACTGAGCAACTTATCGTCTTTTGATAGATGGAAACATGCGAAGAGTTTTGAATGTTTTAATGTATATGTGTCCCTTATTTAAACATCTAAAGCATTTCCACATTTTAGCCTTTATTAAAGAAAGAAAATCACACAAAATGTTTATACTGAGCATTTTAAATCTATTTGTTCGAGGCCCCCAAATTTCCAATTTCTTACAAGTTGTTCAATTTAACCCGAAGTCAATAAAGTTAAATTTATATTTTGGTTAGAAATAGGATGCCGAAGTACTATAAAGTGCGGCAAAGTTTTCGATTAAGTATTGGATTTTAAGTATCCTTGTTATTAAAATTATTATCAGTCGCAATAGTACCAAAATTACGGAGCGTATGAGACTATGAGACTATGAGACTATGAGACTATGAGACTATGAGACTATGAGACGACCCATTGTGTTTGAAATCAATTATAAATATCCTCTTACCTTGTAACTTTCGTCATAGTCGTGAAGATAGCTTTAAATTCAAGAAGAATATACAATTCAATGAGATTCCTCAATAAGATGATGCGATTCTAAGCTTTTCTTCCGATGTTTCATCTATCTACATTTATTGAGTCGGTAGAATTCTTACAAATATCACACCATCTTTAAAAAATCTACAGAAACTAGAAATTTATTTAGAAATATTAAAAACGAGTAGTTACGAGGAATCTGGAACAAACCCAGTGTTGTGCTACGAAACAAACAAATTCGTTGGTTCCAATTATTAAAATTTTAAAAAATTATAGCAGGTGTAAATGATTAAGCTCTTTACAATTCAAATCATCCATAATTAATGATACAATGATTGTTCATAATTATTAGGATTAAGGAAATTTTATCAGTCCAATACAATAAGGAGCTAAGATGAATAGAATCTTCTCAAAAAATTTCTTTCAGATCCGATGTAAAAAGTTAACTATGCACGTAGACTACCGTAAGGAGCTATTCTCCCGTGTAGTCTTTGAGATATTCAGAGATTTTTAAGATGTTCGATTTAGTTTTTACATTGTTTCAAATGTCATCGTAACCCGCAAAATTACGCGCGCATGCAAAAAAGTAAATGGGAAATCATGATGCTGCATGAAGTGGGAAAATAGACCGTCATTAAACATGAATAGATGCAAATACACTTCACAGCGTGGCCCAGTTTTAATTCCTCTTATAAAAATATTGATGTATGCTCGTTTTCGGACACCAACAGTCCACACTTCCTGGCCTGGTAAAACCATTGAACTTTTATCGAGTCACGCAACTAGAACGTACGTCGACTCATACGAATTAGAGTTCACTGGGTATACCTCGATAACATGCAATTTTGAACTGTCTATATATTCAATTCATACGGTTATGTGCACAATGCAGTACTGCGCAGGACAAAGCTGGGAAAATAAAACCAAAATCAAGCAGAATGGAAACCGTTATGGTTGAAACTGGAACACAATGCTACACTGTATGAAGGCTAAACTTGAGAATGAGTTTTAATCATTGCTCCAGAAATAAAATTTGAAGTAAAAGATTCAGATAAAAACAGCGAGAGTAAATAAATGAATATGAAATTCAAGTATGTTATTTCACTGGCTGCTGTATTGAGATTAAAAGATTCAATTTTGTATAAATGGAGATATCAGACAAAAATTATAAATGACATTAACTGGCTACTATTTCCGAACAATTATTGTCCACAATGATGCAATTTCCTCTAAATTTAATTTTCACAACAGTCTCGGTGCTTTTATGAATTTTTAATTAAATTTATATGACAAGGCGTTCATCTACATACTAATTATTGCTCAGTATTACGGCAAAAGTTATTATTTGAGAAAATTAATTCCCGTCGGAGAAAATTTTCGACTTGGGACAAAGTTTTACTAGACATGCAATTGCACGAGAATTTGAATAAAACAATTTCCGTAAGAAATCATGTTAGTAAGAAAATATTTGGCACAAAACCCATTCACCCCCAAATTTTCACCTTGATCCACGGATTTGATGAAGATGATTATCGCCTTGTAATAGGTAACGCAAATAATATATGTTTTATTAAATAATATACGAATATTGAATTATATCGGACCGCCGAAAAAGAAGGTGGACAGGCGTTCGGAAACTCTATATGAAGTACGTGCTTACCATATCGCAGGCTCAAGAAAACAACGTGGTTGTAACGTTTTACTTCGAAAATTGAGTCGTGGTAAAAGAATTTGGACATTTTGAACGTTTTCTGACAGGGCCGTAACTAGAACGATAATTGGGGGGGGGTGTTTATTCATATATTCAGTTCTGCCCGACGGATTTCCATTGTGAGCTATTGCACTTACAAAAGAAATCCGTCGGGCAGAACTGAATATATGAATAAACACCCTCCCAATTATCGTTCTAGTTACGGCCCTGTTTTCTGATGGACATTCTTTGTTATTAGACTGTTTTCTGTATCGTTCTGTTAGTTGGCTTGAACTGAAGAAGATTTGACTGTGTTTGAACGGTAAAATAAGTATGATTTCACTGATTTATTTACGTCGTGAAAAGTGCCAAGTGACAGTCATAGTATTTTAATTTGTATTGTCTTATTTTCCTTGTTTATGTTCTTTGTAAGGTTAATATGTTTGTTTAGATATTTATGTCCTATTTTACTTTGTAATTTTATGAATATTTGTCCTTTTTAGCGTGAAAATAAAACCGTTCGTTATTCTGGGTGTACTTCATGTAACATTGCACATAATTGCAAAATATCGAAGGCGCTTGGGTTGGTCGTCAACTAAACATTAGGGAGGTTAAGATCTACTTCCACTACCAGTACCGATACGAAAATACATGACGTTTACAGTTTGGCAGCGCGGAAATTTTAAAGCGTTAAGATTGTGACTTCCGTAAGAAGTAAATAAACATGGCGGAGTATAGCGGCTGTATTCACATCAAAAACTCTAATCACAATCCTTAAGTCACACCAAACAAAGCAGAAACATTATACAACTAAAACCTAAATAATATTATTAGAAAACTACTGCAGGAAATGACAATAATACAGTAAATATATTTCGGTACTTCGCCTACCTATCCACTTCCATTTTCAGCCCCAGAACGGTACTCGCGACTTCCAGTGTTGTCACATTTTGGACGATTGTTACATCTGCGCATACGCGTGACTGATTATTGGTATCGGCACTCGTAGCGGAAGCCGATCTTAACCTCCCTATTGAAACGAGGCCTAACGCGTGAACAGAAGGAATTGCATCTGTTGTACCCTTCATTCCAGATCTTCTTCGGGAATTAAAATCCATGCACCGCCAGTTATTTCATAAATAACATGCAAGTGTAAGAATCCAACGACATACTTCTCTTGACTGCAGTAGCTGCATTTTTAAAGGCCCGTTTACACTTGCGATTTTTACTGCGACTCTCGTGTATGATTTTCTTCTTTTAATAGATGTGAACGAGTGAATTATTTACCGACGTTTAAATATGACGACCTTTTATTCATCAGAGCATTCGTAACTAACTACTCTTTCACACCAAAAGAAGATAATCGCACATGAAAGAGATGTCTACTGAAGCAAAACTACTTATACAAACTATTCTATACCTTTGCAACGTCAATAACACTCGTGGATAAAGCTGAATTTGAAGATAGGGATGATGACCGTAAGCGGCGGACACGAAAACGAAAGCTAAAATTTAACTCCATATAATTCGCAGGATGATTGTTTAATTAGAGTACCCAAGATTAGCTGGGAATGATATGTTTCAAGTCTTAAGTCTAGTTGCTCGCAGGAGCATCTTAGCCTTAAAATAGATAAGTTAGATAAGATAAGTTATAGTTTTTCAACTGTGGTTTTTTCAATCGCTTTAAAATCGCTTAACTTTGATTAAAGTGCCTATATCACTTGTGGGATCTTTACGGATTTGAATAGAGCTTGAAAAATTAGTTTATAAGTTCACCAACCCTTTTTGATATAGTTAAATAGTTTCGGAGATATTTACATCTAAACATGACGATTTGACTAAATTTCCGTCGTGCTCGGGGGCCTGGGACTCAGGAACCGAGTTCTTGTCAAACATAATATAATCAATTGTAATTTTACTTCGATCTTCCAATAACGTAAAATATTTTGAGAAAAACTCGCCCAGTTGCTCAGCCATACACAACGCATCATTCCTGCATTTTTTTCTTAAAAAGCGCAAACTATATCGCCAGTGAAACTTTTTATGTTTACATTATAAAAGACGGCGTGTTTGCAAATCATTCCTGAGTCCCAGTCCCCCCAACCGACGTATTTTCGAAACTATTTAATTATATAAAAAAAGGTTGTAGAACTTATAAAACTAATTTTTTAAGCTCTATTCAAATCTGTAAAGATCCCACAAGTGATATAGGCACTTTAAATCTTAGCATTGCTAAAGGCCATGTTACACAGTGCCATTTTTCTTGCGACTTGCAATGCAATTCTACTTCTAAGAGATGTAAATTAGTGAAGAGTCTTGCAGACGAAAAGTGGATGAAGCGTAGTAAAAACACAAAAGTTTCGTTGTTCCCAAATTTTTAATTGTTCACAAAACAGCACAAATGTTAATTTTATTGCTTTTCGAGAATTTTTAGAACGTTTTAAAAAATCATTATCCGATAGCGCTATCCAGCCTTTGTACGTCTGTAATTGACTATAGTTGTTGCTTATTTCCCCCAAATTAATACATACTTATAGATAGTTAACGTCACTTTATTCTCCCAGAATGAATTAATAAAATAATTCATAAATTTTCGTGGCTTATCGCAGAGTTCAAAAATTATCCTGACCTGGCTCCGTCAGCGTTATCTGCTTCAGCTTCGCTTTGCTTGTAAACAATAATTCTGGATTATTTAGCACATATGGGATATCTTTTTGCCGTTTGCAAGGCCAAGGGAGTATAATAAAGCTAAGAAATCGAAGATATCAAATTCTACACAAAATTGACTGTATATTTTAATGAAATAAAACGACTTAAGCAATTAATGTACTAAGACAATTTCACAAAATATTATTAGGTCTAAAACAATTTCTCACAATATTGACAAGATATTATGATCAATCACTGTTTCATGCAGTCCTACTTTTGGCCCTTCCTCCATTCTTGATTCCAGAGAAAGAGTCTACTTTCTTACACGTAATACTAAAGGCAATTTTCCACAAGTGGAAATTTTTCGATCGAACAAAAATTTTCGCTCGATTTTCTTCTCAATTATGACCGGTTAAGCGAATCCGCTGCGGTCGACTTCGAAAAATTCGTTCGATCGAAAAATTCTGCCTATTGGAAAACCGGCTTAATAGTTCTAAAAAGTCATCCTATAAAATGTTTCAAATGTTACTCGTATTGGTTAATTTATAAAAACAAAGGTCATACATAATTAAGGTTGAGATTAAAGGTAAAGTCAATGATATACACAATTATTACTTTAAACAATCACATAATTGTTTAAATGCTCGCTTGTAACATTCAGCTTCCAATACTGTGTTGCGACAATCACGGTACGCGACACAGACGGCAATACAACAGGCAAAGTCTTTCTTATCGTGACAAGTCTTGATTGGCTGACCCCGTTTGACAAATAATTTGCGATAAGATAACTTTTTGCAGTCGAACGGGCATTGCTAGAAAAAAAATTGTTTAGCTGTAAGGGGACTGATAAAAGTTATAATAATAGAAATAATAGCTATATAATTATAATAAATGAAACTTTGAGTAAATTAACTGGTAGCCAGGTACACCACGCAAGTATATATTTAATACTGCAAACCTTTCGGCCCGTTAATCCGGTGGGCCATCATGGGTAGAATTGCCTACAATTATTTTTATGCAAAACAAAAATTAACCAAGAGAATACGTGGAATAATAACAGTATCAAATAGTTTGCCCAAATTCTTAATATGTGACGCTTTAAGGTTACGAAAGGCGTTTTGAAACACAGAATCGCTGGGAGCACCACCTGGGGCGGGTTGTATGAAAGCCGGATAGCGCTATCTACAGGACAGTGATTTTTCAACCGTTCTAAAAATGCTTGAAAAGCAATAAAATTTCATCCTTGAATGGAACCAAAAATTATTAAAAAGGACACTTGATTTGGTGATTTATTCAAAGTTACGCCGAAGAACGGACTGAAGCGATTGAAAAAGCCCTTATCCGGTGGAAAACACTATCCGGCTTTCATACAACCGGCCCCTGAGCTGGCGATGATGAAATTATGGCATTAATGTGGTTCAAAATTACACAAACTGACTACGCTATTTCTCGGACGTCTCTTTGTCGGGGGATTAGAGACCTATAATGACCAGCGTTTTCTGCTTTTAATTAATCATCAGGGATAAAACTGTACAACATAGATTTACGGATTAATGTGGCCCTCGCCTTCATTGTGAAAACACACACCCTACCCCTGTGGAGGATTTTGCCTCTACAGAATCACACCAAATCCATGAAGGACTTTGATTTATACAGCAAGATATATCCTGAATTATTTGTCAATGAAGAGTAGCGCACATAATTAATTTTATGAAGCTCAACTTACAATTCCTTCAATAGAGAGAGCATTGCACTCGTTCTTTAGCAAATATCGTTTGAGTCCAAAGATCATCAATAAACGCTTCTTTTCAAGACGGTCCTCTTCATAAGTACAGTTCTTTTCATTTTTAATTGTGATCTCAGTGGAACTATCTTGTGAAGTTTCATTCGTTGGAGGAATGATGTTACATTTGGGTCCATACTCCACCGAGTATTCTTCAGTTTCTCCATTGCTTAAAGCAGCCAGCACAAAAAACACGCACAACAGTAGTTGTACGGAGTTGATAAACATGTTTGACATTATTCGCTCAAATTCTTTCTTGGATGGAGAGGAATATTGCAGGCAAGGTTTTTTTGAGGTGACTCCTCCAGAACACCTTTATATATACTAGCTGTTCAACGGGAATTACCACATGCAAACAGGAAAATTTGTCCATTCTGTTAAACGTCGACAAAGAAACGGCATAGAAACGGCCGCCATATAAAGAAATATTTAGTTTTTACCTGAAAGATCCTTTCAGAATGTTTTCGCAATTTTGTTTATTAAAATTGACGTGATTTAGATCATACTCGATGTCAATTATCGTCATCCGACAAGGAATTGGTTGTGAAACAGGCAACGGCATCTTTGAAATGTTTATATTCGTTTCGTGGCATCTTGGCAACGGGTTGGTATTGAATAGAAATAAAGAACACCTTTGAAACGGCATACTGTTTGCTTATTTTCGTGGGTGTCTTGTTTTTCCAGGTTCAAAGCGCATGCTATGATCACAACAATTATATTTCTCTCGAAAGACCACTTAACGGATATAAGCACATTCTGGAGAGATTTGAAAAAGAAACGATATCGTCTGATTAGCTGTTTTAATCTTCACAGACAGGTCGTCTATCGGAGCAAAATTTGGCAAAGTTCACAGACTTCATTTAATTAACGAACGAATTTAATTGACTGAGCTATATAGCCTAATCAGTTGATCAGAACCACCCATAGTTTTTAAAAAAGTTCAAGTTTAACTATATAACAACTCTTGAGCAACTATCTGTAAATTGAACGTCACTCATTCTATGCAGGCGCACTGTTCATAGAGAGTTAAGCTCCACGTTTGACGTGAAACGGCAAAGGGCAGGTAAACAAAAATTGCCCTGCAAGTTCACCTTCGAATGCACCCCTGGCTCTGGGCCGGTTGTTCAAAAGCACGTTAAATTTAACCCTGCATGGTCTAGTGCTAAACCAGCATGGGTTAAAATCCTTAACCATAGGTTGGCTAAACCTAGGTTAAAACTGTGTTGTTCAAAGCAGGGTTAGCGGAAGGGTTAGTTAACCCAGGGTTAAAATATTTAACCTATATAAGATTAAATGTATTTTGAGCACTAGTTGGATATAAGAACGCCTCCGATTGGTCAATAAACGAGCGTCAAAACTGTAAATTGTGATGAGGAAATACTGTCAATTGAAAAATCATATGCCGTGAGGGAGGGACGTTGTGTTGAACAGCAATTTCCGTGCATGGAATTTTGGAAAGATTTGAAATGAAAGGCCATTTTGTATGATAAACAATGTCAATAAAATTAGGCAAATGATAAACAACCGATTTTAAATTTCAAATGTGTTTAACTCATGAGAAATTATACTTGTTTACGTGTTACCGTGTTTCCGCTCCTTATGCATCCATCTTGAATCGAAGTTAACCCAGGATTAAAAAGTCAACCCACCTAGCTAGCAGGGTTAATTTTTTTATAAACTTAACCCAGAGTTAACGCTAACCGGGCTTTGTACAACGCAAATCAACCGAGGTTTAAAATTTAACCCTGGGTTAGCGTTAACCGGCTTTTGAACAACCGGCCCCTATGGGAATGATCCGTCTCTCAAATAAATCACGCTACTGTGGTAGCGCTTTGCTTCTGCGGCGTGGTTGCAACATGTCTTTACATTCTACCTTCCGATCTATCGCAAAGTACATCTCTTTCGTAATATGTCTTAATGTCTACTTTAAATAATATTTTAAAAACTTGCATGTTCAATTTATTGTCGTGTCGTGTCGTGGGAGTCTCGAAACTAATTATCCAATTGCATGCGGTGAAATACCAGACTTCAATTGGTCAAGACTTCCGTCTCTCTTCTTTTTCATACACAAAGAATTCTTTTTTCAACTGTGGGTGTTCTTGCTAATAGACTTTTTTTAACACAAATATATAATAGCATTTTGTAGACATATTATTGTGCAGTGCAAATAAAGTCTTTGGAGCAATCTTTATAATTTATAGCTAGCTGTTTGTTTGGTAATTTTGAGATCGTATAGGAGTTATTGGTTATTCTGAGAGACTTTCTCCTCTTATCTCTTGCAGACTTGTATTTTATCATATCTCATACTTCGTGTAATATTATTATTATTGGTAGAATCGTGCTAGTATTCTATTGCAATTGCTGCTCGGCTGCTCTATACCCGTTATCTACCCCTTGATAGACAGCGAGAAGCAAAACCTACAATATTTTTGCTGGCCCGAATTTTAAAATGGCGTCCGGCTCTTCATTTTTTGCTAAAGACTCAGGTAACTCCTAAAAAGAACAAAACTTCCACGAAATTAAATTCGGCATCAAGATATTTAACCCTTTAAATAAAAAAGTTAAATTTGTAAATTATCCGGCGAAACACGGGAAGGCTCTTGAGATTTTCGTTCCCTATAACACCGATAAATTATCATACTTATCAGCATATTGTATTGTAAATAGTTACACAAGGGTTGCAAGTATTCTAGTATGCTTTGCGACTCTTGACAAGCTCGCTATTTCCATCGAGGAAAAGTCAAAAGCCGAGCTAAGTAAACTGATGACTGCGCTTCTTCACGCATGCACACGCTGGTTAAAACGGTTTTTTCCCGGTACAGCAGTTTTCAGCGGTTTCGAGACGAAGAATTGAAAGATTTGCTTGTTACCTACTGATTTTACTGCCTTAATTCTTCATAGAACACCCGCTGACATTATGAGCCTGCACTAATGAGACTTCGCTAGTTTGTTCCAGCGTGTAACAGTTCGAATGCGAATGAATAATTTTCACCGATGAGAAATAGTCCGGATGTAAACTTTTTTGTATGCAAATTGTGATTGACTGCGTACACATAGAAATATACAATACTTAATGGTTTCCGTGCATGGAAGGCCTGATCCAAACACTTGGGAATGTTGCTCGAGTTAAGAAAAGCGCGCGAAACACGAGCCGAAGGCGAGATAAAATAACAACAAGGCCTGAATTTAAATTTAAATTCTTTAAAACTTTTCGTTTCCGTGTTTGGATGGCCTGATTCAAACACGGGCTTCGACCAATCAGAACACGGTTTATATATATGTTATTCATAATATTCTTTCACATCAGCCATATTGACATGTTACGTTCACGACATGCACTCACGACTAAATGGAAACCCGCTAGACGTTAGTATTTAGTGCTGTCTCTGGAAGCCTAATTGGGGAGGGTCAATACTCATAATTCATAAATTTTGAACTCATGCTCGTACAACCGAATTTAAATAGAATCGCTATCAAATGAAATCATTCGGGCGTTAAACGAATATACGAGTATTCTTTGCTACCTAATTTAGGGACTTAAGCATGTAGGACGGCAACACGACGACGACGTGGTTGGAATACTCCTTTAAATTAATGATATGGTGAAGGGTTCCTCTATATTATCAACTGCACCAATTTAATGAGATATAAGACGTTGAAAACATTGTTTTCACGTTTAAGGACAATTTTATAGAGCCTACTTCGAGGTAGCGCTCGCTCGGTCCTGAGATGCAGAAGTTAAATGACGTTTTGCCGTTCTAAACAGAACGTAGATCACCTCTAAATCTCCCATAGGTATTTAATAATGCATTTCTTTTCAATGAAGCATTGTATTGATAACTGATATCCCTATTATAAGCTTCTAGCGACGGTACTGTTTATATTTTGTCAAATCAGGGCACTCGCCAAACTTAGTTTAAATTTAAGCCGAGGTTTGTTAGAAACAGGTAGTAAATTAATGAATATGACTGAGGAGATAGGGCAGAAAAAAGGTTTACAACATAAATGTATATGTATTTCTACCTGAGTAAATATTTTCACACTTTTTGTCCAAGTGGAAGAGAAAAACCCGCTCGATTGGCTCGAAGATTGTTGGGCAGTTCCGTACTGCGCAATTCCTAGTCAGGTTTTCCTTGACAGCCGTACTCAGGAGTATTTTTCCTTGTTGAAAAGCTGGCATGTCTTTGAAGGCTCTTTGTCAAGGAAAACTTGTCAAATTTTTCGCGTACACACGAGCAAATAAAACTTGGCAAGGAAAACTCGCCCGTCTGTACGGGCTTTATACTTCTCTTGAATGAGTCAACTTGAATAAGATGCATTGAATATGTAGTTGTAAACATGCAGTATCTTAGAATTAAGGTTGAAAACATTTAGTTCGCTTTCTATTTTGAACTTAACCACTGGCACCGTTTTAGCTAGACGGGCTTGATACAACCGGCCCCTGTTCAGTGAATAAATCTTCCTTATTTGAATACGGCACGGATGACAGAATAAAGATTTAGCTTAGCGTTTACGACAAACAAATTTCGAAATGCCAGGTAAAGCCGTGAAAATTGGTGCATTATGTTTAAACTTGTTTATCAGGTAATTACGATACAGATTGCGGCTGAGAAAGGGCTAAGAAACTACCAGTCCTTCAAACATGACTTAAAATATGCCGTTTACCTGGCCGAAACTGGATGTGATAATTACGACGTGTTTACACGATCCAACTTTGTCGGATCTAATTCATTCCTGGCGTATTGAATGTAGACGTTTGTTATTGGTAAAGCAGTGTCTATTGGCTAGCTGTAGATGATTTTTTGTTTGTAAGTCAACAGACTATAAAACATGCATCAATCAGATGTGAATTGAATCCGACAAAAAGAGGTCTTTATAGGCTATACGTTCACGCGGAACCGGATCAATTTGAGATTCTTAAATTCACTGTGATTTTTAATCATTTTTATCATTCTTCAACCCGTGTGTATATACTAAAAATTTAGGACGAGAAACTTATCTGTGACCGAATTCACATCAGACGAGTTTCCAGGAGACAGTCACTTTAACATGCCGTAATAAATTTAAATATTGAGTCCAACGATTGAATTTTGACATAACAAAAAAGAGGAGATAGCTATTTAGCTTTCTAAATATGTCATTCCATGTCATAATGACGAGAAATAACCGAATAATTGCGTGTTAATTAATAATAATTTGGCTAGCTGTTAATTTCGATTTTTTTAGACACCCTGTATCTTACCCATGCAGCCTAATTTATCTAAGTGCGATGCAGATCAAGATTAGCACTGTTTTTAAATCTTCATTGCCAGGTTTAATCCATCACCAATCGGTAGAAGACTGTTATCAACTCGCGGATCCTTATGCATCTTTTGATTCAGATTATGGATTACGGTTGTCTCTTCATCCTTCTCATCCTTTACCACACGACCATTCCATAAAACCTGCATAAAAAATATTTCTATTTAAACAAACCTTTATAAGACATAGAAAGATAACTTTCTCGAGTGACAGAAATAAATATGGAGAGGATCTTATAGCTAATAGAAGAAATATAATATTGTCAACTTTTTATTTCGGTAACGTTACCAATGTCAGTTAGACTGCGTCCATCACATCGACTAATGACATTATACTTTGTCTGAGTGGAACTCGAACATTAGCGAGTCTAGTTAAGTTGTTTTTGTAAATAGTATACTGCAAAAAATCCATGAGTAAATCTTACTCAATTATTGAGTATTTGCTAATATTACGCAAATATTTGAGTTAAATATATTCACTGCTTGAGTAAGATGAATTTTACTCCTTTATTTGAGTAAGAATAACTCAAAAATTCGACTTATCTTGTTTGAGTAATTTCTACTCATTATAAGAAGTAGCGGCGAAACTTTTGTTTACTCAAAGTTTAAGTAAAATATCTTTACTCAATATTGCGCGTAAAAAGGATTTTTTACTTTTCTAATGAGTAAGAAAGATTGATGTGGCCCAATTTTCGTGTAATTTGTACGCGAGAAATTTTTCGGCAATTTGTCAACATGACCTTGAATCTGAACACGTGGTATTGTTATTCAAAGATGGCGAATAAATCAGAGGTGAGTTCATGAATTATTAATCTTTTCTCTTATATTGGCGTCCATTATAGTCTTTTGTTCATTATAGAACTGTTATACTTAGTTTTAATGCATGATGGATTATTGTCATTTTCCCTAGTTCTAATAAACGTATACGACATGTTTTCGAAATAGATAAAACCCCAAAATTAATATTAACAGCTATACTTAAAACCTTAAATATTAAAATGTAGGTAAATAAAGGGATTCTCACTTACATTATCAATGGCAATGAGCCCTCCTGATCGGAGTAACTGCAAGCCTTTCTCATAATAATTATCATAGTTCACTTTATCAGCGTCGATATAAATGAAATCAAAAGTACCACCTTCACCTGCTGCTAATAGTTCGTCTAAAAAAAGGACATAAATAATTCTGGTTTTGTTAACAAGGATTTCTGTCAATGTGTGAATATGCAACACTAATAAATATATATATAACATTATATCCACTTAACGCCTTTTCATTTTTTCAAACGTTAAATTGGTGTGTTTTCGAACACACGAAGGTGTGTTTCCATACACACCAAGATGTGTTTCCATACACACCAAGGTGTGTTTCCATACACACCAAGGTGTGTTTTCTAAAAGTGCGTATAAAGGTGTGCACAAATTACACACCATGGCGTGATTGAGCACACATTGGTGTGTAGTCAAACACACATTGGTGTGTAGACAAACACACCTTGGTGTGCAATTCTACACACCTGTTTTTTGTATGTAGTACCTCAGATGGAGTGTTTGAATTGGCTCGAAGTACCAAAGTATAAAAATATATGGATATATATGACATATCTTGGTAATCCCAAAAGATGCACAATCTAGGCTTATTCATGTGGTCATAAAACAATATTGAAATTTAAATTCCAATTCAGATTTCATTCTATAAAATAATTATTACCCAACCTAGTGTTTGTAAAGCTGGTTGAATTCTTAAATCAATCTTGTCCATGACCCCGGCCTAAAAATATCAGTGAAAAATAAATATACCAGAAACGAAATGGAGCAACTTCTAATTTATTATGTGTGATGTGTGATATGGCGCGATCTTGGTTGATTCAACAAAGTTTGCTTCACGTTTTCAAGAGCGCAAACTGGATTTGATTTACTTCTTTTCTGTTGAACTCAACGACAACATAGATGCATGGATAAGATAATAGTATAAGATTCAGACAAGATTCAAACAAAGACTTTATATGCAGGGTGTCCCAAAAAAAACGCAACCACTTAAATATGCAAGAATATTAATATTGTTCGGGTTTGCACCATAGTTCAGCTATGTCTGACTTTTAGCATTGTAAATGAAGGATTAAGAGCCATTTTCAATTCCCAGAGGTGCTTATCTACTGCGCTTTAGAGCTGTATTAATGTTTTGCATATTTAACTGGTTGCTTTTTTTTTGGGACACCCTGTATAGTCTTTAATTTGAAGTTGTTTGTGTTTTTGTTCTTCTCTATGACACAAAATTTTTTAACAAGAAAGTAAAGATGCACCATAAATATTCGTAAAAATTATGTATTATTATAATTATTCGTGTGTGTTTGTGTTTTTGTTTACGTTTTCTTTAGGAGAAACGTAAATCCTAAAAATGCTGAATCCTAAATGACGATATATAAACACAACTCGGAATGTGACGCAAACACGTGGGGTTTAGTGACGTATTTTCATATAAATAATAAAAAAAAATTATTTGTTTCGAGAGTCACTGTTTTACTTAGCTGCAAAAATAGTTAATTTCAAAACATTTGAAGTATATGTTCTAGTTTCAATACCAATGAAAACATTCGCGAGTGAAAAGACTGGAACTGGTTTCATTTTTAAGAGATGTCCCTCCATTTATCCCACCAAGATTACCCCATCGAACTGAGCTGAAATTAGAACTAAAATTCTCACATACTTCTTCTATCAAAGGTCTTCCAACATCAAAGTATTCTCTCGAAACATCGCAGCCAATGACTTTACCATCTTTTGGAATTGTCATACGACACTAAGAAGATTATAGCCAGTAAATACACCTAGATGGTAAAAAAAAATGCTTTAGTCGTTCGTTATACCATAGGCAACCCAGAAATGTTTTCGTTCTCGTGGCGCTCCCGGGTGCACGCGAGTATACTCGAACTATTATTTATTATTGTGATATAATAATAGACCGAGTAGACTCGCGTACACGCGCGAGCGCCACGAGAACAAAAACATTTCTGGGTTGCCTAAAGGCTCTGTTACACTGTGCAATTTTTCTTTTGAGAGATGTAAATTTGGCTACTACCGAATTTTTATCTTTATTACACACTCCATGACGTTTCATGCACTTATATTTTGAGAACTCTTCACTAATTTACATCTCTTAAAAGTAGAATTACATCGCAAGTTGCAAGAAAAATTGCACCGTGTAATGCCCAGAAATGTTTTCGTTCTCGTGGCGTACGCGACTTTAAGGTTATACATATTCGCCATATCATGGCGAACCATTATTCAAAACGATGTTGAAAGCTCCGATATTTTAAAAGTTACATGAAATTTAGAAAACAACTGATAATACAATTATAACGCTCCTGAAAATTGGGAAAACTAGTAGAATAACTAGTGATGGATGAACTTACTCGAATGTTGAAGTCTTTAAATCTTATGATCACAGTTATTGCATGAAGCCAGTACAGTAGCGTAGCCAGAACGATAATTGGGGTGGCCCATATTCATATATTCGTGATACGCAGGATTAATTTCTTTTCAAATCAATTGTCTTTGAAGTCTGTTAACATAAATATATGAATATGGGCCCCACAATTATCGCAACTACGCAACTGACTGCCAGTATGAATCTGATTTTAGTACTATTTGATTGCTCATGAAGTGGAAAAGACTTTCACATGGTGCAATAAAAATATATTTTCCGCCTGATGGCATCAATTTTAAAGCATATATGTAGTCTATCTTAAAGTAGTTGCCCGTTTTTTATGTTTGTTTAATTAAGGCGAAAGCGTTGCGCGTCAGTACCATATCGTAAGTGAAAACACGCGAACAAAATTCGAAAAATGTTTTGTGTACTAAATGAGTAAAGCGAGCCTGAATGACACAGATCCAAGATAACTATTGTCCAGGTAAAACATAATTCATTTAAACAAGACGCCTGCTCTGGCGTCAACTCCGGTGTGCCGCGCACTTGTTCAAAATCAAACATAATTCATTTTGGACAAGTGTACTTGTCATGGAAAAAATGGTCAAAATACAAATTTCGCTCGTGTGTATGAGTCAACAAAGAAAACTTGTCAAAGTAATGTGAGGACTTGTATGAGTTTGACCAACGGACCTATTTTGCAGTGGAAGCTAGCATTAGCGCCGTACGTTTCACTGCCTTGGCGATAAAAAACTGCTCAGGAAGAAAGACAGTTTATTGAATTTTGATTCGGAATCATATAGAAAAAGAAATAAGAGAAATACTGAATTACGTTATGATTACATTACAATCCTTACGAAAAAGAAATAAGAGAAATACTGAATTACGTTATGATTACATTACAATCCTTACGTTATTACATTATGCAGAAAGGCGCCTGTTAGCGCGCTTACGTTTTCCACTGTACGATTACATCGCTAACTGCAAACTAAATTGCCAAAGTAAACTTGTTGGCACGTTCCCACGACTGAGCAAATAAAACTTGTCTAGGAAAAAGTTGTCATCGAAAATTTGTTGTACATACACACTGCATTTGCCAATAAAAACTTGTCATATAAAAAATCGTCATATAAAACTTTTTTTTAGGATTCCAGCATTCGCTAGCTTTTAAATATTTTTGGAGGAACCCCGGCTTGCCAATTGCGATGTTTATGTTAATAAAAATGTAGCTTCAATGCAGCTTGCATTACAAATATGAAATACAGACACTAACTAAATTCTTTTTTTAACACAAGACAAGAATTGCGCTGTTTGGCAACTGAAAATGAATTAACTTTAGGGTGCTCTTTTTCTATGAAGAAGTGCCCCTGAAAGCATGTGCCCCCCCCAACTTTAACTTGCTTCCTACGCCACTGGTCGGTAGGGAGGGGAGGTTCCGCAAGCCCTTTTTTCTAAATGGTCGTGGGCCTACGTTGCAGCTCTCCTTATCCAAAACAGTTTCCCAAGGCCTGCATTACGTTAACCTCGGAGGACAGATTGCGTATAAAGCTATTGCGTATACAGTACCAACCTATTTCTATGGCTTTCTTTGCATTTGTCAATTTAAGCAATAACCGCAAAAATTGGCACTGCTCCGCATCGGAGATCATCCTTATCCTGGGCGTTTCAGCAGATGTTTTCTATAAATAAAGAGATAAAAAAGATCAATTGCACAATGGAATCCCTTTACACCACTGTAATCGCGATACACGTACGGTACGAAAGCGGGCAACGAAGAGACAACCAACAAATGAGTGTCATTTCAAATTCGAAAATCAAGAAAAACACAATACACTTGCTTGCATACATATGTCATAATATCAATAATTTCTGGCCTGGTATGGACAAACGTAAATGATTGCCTATGGACCTTAGATTTATATAGCAACTTAAGGCCCTGTTACACGGTGCAATTTTTCTTGCAACTTGCAATGCAGTACGTTCTCCTTTTGTGAGATGTAAATTTGGTGATTACGAAACTTTTATCTTTATTACACTCCTTGTACGTTTCTTACCCTTACTTTTTGAATACTTTGTACTAAATTACATCTATTAAAAGTAGGATTGCATTGCAAGTTGCAAGAAAAATTGCACCGTGTAAAAGCGCCTTTAGACTTATAAAGACTGCAGAGACCTAGACCATATGACCTAGACTTAATACAGTCAGTGTTATGACGTAGTTTGCCAATGCAGCCAGTTGATAAATCAGGGACTGGCAATCTTTTCCACAAATGTGCAATTAACTTCCAATTAGTTAAAATTCCAATAGTTGGAAAAAGTATATTAACTTTACCATGCACAGACATAGAAAAAATGAAAGAACAGAATGAAGACTTTTGCCAATTTCTTAAGACAATCTTTCTTTTAATTTTTGGCGATTCAGTCTGGACAATCTCCAATAAGATTTACTGTTTTAGGGCTGTGCGGATTGACATTCCATTAATTCCCTAATTAATGTTGTACGTGTGTTCATAAGGTTTTCCTCCACAATTTATTGACTATCATGGCCCAAGTTTATTTGATCAAAACAGAGGAACATAAATAATGTCATGGAAATTGTACTTCAAAGATTCACAAGTTTGTAGCATTGAGCGGGAGACATTTGAGCATTTTTTACACAAAGTTAAAGAATATTTCAAATACTGCACTGCATGAAGAAATCATGAACTTCGATCAGCTTAATTAAATTGTATTATTCCTTGCCTTTATACAAATATATACCCTAACAAACAAAACACAATATACATAATATATTTAAGTAGTGGCAGCACAAGAGAAAAGTTGAGAAGGAAAAATTGATATTCTAGATAATTGCTTTAGGCATGTTTCAGAAATAATTTTGTAAATTTAAATCTGTGTAAATTAAGGACTAACATGTAATAACATTCAAACTAATGACTGAGCAAAGAGACTTTCCTCTTTGGGCAAGCAAGAGGAAACATTTACTTGCCTCATGTACCAATTAATTAACAGGCAAGTGTCAAGTTATTCCAATGGCTGGAAGAAAACTGCTGCCAACATTTTTGTAATTTGCTCTATAAAAATAGCTATTTATATTTTTACTGAAATAAGGATGCAAGGTTTTCCTAAAATTGGCACCCCTCAGGCACGTACTTGTTTTCAGGGATGGATACACCCTACATCCCCAGGATGCTTTGCTATGTGACCTGCTTATAATATGCTTACATTTAAAGCGAACCTACACTTTTGTGCAACTTTTTTCCAGTGCAATGCTCTTGCTACTATGGCATAATGCCACTGCTGTGGCTGGAGACGATATATAGCTGGGCTTGGGGGAGGGCAGTGTGTGGGGATGTGGTACCTCCCCCCCAAACATTAAAAATGCAGTCACTGTAAAATGTTTTTTATTGTAAATTTGGACAATATCACATGACAGTGATGACACCCACTTGTTTCTCAATGAAAACCATCCAACAATTTCAATTCAACGAGTAAAATTTAAGCCAAGTTTTAGGAAATTATGTTCTGACATGTCATAAACCTAGATCGAGCTGAAGAGTAGTGAATATTAGGCGTCTCCACTTAATATTCAGACTGCAAACCATACCTCGTATAGTCTCCGTAGTATGTCTGGTTCTGTCAAGGAATTTTTCATAACGTATGCCGCAATTGGATTCGTAAACCCGTCCACATTTTTCCTCGATTTAAAAAGAAATTTTGATACATCGTCCAACTTATCATTGTACGACGACGACGTTGTGGTAGCCATCACAATCAGCAATTTATAGCTCGTTGATTCTGGGGAAAATCGTTATGGTTATGGTGCCAAATACCCAAATTTTCTGCTTCTCCCCCTGCTCTAAATCTGGTAATTATTAAAATCAGGTGGGGCTAAGGTGGGGCTTATTTCCGTCAGATCACACCGAATCGAATCACCAATGAACAATGAACACTGCCACGATGAGCTAATTGGCTCTATTTTCACATTCCTGGCTCCACATTCAGATTCGAATGTAGCGCCAGACAGGGGATTTTTGCAATGAAACCGCGATAACTTCGGAGCGGTTTGAGCTATCGAAAAAAAATTAAATGCCATTCTTTATAAACATTTAATGAATGAAATAAAGCAACTTAGAGCTTTTTAGCTTATCGCATTTATGCTGGAGGCCGAGCAAAACATATGGTAATTTTCCTTCGCCTCGCGATCGAATGTAGAGTCAGATTTAAAACTCTGCACAAAAATGATTATATCTCAAAAACCATTTCGTATACAACAAAAATATTCAATGCCATTCTGCATCAGCCTTAAATGTTCAAACTAAAAGTTTCTAGGACTTTGTAGCTTGTAAGCCTCTCTGCGTAGAACGAGCAAAACGAGTGTTTTGACGCAGCGTCCAAATGCCGTGTGACGGCCGCAGATGCTGAAATAGAAAATTAAATGTTATATTTTCGAAACCCGCGCATATATCGAAATATGCTTAAATGCCATTCTGCGTCAGCATTGGAAAAATCCAATTTATCAATCCGAAACTTTTTAACTTGTGTCGTATGGTCTGTAGACCGAGCAAAACGTATGTGCCATCATGCGCCACCATATGTTAATTTGAAACACCAAACTACATGTCGCGAACATATCGCCGTATTTCTCCAAAACGAAAAAGCGTGGCACAAAACGCTTCAATGCCATTCTTCGTAAATATAAAAGCAACAATATCTATGAGTTTTGGCCTTCGAGGTCATTCCGTCTGATAGGAATTGCGAGCATAACAAGTCTTGCTGAAACCCCTAATCTTGTCGGAAACGCAAAAGAGTGGGCACAATTTTGAGGCGAAATCAAAATATCTCCTCAATGCAAGGTTGTTTGGCTAAAATCTCTTACTCCATTCTTCGTTGGCATTAGAGGCACCAATCTAACTAAAATTCATTTGTTTCTGTAGTTTAGTTTTTAACGTAGAGCGAAAAGAAGCAAACAATATTGAAGTAGGCACCCCCTGATTCACCGGTCAAAACGAATGCATTAATTTGTTATCATTTCTGGGGGTTTTCCCTGTGTGAGAACCATTATATTAACCATGGTGTGATTGATCTCCTCTACAAACTTGATGTTGCTATTATCTTGCTTATAACTTATCGCAACGGATACAGCCTGCTTACCGCAATTTGCGCATTATTTGCTAAAATGCGCTGTTAACCAACTTACGGATGGTTAACCAACTTAAGCATTTGCGGAAACAGTTAGCTAGCAGCGGTTTCGCATTTAGAAAAATACAGAAAAACATCCTGTTACGTTTTACAGACTTTCCGTTTGGAAACCAACAAATGTAACTATAGTTTATAAGCAGGGTTTAGCTTATAGTTATAAGCAAGATAATAGCAACATCAAGTTTGTAGAGGAGATCAATCACACCATGGTTAATATAATGGTTCTCACACAGGGAAAACCCCCAGAAATGATAACAAATCAATGCATTCGTTTTGACCGGTGAATCAGGGGGTGCCTACTTCAATATTGTTTGCTTCTTTTCGCTCTACGTTAAAAACTAAACTACGGAAACAAATGAATTTTAGTTAGATTGGTGCCTCTAATGCCAACGAAGAATGGAGTAAGAGATTTTAGCCAAACAACCTTGCATTGAGGAGATATTTTGATTTCGCCTCAAAATTGTGCCCACTCTTTTGCGTTTCCGACAAGATAAGGGGTTATAGCAAGACTTGTTATGCTCGCAATTCCTATCAGACGGAATGACCTCGAAGGCCAAAACTCATAGATATTGTTGCTTTTATATCTACGAAGAATGGCATTGAAGCGTTTTGTGCCACGCTTTTTCGTTTTGGAGAAATACGGCGATATGTTCGCGACATGTAGTTTGGTGTTTCAAATTAACATATGGTGGCGCATGATGGCACATACGTTTTGCTCGGTCTACAGACCATACGACACAAGTTAAAAAGTTTCGGATTGATAAATTGGATTTTTCCAATGCTGACGCAGAATGGCATTTAAGCATATTTCGATATATGTGCGGGTTTCGAAAATATAACATTTTAATTTTCTATTTCAGCATCTGCGGCCGTCACACGGCATTTGGACGCCGCGTCAAAACACTCGTTTTGCTCGTTCTACGCAAAGAGGCTTACAAGCTACAAAGTCCTAGAAACTTTTAGTTTGAACATTTAAGGCTGATGCAGAATGGCATTGAATATTTTTGTTGTATACGAAATGGTTTTTGAGATATAATCATTTTCGTGCAGAGTTTTAAATCTGACTCTACATTCGATCGCGAGGCGAAGAAAAATTACCATATGTTTTGCTCGGCCTCCAGCATAAATGCGATAAGGTAAAAAGCTCTAAGTTGCTTTATTTCATTCATTAAATGTTTATAAAGAATGGCATTTAATTTTTTTTCGATAGCTCAAACCGCTCCGAAGTTATCGCGGTTTCATTGCAAAAATCCCCTGTCTGGCGCTACATTCGAATCTGAATGTGGAGCCAGGAATGTGAAAATAGAGCCAATTAGCTCATCGTAACACTGCCAATGAATCGTGCTCCATATATAGAGATCAGTGTTTCACTTGGCCTGTCATGATGGCCAGCGGAGGTATTTTGAGCCGCCACGAATGCAAAGTCACGTTTTGTTCTATTGAGCTTTGATCAAAACATTTATAGAAGTTTGTAATATTAGGGTTTGTAACATGGGTAAGTTTTATTTTTATATGCAAAAAGTGCGATTTTATATGTGATTTAGGAATAGATTTTTCCTGACCCAAACTGACAATGGTACCTATACATTGATTATAAAGTTCATATTAAAATCATAAAGCTAACAATTCATGCTATTATATGTACTCTCTTTATGACAAGAATATCCTATATTAATCTCTATTATTATTAATATACCAATTTCTTTTACTATAGGTGGGTTTTTTTCCAATTTATTTTCATCCTTATTTGGTTCAAAAGAAATGAGGATTCTCATTCTTGGTTTGGATGGTGCTGGAAAGACTACAATATTATACAGGTAAATACCTGGGCATCTTTGGACTCTGATCATGCAAATTCAACCCCACATATGCCGGAACTTTATCCAAATGCCCAACAACTTCAACCATTAGTTATCTTTATTTGAACATGTTTATCAGGATGATATATGTACAGTGTTTTGTGAAAGTTTGGAGCTTGTAATGACTAGCAATATGTCACAACTATTTGAAGTTTACAATGGTCTTGTGCTTATTTATAGGTTTAGATAAAGTCAATTTTAGTGGGTTACTGTCTGTGAGTTAGTACATATCAGGGTTAGAATTTAAGAATTAAATCTGACCTGAACTATTAGGGCTATACTGCAGGGATAAATTAATTAAAAATTTACCTGGGTACTGCGATGTTGAAGTCAAAAGAAAGAAAATTAAAAATTTTCAAAACTCTCTCAAATAGGCTTCAAGTTGGTGAAGTTGTAACCACAATTCCAAGTATGTGTTTAAATTTTCAACTCGCATTATCATCAGAAGGTTGTATGTGTCTGTCTATTTGATACATACAGTGTATATACAGCACAGTATTAGTATGATAACAGATACATTCTAACATTAAATACTACCATTATTCACACAACATTTCCATATGTACTGTACATGTGTGTGATTGTATTTTTTAGCAATTGGCTTCAATGTTGAAACAGTTACTTACAAGAATCTGAAGTTTCAAGGTAGGGCTATTGCTTTACAATAGGCTGTGAGTCAGAAATACATGTGCATGTTCCTAATAAATGCTGGAAATTAATATCATGATATTATATATATTATCGGATATCACCAATATCCAAGATAGATTTTCACCTCGAAAGGCTACTAATGAAGTATACATTTTCTCCTTTCTTATAACAACATGTTTTATGTCCATCCCTTGAACTGAGTTTGCCAATAATCTAACATTACTTGTTTTATTTCTAAACAGTGTGGGACTTAGGAGGTAAGTGTTATTATACACTATCTTTCAGTTTTGTTTTTACTGATGAGTTTAGAAGAGTAAATTTCAAGTTCACTGTAGCTAGATTAGTTTCTCCTTTCACTTATAAATCGATTATTGTATGATTGTGGATTTCTTTCATTCTTGTCCAACAAATTATATGTAGATTTACATATTAGCTATTAGCTGGTTAAGAGATCCAACCATCAGCAGATAGCATTTCTAGATCAGGTGAAGGGGGACTTCTAGATATATTATGAATTTAAGTTGCTGCTGCTGAGTACATTAGATATTCTGATATAGGCTGACAGGCTGTTGTGTTTCCATGATGGGATTTATGTGTTTCTAACCACATTTGCATTAATTGGATAATGTGTCTTTTTTTAGGTCAAACAAGTATCAGGTAAGAGACCTTACAGACATGTTTGGATTACCAGTTTCTCTAAATAAACGTGATTAATAGATGTCCTTCACAACATCTACAATACTTACGTACATAAAAGAATACAATAGCGATCTCTTAAATCAAGAAAAACAATTTCACATTTCCCTCAAGTGCACGTACAGTACCAGTGTACCATGGTCAGATAGGTTAAAGATTCCCATACCCGAATAACTCAACTACACTGTAGTAACACTATCCTACCCTGAAACATTCTTACCCTAGCTAGCTTGTGCCTTAGTCCCTGAGTCCATACCAAGGAAGAGTAAGCTCATACTTTACCGTGGTATGACTCGGCCACAGGCTAGCTATTCTTGTGCCAACATGTGCGTGAATAAACCAGTGAGATATTTTCCATAGTGAGATATCCTCATGCAAGCCTCCCAGATCGTCAATACAGCTTTCTCATTATGCGAATGCGCGGAAAGCCTGATATTGCGCGAAGTGTGATTGGCTTGTTAGTTTTGCGGAGCCAATCAATCACGTCATCATGAGAAAGGTCTGTTGCATGGGGTCCTGGCTGATACTGAAGAACAAGCTTTTCAACAGATTCACCGATGATGGAAAATACCGTGAACTAGCTAGCTGTATCTTGTTCTTTTTTCTTCCCTAGACCCTACTGGCGCTGTTACTATGCCAATACAGATGCAGTTATATATGTGGTAGATAGTGCTGATAGGGACAGGATTGGTATCTCAAAACAAGAACTCCTATCCATGCTTGAGGTAAATGTAAAGCCCTGTTTATGCCTGCTTTCCATTGAGTCGTAATTGTCGTGAACAAGTTATTTCCACCGATGACGAATGAGAAAAAATTGTCCGTTTTATTTCTGGCATATGTATAGAAATATTCTGTCATTGAATATCTACAACTTTTATAAAGATATAGAGCAGTTTTTGTAGTTAAATTATCAGGTTAAGGCCCAAACAGACCGGACGCGAATTGGCAACGCGGCGCGAATTTTCAACGTTTTTAATTTTTCAAAATCAAATAAATTTTAAACTATCATAATATTCTTATAGATTACATAACAATAAAACATTTTGACTGTTCTAGCGTCCATAGTTTCCAAATTTTGCTTCCACAATTTAATTTATATCCTTCTGAAAACTCAAAATTCGCGTCGCGTTGCGTCCGGTCTGTGTCGACCTTTATTTATACGTGTATATACGTCGTAAGATCTGGCCTAAAGATAAGCAACTATATACTGTATTGTCCTCTGTCAGAAATCAGAATAGCGGAAAATACACCATAAAAAGCAAAACTCCAGTAAAAACAAGAGATACGTGGAGTGGCAACAACACTTCATACGGAATTAGGGAGCGAAGAAATGATCGAACTATTTATACCAGCTCGCGTCTTATTTACGTTGCGTCTTATTTTGCCTCGTATAAATTACCCTATTATGCCTGTTTGTTCTAAACCAACTGCTTACAACCAGAAAAGATCGTAAGCCCCGTTTACACTACACTGAATTTATCGGCACGGCACGGCTAAAATTGGTACCCGTACCCAATTTTTTAAGTGTTCAAGGCACCAAAACAAAGGCCGAGAACAGATGAAATGAGCACGGGTACCCATTTTATCCGTGCCGTGCCAATAAATCGAGTGTAGTGTAAACGAGACTGTAGTCGTACAAGATTTTGTGATTCTCTTTGTAACTAACTGTACGGTAGTCAACTTAGCATCAAATGTGATATAACAACTGCCTAAAATAAACTTCAATGCCTAAAATAGGCAAAAACACTTCTCGACGTTTCGACCTGAGGGCATTCGTCAGGAGAGTTAGTAGGATTCTGTACTCAGTCTCTTCACGATTCAAATTCCACATTCCTTTAACCTTTCTATTCTTCTACAAATATTGACGCTTTGGGGTAAAAGTCTATGACTTAATAGGCTTAGCCTTCGTTTTGGGATTAATGTAGCTACCAGTATAGATTGTAAAAATCAATATTTAAACCTGTCTCAAAAATCTTCTTCACAGGAAGATGAGCTAAAAAGGGCAATTCTTATGGTCTTCGCCAATAAGCAGGTGAGGGTGAAGTGTTTCATTTTTACTATTCAGAAAATCATGAAAAAACACGTGTAATAAATTTTAATTATTTTAGTTCCTCAAATCGTCTTCTCTCATCTCCATACCCCTTAGGGTGCATTTCCACTTGCAGAGAAAGAGTTTGCTAGCGAAATATTTGCATGCATGTTTTCTTTTGAATTTTGACGGAATAAATAGATTAGTTCAGCTTAACTCTTCTCATTTAAGGGCGACTTTCCACCTGGCGGAATTTTGCGCCAATTTTGCCCGAATTTTCGTTGTCTGCGCTCTTCATGCAGAACTAATGTGAAAAACCAGGCGCTATAAAACACCGAACAAACACGTGTTTTATAGTGCCCTGGAAAAGCAAAAAGAAATTCCGCTTCGCGCGCAAAATTCCGTCTAGTGGAAAACAGGCTTAAAAGAAAATACGCAAATATTTCGCTAGCGAACCATTTCTCTCCTAGTGGAAATCCAGCCTTGATTGCATCACTAGTTGAAACACTCCCTCCAGTATCTCAAAATATATACAAATCTACTGCAAAAACGTACGAAAGTGTGTTTAGCATCTCCATCGTTAAAATGATATCAACTGGTCATGTAGGATATGGAAGGTTCAATGTCAGCGACAGAAGTCTCGACAGCTCTGGGTTTAGCAGCGTTAAAGAGTAGAACGTGGTCAATATTTAAGACATCAGCGTTGAAAGGCGAAGGATTAGAAGAAGCCATGGAATGGTTAGTTCAATTATGTTTTTATGTTATCTTAATTGCTAAACGATCTAAACGAGGCGTTCTGTCATTTTTCACAGTAACCTTTTATAGAAACTCGATTTTCACAGAATGGGCCGGAACGGATACCTGTATACTATAGTTAATAATGAGTTAATAATGAACTACCCTACGTGCTGTGCGGAAGCCGGATAGTGCTTTCCGCCAGATTCGATTATCTGAATCAAATTGACGTAATCTAATAACACGCTATCCGACCAACCTCCTCCGCAGGCCCTTTTCGGGCAAATATGGCGGGCGGTGATATTTTGCGGGTAGAAATTTAAACCGCATTTTCCAAAATCGCCCGAAATGCTCCCTAGCGCCTGCGGAGGAGGTAGCTATCCGACTATCGTTACATACGTCAATTTACGCATTCTCTCATGCACAATTAACGTTCTCTGTAGCCTGGCGGTTACAGCACTCCTCCGGAATCGCGTATGCCGTAGCTTCGATTCCCAAGGGAGGACCAGAGTTGCATTTTTTGCGTTTGAATGCCTGAGCACTCTGTTGGGACCCACAAGTTTTTAAATGTTTGACATGAGCATTTTTATGCATGATGACAGTGAAATTTGTTTGTACGCACAAATGATTTATTAACAATTTTGCCACTTTGCAAATATGGATAACAATTCTAGAGGTTTAAAGGGTCTTAATTTCGAGTGGAATTAAACACATTTCAAATTCAAGCCAGAAAAAGTTGAGTTTTATATGATGGTAATGCCGGGAATACACATTAACCACGCTTGCTCTTGTCAGCTACCTCTGTAGCTCAGTGGCAAGAGAATTGCACCGGCATCGCAAAAGCGTAGGTTCGATTCCTGCCAGAGGACCTATAGTTGGCTCATTTTTCCATCAACTGTTCCAGGCTTGAATTTGAAGTGTGTATAATTCCACTCGAAATTAAGACCCTTTAAACCTCTAGAATTTACCTGCATCGAGTAAAGTGCCAAAAATCATATGGATAACAATATTTGAATTTGCAACTCAAACACAATGACCTCGACACGTTCCTCTTCTCTAGCAAATTTTAAGTCTTGTGTTTAGCATTTTATTAAGTTGAAATTTGCGTTAATGATACACACATGCAAGAATTCGCGAACAAGTCAAAAGACATTCAAGTTTTAACAAATTTTGCTTTTGGGGACACCCTGTAAAAAATATAATGATGCGTTTCCTGTTCAAATTTATAGAAATCTTTTTATTAATTTAATTTTTAGGTTGGCAACAGCGTTGAAGACGAAGCAATAGAATTTTTGGAGACAAAGGATTTTGAAAAGAATGAATTTTTATACTGTACATCGTACGAAAATGGACGTAGTTATTATTTGAGTAAAGAACGTAACACGGGTCTAGATGTTAGGGGAGCTATCTTCTTACTGTAGTTTACAATCGCAGGCTTTCAATGCCCCCTTGTTAGCGAAACAAAAGACTTTCTACGCGTTGATCAGCCCTGTTTTGTTAAAAATTGACTCTGTCTGATCTGATCATCTGAAAGGACCTTTTCACTAGGCGCCGTGCAAACACGACACATGCATGGATGTAAATTATTGTTTAATTTTACCGCGATATTTAAAGTTTACCCCCTATTTTCATCAAACATGACGTAATATGACGTAATAAGTCACGTGACCTCTATAGCCAAGTCGCAGACCATTTCAGCTTGCATGCAAATTAACCCATATCAGATGTTGTGATCATGGAATAGTCGATAAAACTTAACCATTTCATACCACGTGATTTAAATGGGTTAATTTGCATAGAAGCTGAAAAGGTCTATTGTGTTCTAGGGCTGCTTTCCACTAACCCCTTTTTCATACGCACGTTCACGCACGTAAAACTGGTAATTCTTAAAAATTCTTATGCATGTCATGCATAGGAGTGTATTTGAAAAAAAAACTGAAAGATCTGTATATTTTAGTATGCATTTGTTCTATTATAAAATTTAGAAACATTCACAGTTTTTTGCGTGTAAAAAAACGCGTATTGAAGCTAGTCGAAAGCAGCCTTAAATTTTATGCAGATTCGTGTCCAGGTCAGTCCTAAGCGCAACATGCAAAAATTTAATTGGGTCTTGATCCGTTTGAACTGGATGATTGATGTGCCTCTATAATAATTTGCAGTTTAAACTGCCGCTGTTTTTATTACGATTTTTGTGAAACCTCACATGCAAAAGTTTTTATTGAATCTTTTCAGTATCGCTAAACCACACTGAATCATCCACAGAAAGGGACCCTATATAGTCCCCTTTTTTTCTAGACGAATTTATTCGCGCGACACGAAGTAATATTTGAAATTCGGTGATGTGATTGGTTTGCAAAAAAATTCGCCGCGAAAAAGTAGAAACGCTTTCTACGCACGAATAAATTCGCCTAGTAGAAAACGGGCCTACGCATGCATGTTATTGCGGTTATCCTGCTTGTACATCGTTCAAATGTTGTAAACTTATACGTGTGTTACACAGTTACCTAAAAAGATATGACAGTACAAATGACCGCCTTGACAAAGACGAGTCAAAATTTGAACTAATTCAAAGCTTTAAAATGGGAATGTAGATTAAAGTTTATTTGACGGAAACCCGTGTTTCAATTCCGATTGTCTGTAACAATAATCAAATGAAATGTACAATGTTAGCGCTGAAACATTGATGGGAATAATCATAGTTTTAACACAAAGTAATTAATTGATTCAGAGCATAGGCGCCCAAAAATTGCGCGAGAAATTTTTCGGTAATTTGTCAATATAATGAAATAATGTATAATTACATAAGATAGGGAGCTCTTTTTTTTTACGTTTCGAACCTTACCACTTAGACTATGACAAACTACCTCAATTATATTGTCCAAAACTAATAAAAAAATGTATAACGAATTACGAATGAAATATAGTATTGCGAATTACGATTTAAAACTGCTTTTAACATGACAAAATACGGTAATATTTATATAGTTTTTGATCAAAAGCTTTTCGTACGATGCGGGGTGACAGTGGTCCCTGTACTCGTCATTGTTTTTAAATATTTTACATGATCCTATTGGCTGAGGTTTGTTGGTCTGTTTTTTCAACCAATAGGATCATGTAAAATATTCATAATCCTCAAACCAACTGTCAATGTTTTGGAAACTCTCTAATATGCAACAATGCAGGAGTTCCCTTTCAGGGGAATCTGCCCTCTTGCCTCCGATAGGCTTGAAAATTGTATGAAGGGATCTTTATTTCCAATCCCGTTTGATACTCGGGATGAAGTCAGAACGTGGTAAGAACAAAAACTGACGACCACTCGCCTACGGTTTAGTTTGTACCAACCACTGAACCGTGTGTCTATTATACCGCTGTGTTTACAGTCGTGGCAATAGAAGCGTTACGAAAAATATCGAGTAATTAATTTGCTCAAATTTATCAGTTAGCTCACGGAGTTCATCAAATATTTGAAAAACTCCTAACTTCCGGTCTCGAATTGACCACTATCTATTCCTATTGGTTAATGAAATAAGTAGATGCATATGATTGGACAGTTCGAAACCGGAAGTTAAGAGTGTTTTAAATAGTTGAATAATTTGATGAACCACTGAGTGGATTCCTTCATATTTTTCGGAACGCTTTTATTGCCGCCGCTGTAAGTTATATTAGTTGAGTTTTGTGTTGCGCGATGTTATGTGAAAGCAAAGAATAAACTTTTTTCTATCTTTCTACTCGTATTAGAATCGCGATTCCTAAGATAACACATTGTATTACTAT
Source organism: Dendronephthya gigantea (assembly GCF_004324835.1). Classification (NCBI taxonomy): domain Eukaryota; kingdom Metazoa; phylum Cnidaria; class Anthozoa; order Malacalcyonacea; family Nephtheidae; genus Dendronephthya; species Dendronephthya gigantea. Next base: position 355,258 of record NW_021163130.1, read on the forward strand.
CAATAGTGTTACCGTGAATATTTTGTTTTTTACGCTTTTCAATTCCACATTTATTTTTTCCGTTGTCAACTCACACACATTATTTATCCCTACTTTGATTGTCCTGTCCATGTTTTCCATCTTCCTCTCCATGTTTTCCATCTTCTTTTCTAGATTTCCTAGATTTCTTCTTATGTCGGTTAATTTCGTATTCGCATCTTCTGTTGTCGTCCCCATGTTCCCCACGTCCCTTCTTATATATCTAACATTCGTCCCCGTCTCATGTATCGTCTTCCCCAAACTTTTAATCTTAGCGTCAATGTTTGTCATTTCTTTAGCCATGTTCGCAATTTTTGTATCTACGTTCGCCGTCGTCGACGTAATTCTTTCAATTTCAGTCTCTACGATAACAAACGCCAAATTTATGCGTTCACAGCTGTGGCATTTCGATCGTCTAAACTGGCAAACTTCATGCTGGTGATAATTAAAATCTCGTTTATTGACTACCTCATGGCAACCTTCATTTCCGCAAAACACGGGTTGAAAACCGCACACTTCGACGTGTTGCTGCAGGTTTTGTAGCTGTATACGGTCCTGACAACCCCTGCTGTAATGATCACAACGAATCATTAACTCGTTTAAAACATTTTTCACAACTCTCGGGATTTCGCTCAATGATTCGACAGTCATCAACCCGGTGCACGTTGGGCACGCTTGGCAGTTTTTATGAATATGCTTCGTGATACAATCGCGACAAAAATAATGTTCGTTTCGACACATCACAGGATCTTTTAACACATTGTAGCATATCAAACAGTGAAGGAATTCGTCCACATTCGATTCAAATCTTTCCTCTTCGTACCCCGACTCCATTATTTTGTGCTTTTCTATCGCGTTATTGCTGAACAAAACGTTCCTTATCAACAGGACACGGTTTAATAAACGTGAGAAGACTGTGTTAACACGACGCCATTACCCAAAACAACAACTTTAATATGTCACGTGGTACCTGAATACAACAGGTACCCGAAGAACATATTGTAACATCTTCCCCTTTAACAGTTATGTCGCTCGGAACATCTGTAGCACTGAGCTATATAATAATTCCTTTTTTTCCTTGAGTTATGGGCTGATATGCATAAGCATGATGTTCTAAGGAAAACATCACATAACAACATATTTTCTGCCGGTAACCTTTAGTCGGCGATTGATATCCGAAAGATAATCCAAATTTCTGACAAGACTCGAAAAATATTCAAGTATTTTCAAAAATTTTATACAGAAATGTATGAATAATGAAAATAAATAAATAAATAAAATAACCTGTCAGCTAATCGTATATAAAAATCCTTCGTCCACAATTTTTTTTTACGTTTTAATATTAATATTTTCTCTGGCATTCGCAAAACAGCGTCCACGATTGTATAGAACTGAAATAAACGCCTTATTGCAACGCTTTGTAGCACAAAAATAAATCGAAAAATACAAAACAGCAAGGTTTCCAATTCATGTTTCACGGCAAAAAAAATATTCATAAAAAACCAGGGGGGAAATACTGTTGTTTAGATAAACCAGGGGGGAGCATCTCTCGTAGCGGGCTCAGATTTGAGCCTGGTCAGTGGTAATTACCCTGGGCAAAGGGGACCATATGGCGTCAGCAAAACTTCTGCGCAGTGCGCAGAAGGCAAAATCCGCCATGTTTTTTTGTGCAAAAAGATGGCGGCGAAGTTACCGAAAAATGACGAACCGGTCCTCCAGGAATTATTATATAGCTCAGTGATCTGTAGTTACCGTACGTATTCCATATATGGCAGTGATTGCACAATATGCAAGAGCAAATACATGACGCTGAACAACAAATACATGACGCTGAAAAGCAAATACATGACGCGTGCTTGGTCTTGGGTCCAAGCTTCCCACTTCGCGGATGTACAAGATGGCGGCTAAAGGCATGGAGTTTTGTTTAGTTTGGTGACTAAAACCTTTGTTTGTTTGTGTATATTCAATATATATGACAAGATATTTATAATCTTAAAGGTAGGAACGGCTTAGAACCAAATCTGTATTATATTTATTGTACTGATTGAAAAATAAATATTGCATTACTAATTTTTATTAGGCTAGTCAACTTCAGCAAATGCAATAGCAAAATATTTGGTTTCAAACACAAAAGCTTTTTAGTAGTTTATTACTGAGTAATCTACAGTGTGAAGCTGTCAATAAGATTTAATATCCTTTGATATTTCTTACTGCAAATCCATCCTGGACTAAAATCCATTAAATAGAAGAGACGTATTTTATTATACAGTGCCATATGAAATAGTTGGGCTATTACCTTATCTGCACAGCTGGTATACTACTCTAACGAAATTCAAGAACCCCGTTATTAAGATAGAGCTAGAGGAATATTAGTTTAAAAGAATGTCTCAATAGAGACATCCCTGCACTATTTGATTAACATGGCAACTTGATATATCAGAGTTTATATCATATGCCACTCATGGTGAAATAATTATCAATGATCTTTTCTTATATGCGTGTAGTTCAGCTGTACTGGCTGTGGAATAGCGGCATCTTAAAATTAACGATTGAGATTCCTTGACATGCATGCTTGTGATATCTGTCTCACTGAGATGCTGGAACTAGCCACACTTGTTAATACTATTGTAACATCCAAAGACAATAACAAATATGAATGATATTTTACACAGCTGTGTCTACTCACACAGAAACCTTAAAAGAAGCTTTATTTGCTTGCTGAAGCCATTGTGTATAAATATATACATAGAGCCAATATCAAATTTGGTACTTACAATCAGTGTTGGTAGATAGCTGCATATTTGAGGCCAAACAACATCACACTAGTTCTTTGTTTCCTTTGTCTTTGCCTTTTATTTTCTTTGTTTTCTTGATAGCACTAATGACAATTTGGCCTCAAATATTTGCATATCTACCAACTCTGCTTACAATATGGTTTTTTAGCAACACAGAAATTGTGTATAAGATTGATTACAATTCAATACTGTACAACACCATAATAATGTCTTCTTGAAATTGTAATTATTATACTTGATAGCATCTCCTATCTGCCTTCTGAAAATAGTAGGTTGACTTGTTGATTGTTATTCAAAGTATTTACTGGAAATTACCCATTGTTGCTAGATGACAGGCTGTAAAGTTGCAGTCATGTTACATGTAAGCTGAAATGTAAACAATTAACCCAAGAAAAACCAGTTCGGTGATCAGTTTATTGGTGACATTTCACAGCAATTTTAAACAAAATAGTTTTGTTATACTTTTAGAATATAATATATCTGTACTGTTACAGTAACACTCCCCTTGCTACTTAAATATATATATATATATTAATATATATATAATATATATATATATATATATATTATATATGAATTATGGAAATATTTATGACACAACCCTCAAGACATGCAGGTATGTAAATAGTACACTAGGTAAGAGGCTGAATATTGCATAGATTGTAAATATGCTGAGTTATACATGTATTGCTACTAACTGAAGATCAAAAGTAGGGTTAGCCTCAGAGCAATGCATCTTTTATTTTTTTACCTTGTCGAACACCAGACAATTTTTTCTGCGATGGGCTAATCACATGTATGTGTTGCCACTTTTATTAGCTAATAAACGGTAGCCTCTATAATACATCAGACTAAATATTTGTTTTCTATTGATCTCTATCGGTCAAAGTTCACAGTCTTATAACTTCAGAATAACTTCGGAGGTTAACAATGCCTTCTGTATTTATGTGTTAAATAAGCACTAAATACACCCAAAAATTGCCCCATTCTATAATATTTTATGGTAATACTATTTGCAACTTGTGGGAACTATAGAACACTGTGGCCTAAATAATTGAGTTGATGCAACAAATTCTTTATTCGTATTTTATATAAGCCAGCATTACCAAGGGCAACCACAAAAATATTGTAAAAAATATTCTTGCCGTTCAAAGGAGCATAATGGTTTTCTTTTCTAAGTATATGGGTTCGATTCCCATAATGCTCTACTCTAGACTACCGGCTGCAAGAATTTAGAACGAATAATTTTTGGAACTCAAGAAGGTTTCGTAACTTCGTTTGTACATTGCACGTTTTGCTGTAAATGACAACAAAAGGGACGTAATGTATCTCCGAAATGGAAAGTAGGGCTGAGAGTTTTCCTATAAAAATACTGCTTTGTCGGAAAATACCCGGCGCAAATTCTCTCGGTGCCTAAATGCTACAGACAACACGCTGATCGATCAAATCAACGCACAATAAATCAAATCTGATAAAGATTTACAGAGGCCGAAAACTTGATTCTCACAAGACTTCTTGATTTTTTGTATTTTTACTATGTGTATTTTACCGAGTAAAGTCGCTTTAACAAACTCTAATAAAATCACACCCCTTGCTGCGTTTTGTCATTTGGAACATGACGCGTAAGCCTAAATCCAGACATGTACGCATATACATGTAACCTGACCAAACTTGCATCGATACCTGAAGATGTTTTCGTAACATGTCGCATAACCCCAAGCTTAGAATCCAGTTATCGTTAAAATTATGCACACCATCACTGAACTCTTGGTATCTGTACGGAAGCTTACATTCATCGCAGAACTTTACGTATACAGAAACCCCTGAAAAAATTAGGTGAACATTACTGCAGTGCTACAGGATTGAAAAATCAAAGTTTCTTGATCGCTCAACATACTGTGACCGAAGTGTATATGAGATGCTAGAACATGTCACCACAAATCAGAACTGTATCACTTAACTATAGAGTACCATACAGTAGTGTAATAGCATGTTCTAAAAAATACCCTACCTTCAATAATTCCTTTTAATGTCACAATTTTGGCATTCCTCGTAATACAAACAGGCTCACTTAAAGGCAGGTTACAATACAAGCAAGATGTCTCCACTGGGCAAAGGCTGAAGTTATAAAACAAACATTTAATGATACGCAGCAAGATGAATGTATTATTTTGTTATGTTGCGTTATGTTGTGTTATCATGCCAGACAACTATATTACCACATAAAGGCCAAGACACAATGATAAAGAAAGCATTAATGTATTTAGTACCTTGTAATAAAGTCGTCTTTTTGCACTGTCAAGGAGAGTGGCAGCTTTGCTGGGATTTTCTTCTCGGGAAAAAGATACCTCACAAGTTTAACTGCATTGTCTCCAATCGGGGGATAGAATTTTCCAGATTGATTTGGGAGAAGAACTTCTTGCATATCACCACCGATATCTCTCTCAAGCTCAGGAAGAGCATTACCATCTTCCATATGACCTTCCTCTTCTTCGTTTGAAGTGATTCGAACAAGACCAAGAGCCTCACGATGCCACTGAGACAGCGCCCATTTCACAAGAGATTTATGAACACAAGAACGGCGAGAACGGCAACATTTACAATGAAAAGAAGAGCCCTCTTTGTCAAAAGAGACTACTACACGATTACAGAAGGACCAGTAATGATCTCTTTTTACGTTGGCGAAAACAGAAAAGTGAAGAAAGCGAGGTGAATCCGTCGAGACAGGCATTTGCACAACTAATGGTACACCAAGGATAGAAGACTGCCTTTGCCACTCTAAGCATTCTACTTTCCGTTCCGGCTTTAACCACTTTAGAGTGTCTACAATATAGCTTAATGACTCTTCTTTGAGATGACATGAGGGAGCAACACGTGGACAGGACAAGAACTGAGAAGATCTTAGGTGGTCACATAAAAAATTAGTTTGTCCACTTCTTGATGCTGTGGCACTTAATTCACAACAAATTTCTGCACTACAAACAATGGACGTTGGGTGATTGATCTTATATTGGCAATGGATTGGATGGTCAGTTCCTCGCATTTGTTGCCGAATCAAGTAAATCCCATTTGATGAATCAACACAAACACCTCTCAAATGCCTCGATGAAGTAATACCTTTCCTATGATCACCACCATGTTTTGTTTTAATATGGTTGCTGATGGAGTTTGGATGGAACTCTCTGCAACATTCTGGAAAAGGGCACTTCACTCGAGCAGATGGTTGTCGCACTGATCTTGGTTCTGATGGTCTGTAGCAAAACACTGACTGAAACTCGTTAAACTGCTGCTGCATTTCTGGTTGTTGTTGCTGTTGTTGTTGTTGCTGTTGTTGATGTTGCTTCTGTTGTTGTTGCTGTTGTTGTGGCTGCTCTTCTTCCTGTTGTTGTTGCTGTTGTTGTGGCTGCTCTTCTTGCTGTTGTTGTTGTTGTTGCTGTTGTTGTTGATGTTGTTGCTGCTGCTGCTCGTGCTGTTGTTGTTGCTGTTGTTGTTGTTGTTGCTGTTGTTGTTGCTGTAGTTGTTGCTGTTGTTGATGCTGTTGTTGTTGTTGTTGCTGTTGTTGTTGCTGCTGTTGTTGTTGTTGTTGTTGTTGTTGTTGCTGTTGTTGTTGTTGCTGTTGTTGTTGCTGTTGTTGTTGTTGCTGTTGTTGTTGCTGTTGTTGTTGTTGTTGCTGTTGTTGTTGCTGCTGTTTTTGCTGTGAAGGCAAAAAAATGTGTGTTTTCTCAATATGTTTAAGAGCATCAGCTTTACGTTTAAAGCCACTATTACATCCAAAGCAATGGTAGTGAGTGGATTCGCGCAGCTTATCATTTGAACCATTTCGGCTAGATTGAAAAGTGCATGCCAGTTTACACCTCAAAATGGTGAAACCTAGAAATAATAAATCATATTCTTAAATTGATTATATCTTAAGTTTACCTATACAAGCATTACGTTGCAATACAATTAACCCATTAAAAATGACAGCACTCCCTGGGTAAAATGTAACACCATATGGGAGTACAAAAATAAACTTCTTACAGAAATTGAGGAGCAAGACCTCTTTACCTCAAGACCGTTTATACTCTGTGTTGATTACATATGATTAAGTCTGCAACTTGTCTGTTTAGGGCAGATTAAAGCTACCCTGACAAGTGCAAGTAAAATAGTGGGAGTTATCATCACAGCTCCAGCATAAATATTCAAAGCAGTCATTTAGGAAGTGTACAGTTTAACCCATTCGGCACCAGCACTCTCTCCTTGACAAGTAAATCATCTGGCATTGGACAGAGTAAATACTAAAGTAGGGCACATCAGGGTGCAATGCAACTCAATGGGTTAAGTATCAGTGTGCATGCAATTTATATATGCCACAAGCCAATAATCATGCTCCCTATCACCTGGTTATTTCCTGTCTAAAGCCAGGCAATTTTTGTTTGTCAAAGGGAGACCTGTTATTTCCAATCTAAAACCAGGCAAATTTGATTGTCAAGGAAAGACCTAGCTTTGCCCACAATATATTACTGTCTCTTAACCAAAATTATTACATAGATAAATTTCCACTGCCTGCAATATGGTAGTCTACCCTACTATTTCACTCATCAGGCAGGCGGTGAATAAAGTGAAGTTACATGAAGGCATAAATGATAACTAAAATGCCCTATCATAATTAGACAGAAAAAAATAGCAAAGTAGGGTGCACCTAACTAGGGTAGATTTGCCCCTAATCAGTGGCGTACAGGAGACAATAATTGGGGGGTGGAAACATATTCATATATTCATTTTAACAGACTTGTAAAGATAGTGGATTTGAAAAGAAATTAATCTTGCACAACATGACTATATGAATATGTGCCTCCCCCCCATTATCATCTCTCATACGCCACTGCCTCTAATAAAAATAGGTTAATTACCATGAGATATTAGCACATTGCCGTAATGGTCTTCCCTTAATGACTAAAATAGCCTGGCTTTAGAAAGGTTATAACAAACTAGTAGGGTGCACCATCATGACATTCATATATTGCACATTACCAAATACCAATTACCAATGGTCAATGGAATGAATGGATAGTACAAACCATGTTTTGTTAACCCAATAAGGCAGTAAGGGTGTATAACGGTCCTAAAATTATTTCCTGAATTTTTGCAAACAAGCCAATACAAAGGATGGCAATTCTATGATTGTATCCAGTGTGGCTGCAGCACACTTAATTTTAATGAACAAATAATACAAGACAAAATGATATTACACCCGTCCTTTACATCTGCTTTATGACGCTTTGTAACCCGTATTCAGTGAAGCATAAATTGTGAAAAAAAATGCTATTTACATAAATGAATAATTATACCTTGGATACTAATTCGGTTTTCCACATGGACCTTTTCAAAATGTTGTCTCACTCTGCAAGGTATATCTTTTGCAAACTTGTTCTGTGGACAAAGCTGGCAATGGTAAAGCCGTCCTTGGCAAATATCATTTCCACAGGCTTGTTGATTGCACTGCGTGATATGGAAATCTCGGGGTTCACTTTCATGATAGACTGAGAGATGCAAACCCGTGCGCTCTTCGCTACTTTGCGCCATCTTGTTTATTTGGCGCGATTGTAATACGTCGCGCAATTCAAGGCGAACCGGGAACGTCATGTATTTGCTCTTCAGCGTCGTGTATAAGTTGTTCAGCGTCATGTATTTGCTCTCGCATATTGTGCAATCAGTTACCTTATATGGAATACGTACTATAAGTGCCTATCGCTCGGAAGAAGTCCAAGCAAGATTTTAAGTACAACAAAATTTAAATGTGTTTTAAATTTCAAGTAGCATCACTGCTAGAGTTCTAAACATAACCTGGACGATTTTATCTGTTCTCAGTTTCACTATTTATAGAGTTCATAGATATATTTTTTACAGATTCCTTGTAGGCGTTCATTTGCAATCATAGTCCTATGGGTGCTGTCTCTTCCTGGGTTCCATCATCATCCAATGCTGGGTCACCCAGAGGTTCATAATCCTCGCGCGCTGCTGCTGAACGGCTCATCAGATCTTCTTAAGTGTACTCTATTCCGCCGATATGTTCCGCCCACATCATGTTTGGACTTTGGATGTGACAACTGCTTTTCGCCATTTGTTTTCGCCAAGGCGAGTGGGCTTCATACACACCACGTCTCCTATTTTGAGCTTGCTCAGGTCTTTCGCTATCGCCGGATTATGTACATCACTTGTGTAGTTTGTTTCTTCCTCAGCTTATTCTGTTGCGTTTGCAATGACGGGTCCGAGGGCTGCAGTAGGTTCGTCGTCATGGGTAGTAGCGTTCTAGTGCGTCTATTCATGAACCGTTGTATCGGGCTAAGGTCCATGCCCTGGGATGGGATGTTGCGGTAACTCAACAAGGTCATTTGGAAGTCAGACCAGGCTAGGGTAGCCTTAAATGCCTTTTGAATGAGACGTTTCGCTTTTTTGACAGCTAATTCTGCCATGCCATTTGACTGGTGGTGCTCGGGGCTCGAGGTGTTCAAAGTCCCACTTCGTGGAGGATGTGGCGAATTCAGCATAATTTTCCTAACTTCTTACAAGCGATTTACGATTTAAAACTTCTTTTAACATGACAAAATACGGTAATATTTATACAGTTTTTGATCAAAAGCTTTTCGTACGATGCGGGATAACAGTGGTCCCTGTACTCATTTTTTAAAATATTTTACATGATCCTATTGGCTGAGGTTCGTTGGTCTGTTTTTTTTCAACCAATAGGATCGTGTAAAATATATATAATCGTCAAACCAACTGTCAATGTTTTGAAAACACTCTCTAATATGCAACAATGCAGGAGTTCCCTTTCAGGGGAATCTGCCCTCTTGCCTCTGATAGGCTTGAAAATTGTATGAAGGGATCTTTATTTCCAATCCCGTTTGATACACGGGATGAAGTCAGAACGTGGTAAGAACAAAAACTGACGACCACTCGCCTACGGTTCAGTTTCTACCAAGCACTAAACCGTTTGTCTATTATACCGCTGTGTTTACAGTCGTGGCAATAGAAGCGTTCCGAAAAATATCGAGTAATTAATTTGCTCAAATTTATCAGTTAGCTCACGGAGTTCATCAAATATTTGACAAACTCCTAACTTCCAGTCTCGAATTGAGCACTATCAAATCCTATTGGTTAATGAAATAAGTAGATGCATATGATTGGACAGTTCGAAACCGGAAGTTAAGAGTGTTTCAAATAGTTGAATAATTTGATGAACCACTGAGTGGATTCCTTCATATTTTTCGGGACGCTTTTATTGCCGCCGCTGTAAGTTATATTAGTTGAGTTTTGTGTTGCGCGATGTTATGTGAAAGCAAAGAATAAACTTTTTTCTATCTTTCTACTCGTATTAGAATCGCGATTCCTAAGATAACACACTGTATTACTATCAATAGTGTTACCGTGAATATTTTGTTTTTTACGCTTTTCAATTCCACATTTATTTTTTCCGTTGTCAACTCACACACATTATTTATCCCTACTTTGATTGTCCTGTCCATGTTTTCCATCTTCCTCTCCATGTTTTCCATCTTCTTTTCTAGATTTCCTAGATTTCTTCTTATGTCGGTTAATTTCGTATTCGCATCTTCTGTTGTCGTCCCCATGTTCCCCACGTCCCTTCTTATATATCTCACATTCGTCTTCGTCTCATGTATCGTCTTCCCCAAACTTTTAATCTTAGCGTCAATGTTTGTCATTTCTTTAGCCATGTTCTCAATTTTTGCATCTACGTTCGCCGTCGTCGACGTAATTCTTTCAATTTCAGTCTCGACGATAACAAACCCCGACTTTATTTGTTCACAGCTGTGGCATTTTGATCGTCTAAACTCGCAAACTTCATGCTGGTGATAATTCAAATCTCGTTTATTGACTACATCATGGCAACCTTCATTTCCGCAAAACACGGGTTGAAAACCGCACTCTTCGACGTGTTGCTTCAGGTTTTGTAGCTGTATACGGTCCTGACAACCCCTGCTGTAATAATCACAACGAATCATTAGCTCGTTTAAAACATTTTTCACAACTCTCGGGATTTCGCTCAATGATTCGACAGTCATCTCCTCGGTGCACGTTGGGCATGCTTGGCAGTTTTTATGAATATGCTTCGTGATACAACCGCGACAAAAATAATGTTCGTTTTGACACATCACGGGATCTTTCAACACATTGTAGCATATCAAACAGTGAAGGAATTCGTCCACATTCGATTCAAATCTTTCCTCTTCGTACCCGAGCTCCATTATTTTGTGCTTAATTTCTATCGCGTTATTGCTGAACAAAACGTTTGTTATCAACAGCAAACTGTTAAATGTGAGAAGACCACGATTAATCTTATACTGAAATGTAGAATTTTCAATTTCACGCAACAGACAAGACGCCGCTTCTGGTAAGATGATATCACTGATGTGTGGAGATTTCGCAATCATTTGACAGTCAACGGAAACTCGTATTTATTTAAGCGGTAATTCCCGCTGAGTTCTTGGAAAATCATTTAATCAAAATATTAGGACGAACATGCACTTGTACAAAACAGGGGCCAGTTGCATCAAGTCCGGTTAGCTTAAACGGTGGATTAGTTTAAAACAGAAAGCAAGTCTATCGTTTTATTTAACAAGCAAAATAAAATTTTTTGTCACCCTAATACAAAGATACTGTTTACAACTACATATACAGTACATAATATTCAAGTTCATGCCCATCGGTACCTGTATGGTGGCCCTGCCCCTAGGCTGCCATATCGATTTAATTTATTTTTTCGATATATTTTTATAAATATAAATAATACATTTAAAGTAGATTAAATTCACTTAAAAGAGAAATGAAATAAATTTCTCTTAAATTGAAAAATTTTGCACGTGACCCAGGGGTGCTTACCATTTACCCGGAAAAACCAGAATATTTGTCATGATATTTAAATTATTATTACTACTTGCACGAAGGTAATTAAGACTTATGATTCTGAGAATACTATGTGTTACTGATTCCTCATTTTTTTAGTTAAATTTTGTTCACTGATCTTTTCTAATGTATTTCGTCTTCATTAATATCATGATGCTGCCTGCAAGAACATTTCAGAATTTTCCCCAAAAAATTTAAAAACGAAATGAAATTCACTTTGACATTTTGGAATTAAAAAATCAGAAGTGAAGAACTTCTTTTCTCAATTTCGTTTTCTCACGTACCAGTGCTTTCCAACCCCCCCCCCCCCTTCAAAAAAATTTACAACTATCTTGTTAACATGATCCCTATGCTTATAATTAACTAATTAAACTATGAATCAACATCTATTGCCTCAGGTGCAAGTCCAAGATGGATGCAAAATACATTACACTCATGATCTGAGAAAAAAAAGCCCGGGCTGAATACAAATTTGGTAACTTCGCTTTGTAATAATTATTTTCGGTACTTTACAATATTTTGCAGCAAAACCTGGCAATTTGACTTAGTTTAGTATTCACTTTTCGGATATTCCCTTTTTGTTACCTAAATCCTAAATCAAAAATTGGTCTAAAATTGAAATAAATAACGCGTTAAAACTCGAGTGAGCCGGAAACCAACCAACCAGAGTTTATACCAGACAGAACCAGATTTAAAGTGCCCATACCATTGTTGCGGATTTTGAATATTTAACGGAAAAGTTTATGATGTTAAAGATGAATGACAGAGAAGCACCCACAACTAGATACAAAGATTGAAGGGAATTATATTTTGCGTCCAGGGCGGTTGCATTGCAGTGTCACTAGAAGTTTGATTGGGAGGGTTCATATTCATATATCCGTTTAATGCCCGACTGAGAAAACTTTTGAAATCAGCCATAACAATGTAATTGTTAGAGTTTGAATGCTTGAATGCCTAAGCACTCTGTTGGGATAATATCACAATAAACACTCGTTGTTCCGCGGTCAGCTGTACCATTTTCTTTCATCATATTCGCAATTTCAAATTTTTCGGGTTTTTTCGTATTTATAAGTTGCATTAAATCCCCACGGGCTAAAATTCGTGAACATGGCATTCAAATTTTAACAATGAGTGATTTCAATAGTGTTCGTTTTTTCTGAGACACCCTGTATATTGTATGAGATGCGCATGCGTGCATCGCCAATCAGTGCTAACCTCTTTGCCAAAAAGTACACAAGGTAAAATAAATTTTGTATTTTAGATCCACCGTAATCCTCTATGTATTTTCACATTTCAGTTCTATCCTTTTCAGGAATGCTAAGTTTTTTAAGTTAATGTAGTTTGCTGGTTTTAAGCAAGTTTCAACGAATGAAATTATGGAAATTTCAACAATAAATGAAGGCGTTGACGAACATACCGTCAGGTCACCGACCCGTGAAACTGACAATGCGGGTATTAAAACTGATATTCTCTTGAATATCCAAGAAAGTACGGGACGAGTAGCGAGTCTACTTTCCACCTTGTGTAAAAATATGCCTCCGCGCATCTTAAACGACGAGCACCCACTGGGCGAGAGCTCATCTCAAACGGGAAGCACGCAAGACCATGTTTTTGAACAGGACGACGTACGCGTTGACGAGTTTGCAAGTCAAGCTGATGCCGACGATAGACCACCCAAACGGCGTCATCAAATTGATGACCCCAGTCTTCACCCAAGTGAGGATGAGAAAGATCTAGAACTACTTACTGGCACGGCCACAGTAGAAAAAAGTCCACCGGAAGAAATTGAACACGAACTTTTCACTGAGCTAGCTGATATGCTTAAAAAGAATGAGGCTACTGGACCACCGGTCACAAAACAGTTAGCATGCAGACATGACTGATAATCGATGGGGAAAACATTTGCCTCTTGAGAAAATAAAAGTGTTCACAGAGCGTAATTATGAGACACCAGAGAATTGTTCAGAACTACTCCAAATTCGTGTAAATCCCGAAATTTGGGACCAATTGAATTCCTTTCGAAGAAAAACTGATTTACAGTTGTCCAAAATATTCAACAATCAACTCGGAAAGTGGCTGTGGTGATATTGCAAATTGTGAATGATTTGTTGCCCAAACAAAGGACGAGGCCAGTGAGAAACCGGCATCTCGTTTTGTTGATTCCATTGCATTGCTGGGTCGTATGTGTTAGTGATCTATCACGTCTCAGACGGGAACAAATAAGACTTGCTTTAAAGAGAGAGTTTGCCACAATTTGTACCAAGGAAATATACAATGCCCCCCTTCTATTTGGCTCAGAACTTCCAAAACAGTTGAAGGAGGCCGATCGCGAGGCGTGCTGAAAGCTATTTGTAGGTAGGCAAGCATCACAATATTGGTCTGAACAGGCCAAACTAACTAATGACAAACACATGATAGCTGATCTCTCACCCAGAAATGTAATTATATCCCTTCCCAAACTTTTACCATTTGGGGATTTCGGTTCTAAATTCCAAAATGATGACTATAACATTGACTGATCAACAAATTTGAAACGATTATCGGTCAAGATCTTCTAAACAGAAAATCTTGCACAATACGAGAGATTGCTCGGGTGATTGGTAAGCTGGCGTCTAGCTTTCCTGGTAGAATGCATGACCCCCTCTACTACAGGAAATTAGATAGGGATAAAACCCTTGCGTTACAACAACAAAAGGGTTATTTTGATGCAGTAATGACCATATCACAAGCAGCCAAGTCAAAATTGACTTGGTGGGTGCACAACATTACATCTACATTTAACATAGCCTCCCATGGACCACCAGTAAGGCAGGTCACAACTGATGCTTTCCAGCCTTCCCTACAAGGTTGGCTTTATCATCTATACTATCAGTACAAGAAAGATTTAAATTCGGAGATCATCCACTCGTTTCTCGTTTCCTCAAAGGGATATTCGAACTAAAACCTTCACTACTAAGATATATACCGAGGTCTGGAATGTTAATATGGTTCTGGCTCACTTGAGATCATATAAACACTCAGAGGAATTATCATTAAAAGAGCTTACCCTAAAAATTACTATGCTGCTATGCCTACTTACCGTTCAACGATATCAGACAATTCATGCCCACTTGATGGATATCAATTATATACCGAATTGTTTTTAATAGAAAACTTAAGCAGACAAAGCGTGGACATCATTTGGAACCTATGGAACTTTTAGAGTTCCCACTCGACAGAAAACTGTGTGTTGTGGAACATCTTTGTGTGTATTTACGCAAGACCAAAGTTATCGGAGGTTCAGATTCACAATTATTATTAAGTTTTGCTAAGCCGCATGCACCAGTTTCCAAAGAGACTATAGCCAGATGGATTAAAACAGTTCTTCAACTAGCTGGTATTGATGTATCGAAGTACAGTGCCCACAGTAACCGGGAAGCCTCAACATCACATGCAAAGTCTAAAGGATTTTCTGTAAAAGAGATCATGAAATGTGCTGGCTGGTCTTCGGACCTGATTTTCTCAAGATACTACAACAAACAAGTACAAACTTCATCAAATTTTAGTTCGCGTGTTCTCGGTAATTGAGATGGACTGTACATAGCCAACGTTTTTTTATTTCAATGTTAGCATTTATTAGATCAAAGATCTAGTGGTTATTTGTCATGTGTTGATATCCTTCGTCCGAGCAGGACTTTGATATCCCATGCGACTCCGTAGTGACGTAAGCTGCATCGGCCAAGATAGAATTGTAAATTAAACGAGACTTACCTGTAAGTTGAAATTTGATTGTAATTCTGTCTTGTTATCAGGCAGGAACGAAGAAGTCACATGCCCATATTTTCTCTCCCTTCCCAGTTGAACTCCCTCGTTCTATGAATTCCTGCATGTACTTGCTTTGAAAAACTGATTGGCGATGCACGCATGCGCATCTCATGTGACTCCTTCGTTCCTGGCTGATGACAAGACAGAATTACAATCAAACTTCAACTTACAGGCAAGTCTCGTTTAATTTTCAATTTTGCACTAATGCTGCCGATATTTCATATTTCTGGACGAATTTATGCTGAGAGAACATTAACAGGTAATTAAAATCCATGTTATGTCTACAACAAAAGTGTTTTAGTCGTTAGTCTACCATATGGTGCTACGGTTAGGTATTAGCGCGAAGTCAAAAACTTCAAACTGAGTTCAAAGCAATAATCTGCCATCCTTTTCGCTATTTCGCGCTCACAGTGTAGCTTGCTCATGGGCAAAATGCGAATGTGGACAAAAATATTTAAGTTCCTGACAATATGTTCATTTTGGCCGATGTGGCATTTGCTTGTTGTGTAATTATCCCTGCATGGTCATTCAAGATTGACAGGCCAACTGATCTCTGCGACATTCATCGTTGAATGGCCCGATTTATACTAGAAACTAGAGTCTAGAGACTGTTCATCCGTCTGGACAAACTTGGGCAAGCGAGATGCGCAAACACGGGCAAACATGCAGACGGATCATCCGTCAACACAAATTATCTGCACACACTTAAGAAGTTTAATTATCATATTCGTTTTGTAAACTTTTGCCTTTGGTCATGTAATTTTGTGCTGTGACATATTGTGTATACGGTTATAAATATTATCATGCATTTAACAGGGTGACAATGATTGTTTAACTGTAAATGGTAGTTCAACTTGACGCATCTCTCGTCAGTTTAAATACAACGGTTCATAAAAAGGCTTTTGTGCACTACGTAAATCATTTCGCAATTCTCGTGCACGTTCCGTAAACGCACGAACGATTTTGCTTCGTCTGACATATTCGTCTACATACAGGGTGTCTCAAAAAAACCGGAACCACTTAAATATGCAAGAACATTAATACAGCATGATGGATAAGCACCTCTGGGAATTGAAAATGGCTCTTAGGGGCTGTTTACATGAGCCCTGTTACCGGAGATTCAGCGAAGCGTGAGATGATTTTGAGGTATTGAAACGAGCAGATAACATGATCCTGGCAGTCGTATAATCACCACAACAATAGGATGTGCTTGTTTGGTATCATAAAGACTTATTTCAGTACCTCAAAGTCCTCTCATGCTTCGTTGAATCTCGGGTGACCGGGCTCATGTAAACAGCCCCTAAAAGTTAAAAATGCTAAAAGTCATTACACTTTATTTTATTAACAAATTATACTTAAATAAATCTCAATTTGCCGTTAGCTTACACAAACGTTAAATTTATTTAGGCAACTGTTCCATGAGAACACGATTAGAAGCATTTTCAATTCCCAGAGGTGCTTATTATTGCCTTTTATAATATAACATTTATAGTACGCGCGTGCTGATTGGTCAAGAAGCGTGTTTCTATAACTGTATAGAAACACGGGAATTTTCCCGCCGAACTTGTCAAGCGAAGTAATGTAATGAGAACTTGTAATTGAATCGAATTATAATATTTGTACAAAATCTTTTTATTGAGTTATATTATAAAAGAAATAGAAAACATTTTTTCCTGTGTTTCTATACAGTTATAGAAACACTTGTGGGAGTTTGGGAGAACTCGAAATAACGTGGAAAAACTCGCCCTACGGGCTCGTTTTCCCACTGATTATTTCTCGTTCTCCCAAACTCCCACGCGTGTTTCTATAACTGTATAGAAACACGGAAAATGTTTTCTATTTCTTAATTAGAACAATATTAATATTTTTGCATATTTTTGCGTTTTTTTTGAGACACCCTGTAGTTCGTCGATCTAGATAGTGTGTCGTATTTACTCAGAAGAATGATCCATCCGTCTGTGGTCTGCCGACGGACTATTCGTCCGGACGAAACATCCGTCTATAAAAGTCTTATATAAATCGTGCCAATGTCAATATAAGAACACTGAAAGAAAAGTGCATGTGCATGTGTTTCTAGTAAGCTCTAATGCGTGCACAATTAAGAAATTAGCACAAAATTACATAAATTATGTACGCAATAACTACGACGTGATATTCGTAAGATCTAATAATTTGAAGGATCACGAAGTTTAAATGTCACCCAAGCAAATTTGCCCAAAATATCTTAAGCTTCGGCATAAATTTTCCAATTTGTGCAATAACAATTGAATTCATACATACGTTGAAAAATTGCACTTTGCACTTTTATTTCTGAAGTACGTCTCTTTATCTAATTTTCATTCCACGAATACTCGCTGCTTTGTTTAGCGTGTCAAATATATTGTTATGATAACTAGGTTATATCATTTATACCACTCATTGGTAGAAATGCTGCCTGAAAGCGTGATGTCAGGTTCCTAGTGAGTGAATGTTTAAATATTTCATTCCAGTGTTTTCTATTTTGGCCGCTATTTATTCTGTGCTAAGCGACTTTGGATTTTAGATATTGTTGATTATATACTTTCTAATAGGCAGTAATAACCAATAGTGCGGGGGATCTACATATTGAAGATTTTACAGTGCGATTAAGATCTGGAACTGCATGTTTTTAAGACATTTTCATCCTGCCTCCTTATCATAAGAAATAAACGCACAAAGTTCCGTTGACAACATTTGGGTAACCAGCATCATAATAGAATATGCAATGAATAAATTTTAATATTGGTTTAACACCTTGTACTTCGGCCACTACATAATATACACTTAATGAATGCTCCCGAGGGAAATAGTGAGTTTTGTTTTCCCAAGAGTCTAAATGTTTCCCAGCGAAAACAAAACTCACTATTTCCCGAGGTAGTGTACATTAAGTGTTTTCTTATATAAAACAAAAATGGTGGATAAGTTCAAAATGGAAAACAAAATATCTATTTATTGAACAATTAACTGAGCTGAAATATTTCGACGTAAATAGTTTAATTGTCAAGGGAAGAACATATTTAATGCATAAGGTGCAGGTTCATGCATCCACAAGATCTATGAGAGAATTTTTAAACTTTGGCTTATCTACCGTTAAGCTAAACGCCTTTCGAACAACCGGCCCCTGATAGGTTTTCTGTGGTGCAGTCATGCATCGTCTTAATTAATATTCCTAATTTGCATTTTAATAATGTTATATGTTAAAGATGGATGAAACAGAAGCACCCACAACTACATACAAAGGAATTATAATTTGCGTTTGTTCCTTTTTAATTTCTTCATTTTCACTGGGAACAACATCAAATTATGCCATAATGCTGCCGACATTCTTGGACGAATTTAATGCTGGAAGAACATTAACAGGTAATTAAAATTTTAAATGCAATCCTACGTTTAAGATTTATTTTAATTTAGTACAGAGTATTCAAAATGTAAGTGTAAGAAACGAATAAACATAGAAATTTCGTAGTCACCAAATTTACATCTCTCAAAAGTAGTATTGCATTGCAAGTTGCAAGAAAAATTGCATGGTGTAACAGGGCTTTAACAAACAGTTCTGAGTGTACCATATTGTCAAACGGCTCCCAGGTCCAGGTTTACAAGTCAAAAGATCAAAGCGATAATCTATCATCCCTCTCCCCGTTTCGAGCTCACAGTTCATGGCTCATGAGCGAATGTGGACCAAAGTATTCAAGTTACCGACAATATAAAATATTTTCTCTTGCTTGTTGCGTATGTTTTGTCTCTGCATTCATTTGGGGCAGACATTGCAACTGATTTCTGTGACATTCATCAGTGAATGTCAATATAAAGCTGCCCGCAGACAAAAGCTATCTGCTGAGTTAAAGTCACTTGTAAACGATAGAGTAAGCAAATGAGCTGCTTCCCCCATGCAGTGTGCGGCGAGCTTTTATTCACTTGTGCAATTTGGCACGAACGAACAAATTAGAGCTTGCCATGGTTTCAACAACTTCGTACAAATCTGCAAGTCAAAAAGTTGTAACAAGCTTGTTGGCCACAAGCTTGCCACAACTTTACAACATCCCAACAAGCTTGCTACAAGCTTGCTGAGTCAGCAAGATGTGAAAATTCTTGTTGCCTGGTGACAGAGATGAAGCCAAGCTTGGATCTTCAATGCAGCAATCAATGGACTCAGATTGCAAATTAAAAGATTGCTATTGTTAATTATAGAAAAATATGTTAATTAAAAGATTGCTATTGGTTTATCTGTGCAAAATAATATATAGATGTGATGAGAAAGGAACAATTTTGTGGATAAATCAACCTCAACATTGTCAATGAGTTGTATTGTAGTTTTATGTGGTCTCCAAACCATATATATTCTATTAGCTGTGGTTAAATAAATAGCTTTTGGGACACCGTCCATGCATGTAGTTGGCCCCTTAAACTAAACTGTGTTTATGAAATTAACGCTTGAAAACGATGGATGAGTTAGAAATAAAAATTGCCCCCCCCCCGCCACTTTAAAATACACTTGTTAAAAGATATCTCGGATCAAACAAAATACTGATTTTCTTTATAATACGAGCCCAGGCTAGAGTATATTAAAAATACAACCCACTTAATATTTATAAATATTCGCCCCTTTTCAATAACAAAAGTTTGCAGGCGTCTGAGAATTATTATAAGGCTGCATTTTTATATACAAGCACCATGTAGATTGTGCACTTTTTTGACTAATATTTAACGAAGCCTGATGGGTAATTGCAAACCACCTTTATAGCTATATACGCCGCTGAACGAGCGTTGATCAATTCATATTCATATTCATGCATATTCATGATTGCTAATAAGAAGTTTTTTTAAAAATGCACATCTTTATTAAAAAGACCTTATATTTGTTTTTCTAGCACTAATTGGATCAAGTCAGTATGCAATGATCTTTATGTTTAGCCCATTAGCGGGATCTCTAATCGACTTATTTGGAATGCGTAAAGTTTCATTTGCAGGAGGATTTCTTTATTCTGTTGGATTAATCTCAGCTTCTTACGTTAATTCAATATATGGTTTATTCCCGACATTTTCTGTGATGGTATCTTTGGGAATTGCTTTACTTTATTCCTCGACTCAGATAGCGCCTGTTAAGTGCATTTCATCAAAATACCAAGGAATTGCATGCTCTTTTGTTTCTGGTGGCTGGTACACAGGATGGCTAAGCCTTTCCTTGTTGATCACATTTTTATTAGAGCAATTTCACTGGAAGGTTATGTTTCGTATACTCTCATCTCTTGGAGTCGTTATTTGTTTGCTAAGTTTAACCTATGGTTGGATCAAACAGAATGGAGATATCCCCAACAGAAATCGAACACCGTTTTGCAACTGGTCCTTATGTAAACGTCCACGATATTTTGTTTTGGTTTTTGGTTCAGCAGTATCAATGTTGGGATTTCCTGTTGCACAATTCTTTTTGGTATGTACATCAACTCACTACACAATACAGTAGAAATTGTGAGGTGACTATTTTGAGCAATTCTATTTTCTCCCAATGTAAAGTTATACAATCTCATAATTTGTCATTAGAATGACGCCATCTTTCAATGATTTTACAAAGTTTAACTTTTTTGTTTTGTGCAAGAAGAAAAGGGTTCATTTTGCTTTGTAAATGCTTAATATGTGACTTTTGTGAGAGTTTTGAAATTGAACTTACATCACAGCAGATGGAAACGAACTGCAGTATATATTTGAGTTTAAAATAGGGCATGTATTCAACCCCGAACCCACGTGGACTTTCTGTGTATACATTTCTTTCTGCGCGGTGACCCTGTACCGGCTGTACATGGTTTTACCCGAAGGCAAGGATTGAAATAAACTATAAGAGAGGAAATGAGCATTATACAGTGCATGCAGTGTCGGGCTTTTGTACGAGCATATATCATTTTAAGATTAAATCATAAGCTGTTCACTTTTCGTTCAAACATTGGCCAATAGAAAAAAGTTTCCATTTATCTGGCTTCTCGCACAGCTTTCAGGGGCGACTTTCTAGAACGGACATTATCTAGAAATAGAATGGACTAGAATGGACTATTATCTAGAAACTAATTAAGTACGTTTTTGTGGTATCACGTGATATTCTACCATTCAATTAAGGTAACAAAAACTTAACTCTGTCGTTCTCTTTTAGGCAGATCGTGCTAAAGCGTACGGCATTCACGAGAACCAATCAAAATGGTTTTACGTTGTGTTTGGAATTTTTGGCATTACATTCGGACTTATAGCTGGAAAGATTGGGGATATGATAATAAGATATCACGTTATTTTGAATATATCAAGTCTCCTTTTTCATGGTATAAATACACTTTTCAGTTACCTATGTACAACTTACATAACGTTATTAATATACTCGGCCATCTCTGGGATATTTTTTGGTATTTACAATTCTACACTTTGTCTCTCTATATTGAATTGTGTTGGAGCGGCAAATATAGCACAAGGCTTTGGGTTTCTTGTTTTCGTTCAAGGATTTTCTTTATTTCTTGGACCACCCCTTGCAGGTGAGTATATTTTAAATGGAACCTTGACTGAACATAAAAAATGGCAAAAATCATTCGGTATAAGCGCATTGAAAAAGAACTATGTCCACTACATGTCATCATGGAGGATAGAGTACTGTCCAGAAATAACCTAACAAAAACCACGGTTGAATCGCGGTTGAATCAGGGTGAGATCGCTGTCGAACCGAGGTAACACGGAGGTTAAACCTCGGACCACTGGAAAGGTACTTTTTTCCATGCGGGCATTTGCGATTTCTATCGGTCGACCGCGTCCGAACCGGAACCTAACCGAGCCGCAACCGCAGTGTTAGGTTATTTCTGTATTCTATAGTACTGTATTCTATATTCAGTTATTATCCTTTCTGTTTCTAGGTTTTCTGAGAGACGCAACTGGTACATTCAAACTTCCTTTAATTATTGCTGGATGTTTGGAAATCGTCGGAGCGTTAATATCGTTTCCAGTTGCCAGAGTAAAAATTGGTCATGAACCAGGCCAGGACAACCATGAGAATAGTGAAAACAACAACAATATTTAGCAAGAGACGAAGTCGAAGTCATTAATTTTAATTAGCTATTAACGTGTTACTAATGGAATTTTAGTATAACTAGCGCTCAGTGGGCTTCCCTCAGCGGCGAGTAAAAACAACATAAGAGCCCTGGGTACGAGGTTGTTCATCGGTTTTAAGAAATTTTGAAATTATGAATTTAGGAAAATTTTGCCTACCCCTCTCCCCTCTTTAGATTGCATTTAGGAGCTCTTAATTGATATTACATAAAGTATACGCTCTAGAAGTTTAAGAGAATTTTGCACTGAATTTTGGCTGTTATATACACCACTGAGCTATATAATAACTCCTGGAGAACTTGCTCTTGATTAGAAAGTAAAGCAAAAAACATGGCGGGTTTTGAGCATTGTGACGTCACCTAGTCCCCATTTGCTCATCGTAATTACCGCTGACATAGCGCGATACAAAGTCAAAAATGTGTCCGTCACCCTCCCGATTTTCGACTGATATCAGTTTTTGAATATTTTTTTCGGAAAATTTTCTCCGAGAATTTTCTCCCTCGAAAAAAAAAATTATAACTATCATGTTGACATGTTACCATCCAAATGCTTATTATTAACTAAATTTTAACAATGGATCAACATCTATTGCCAGAGGTGCACGTCCAAGAAACAAGAGGGAATATCGTTTTAGACCAATGAGCGAGTTTGTTTACATTTTCAGTAAGCCAAGCAGAATGCATAAATTTTAATAAAAAGTACAATATATACCATTTTACATGAAGTGTTAAAAATTTAGGCATTTTGATTGGCTTTGCTGAAAAATGTAAACAAATATGGCGATTAGTTTAAAACGAAATTCTCCCTTGTTAGTCCAAGAAGGTTGCAAAATACATTACACTCATGAGCTGAGAAGAAAAAAACCCGGCCGTCCGGCCGTAATACAAATATGGTAACTTCACTTGGCTATAATTATTTTCGGTACTTTACAATATTTTGCAGCAAAACCTGGCAATTTGACTTAGTTTAGTATTCACTTTTCGGATATTCCCTTTTTGTTACTAATTCCTAAATCAAAAGTTGGTCGAAAATTGAAATAAATAACGCGTTAAAACTCGAGTGAGCCAGAGACCAACCAACCAGAGTTTATGGCCAGACAGAACCAGATTTAAAGGCCCATACCATTGTTGCGGATTTTGAATATTTAACTGAAAAGTTTATGATGTTAAAGATGAGTGACAGAGAAGCACCCACAACTAGATACAAAGATTGAAGGGAATTATATTTTGCGTCCAGGGCGGTTGCAGTATCACTAGAAGTTTGATTGGGAGGGTGCATATTCATATATCCGTTTAATGCCCGACTGATTTCTTTCCTTCGACAGGGTGTCTTCAAAAAAACAAAAACTTTTGAAATCAGCCATAACAATGTAATTGTTAGAGTTTGAATGCCTAAGCACTCTATTGGGATAATATCACAATAAACACTCGTTGTTCCGCGGTCAGCTGTACCATTTTCTTTCATCATATTCACAATTTCAAATTTTTCGTATTTTTTCGTATTTATAAGTTGCATTAAATCCCCACGGGCTAAAATTCGTGAACTTCGCATTCAAATTTTAACAATGAGTGATTTCAATAGTGTTCGTTTTTTCTGAGACACCCTGTATATTGTATGAGATGCGCATGCGTGCATCGCCAATCAGTGCTAACCTCTTTGCCAAAAAGTACACAAGGTAAAATGAATTTTCTATTTTAGATCCACCGTAATCCTCCATATATTTTCACATTTCAGTTCTATCCTTTTCAGGAATGCTAAGTTTTTTAAGTTAATGTAGTTTGCTGGTTTTGGGTAAGTTTCAACGAATGAAATTATGGAAATTTCAACAATAATAATAATTACTAATTCCTAAATCAAAAGTTGGTCGAAAATTGAAATGAATAACGCGTTAAAACTCGAGTGAGCCGAAGACCAACCAACCAGTGTCCTCTATTCCGGACCCTAAATAACTTTAACTGTCTATAATAAGAATTTCCCACAGGAACAATATAATTTATATAGAATTCTATCTTGTATCAGCTTACGTCACTATGGAGTCACATGGGATGCGCATGCGCATCGCCAATCAGTGCTAGCGTCTTTGCCAAGAAGTACACAAGGTAAAATGAATTTTTTATTTTATATCCCCCGTAATACTCCGTATATTTTCACATTTCACTTCTATCCTTTTCAGGAATGGTAAGTTTTTTAATTTCCTAATATAGTTTGTTGGTTTTAGACAAGTTTCAACGAATGAAATTATGGAAATTTCAACAATAAATGAAGGCGTTGACGAACATGCCGTCGGGTCATCGACCCGTTAAACTGACAATGCGGGTATTAAAACTGATTTACTCTGGAATATCCAAGAAAATACGGGACGAGTAGCAAGTCTACTTTCCACCTTGTGTAAAAATATGCTCCGCGCATCTTAAACGACGAGCGCCCACTATAGGCAAGAGCTCATCTCAAACGGGAAGCACGCAAGACCATGTTTTCAAACAGGACGACGTTGACGAGTTTGCAAGTCAATTTGATGCTGACGATAGACCACCCCAAACGGCGTCGTCAAATGGATGAGCCCAGTCTTCACCGAAGTGAGGATGAGAAAGATCTAGAACTACTTACTGGCACGGCCACAGTAGAAAAAAGCCCACCGGATGAAATTGAATACGAATTCCTCACTGAGCTAACTGATATGCTTGAAAAGAATGGGACTGGCTACTGGACCACTGGTCACAAAACAGTTAGCAGACATGACTGATAAACGATGGGGAAAACATTTGCCTCCTGAGAAAATAAAACTGCTCACAGAGCGTTATGAGACACCAGAGAATTGTTCAGAACTACTCCCAGTTCGTGTAAATCCGAAATTTGGGACCAATTGAATTCTTCTCGAAGAAAAACTGATTTACAGTTGTCAAATATTCAACAATCAGCTCGGAAAGTGGTTGTGGTGATATTGCAAATTGTGAATGATTTGTTGCCCCAAACAAAAGACGAGGCCAGTAAGAAACCGGCATCTCGTTTTGTTGATTCCATTGCATTGCTGGGTCATATGAGTCATCTATCACGTCTCAGACGGGAACAAATCAGACCTGTTTTAAAGAGAGAGTTTGCTAAAATTTGTACCAAAAAATATCAAATGGCCTCCTTCTATTTGGCTCAGATCTTCCAAAACAGTGAAGGAGGCCAAGGAGACTGATACCATATTGGTAATTCCATTGCAATTCGAACCAGAAAGCGTTTTGCTAACTATAGAACAAAACCATATGAGTATAAAAAGACAACTCGCCAAATCAGAACACCTGTAATTACAGGGGGAAACCTCTTTTGTCCAAGGGCTACCCCAACAACAAAAAGAAAAGACCGCCACCGGCATCCGGAATGAGATCATAAGAGGTCTTCAAGAATTTAAGTAAAAAATAATGTACGTTCATTTTCTTTGTTTATTAATATATTGCGGGCGTGGTGAGAGCTATTTGTAGGTGGGCAAGCTGCAAGCATCACATTATTGGTCTGAATAGGTCAAACTAACTAATGACAAACACATGATAGCTGATATTAAAGGGATTGGGATTGAATGCTCATAAAGGGATAACATCCTCAATGAATTGTCAGGCCAAGAAATAATTTCTTTACTAAATAAAACCTTAATTGAGCCTGCTGAGCCAAAGTTAGGTCAGATTATATCTGGAGTATTTTTACATTCCAAAAAGGATGGCTCCAATCAACCTATTTTCAACTTTTTGTTCAAATTGTTTAAAAGCAATTTAATAAGGTGGTTGAGTATCACCATTTCAAAATGGATTCTCTTTATACAGTTATAAGTCTCATGGAACAAGACTGTTTCATGGCTTCTATCGACATTAAGGATGCATATTATTCGTTTGCTATTAATTAATCCCACAAATCGAAAATATTTATGTTTCATGCAGATTGGCCAACAATTTTGTTATACATGCCTTCCTAATGGCCTCTTTTCGGCCTCAAGGCAGTTAACAAAAAATTTAAATGTGCCATTATCATATTTGCATGAGGAAGGCCACATTTCTCTTGGCCACTTGGATGATTTTTATTTACAAGGGAAGACATACTATCAGTGTGTGCTAAATATAGTGGATACTGTTCAAATGTTTGCCAAATTGGGCTTGATCTCTCACCCAGAAATGTAATTTCATCCCTTCTCAAACTTTAACGATAAATTCCAAAATGATGACTATAACATTGACTGATGAAATTTGAAACGATTATGTCAAGATCTTCTAAACAGAAAATCGTGCACAATACGAGAGATTTTTTGCTCTTTTTTTGCTTTTTTTTGATTTTTTTGATGCAGTAATGACTATATCACAAGCAGCTAAGTGAAAATTGACTTGGTGGGTGCACAACATTACATCTACATTTAACATAGTCTCCCATGGACGACCACCAGTAAGGCAGGTCACAACTGATGCTTCCCTACATAATTCGGGAGCTGAATGCAACAACATCTCTACAGTTAGGCCATGGACGACCAGGGAAGCTCAACACATTAATTACTTGGAAATGCTGGCTGTATTCATCGGATTACAAACGTTTGTTAAAGATGAGCAGAATATACATGTTCGGGTTAGGTTAGACAACACAACAGGAGTAAATATCCTGAACCACATGGGTTCAAGTTATTAAGTAGATTGCAATAATATTTGCAAAACCATTTGGGGTTGATGTATTGCCAGAGGTATCTGGATGAGTGCTGCTTACTTGCCGGGAAAGAGCAATACAATAGCAAATAGAACTAACGAGAACATAACAATTCTTTGAATGGATGTTAAAGAGGCAAATTCTACATGATTCATTACATCAGTGAGATTTCAACCTGACATTGATTTGCCGGTTTGCTTCTCGTATGAATAACCAATTTGATAGATACGCGGCTTACAGGCCTGACCCAAATGCAATAGCTCTCAATGCATTCACAATGCTCTGGACAAAATTAAAATTTTATGCTTTTCTTCCATTTAGTGTGGTATCAAAAGTATTGAGCAAAATTTGTCAGGAGAAAGCAGCAGGCATTGTAGTTTTGCCAAACTGGCGCACACAAAGCTGGTTTGCGGAAGCAATGCAAATGTTAGTACAACCACCTGTTCATTTGAAATCGGGCAAAATCCTGCTCACTTTACCATCGAAATCGATGGATTTACATCCACTACATACCAAGTTGTTACTCGTGCATGGTGTGCCATTTATCAGTTGGTGTTCCATTTATCATTTATCTTTCGGATGCAGCTCAACATATCCTGATGTCCTCAGGGAGATCGGGAACACTAAAACAGTACCAAACACATTTCACAAAATGGAACCAGTATTGTATTGAAAATCAAATCGATCAATTCAACCCTTCAGTAGAGAATGCCATTGAAATTTTTACGAAATTATTTGATTTGGGTTTAGGCTACAGTTCGATAAATACAGCACGATCGGCTATCATTTATACTTCCAGTACAAGAAGGATTTAAATTCGGAGATCGTCCTCTCGTTTCGCGTTACCTCAAAGCCCAAAGGGATATTCGAACTAAACTCTGCTTTACTAAGATATACCGAGGTCTGGGATGTTAATATGGTTCTGGATCACTTGAGATCATATAAACCTTCAGATAAATTATCATTAAAAGAGCTTACCCTAAAAATTACTATGCTCCTATGCCTACTTACCGCTCAACGATGTCAGACAATTCACTTGATGGATGTCAATTATATGCAAGAGATGGAGGCCAGATACCGAATTGTTTTTAATAGCAAACTTAAGCAGACAAAGCCTGGACATCATTTGGAACCTATGGAACTTTTAGAGTCCCCCCCCCGAGAGAAAACTATGTGCTGTGGAACATCTTCGTGTGTATTTATAAATGACCAAAGCAGAGCCGTAGCTAGAAGCTTAATCAGAGGGGGGGGGTGTATATTCATATATTCGTCTTATGCCCAACCGATTTCTTTTGTACGCCATTGTTTCTACGGTATATAAACATGAATGTATGAATATACACCCCTCCAATTAAGCGGTCTAGCTACGGCCCTGGACCAAAGTTATCAGAGGTTCTGATTCACAATTGTAATTAAGTTTTGTTAAGCCCCATGCACCAGTTTCCAAAGAGACTGTATAGCCAGATGGATTAAAACTGTTCTTCAACTAGCTAGTATTGATGTATCGAAGTACAGTGCACTGTGCACACAGTAGCTGGGAAGCCTCAACATCACATGCAAAGTCTGAAGGACTTTCTGTACAAGAGATCATGAAGTGTGCTGGCTGGTCTTCGGACGCAATTTTCTCAAGATCTAGAAAAAACCAGTACAAATTTCATCAAATTTTAGTTCGTGTGTTCTCAGTAATTGAGATTGACTGTACATAGCCAGCGTTTTGTGATTGCAATGTTAGCATTTGTTAGCATTTATTAGCAAAGATCTAGTGGTTATTTGTCATGTGTTCAGTGATATCCTTCAGCCGAGCAGGACTTTGAAATCTCATGTGACTCCGTAGTGACGTAGGCTGATGACAAGATAGAATTGAAAATTAAACGAGACTCACCTGTAAGTTGAAGTTTAATTGTAATTCTGTCTTGTTATCAGGCAGGAACGAAGAAGTCACATGCCCATATTATCTCTCCCTTCCCAGTTGTACTCCCTCGTTCTATAAATTCCTGCACGTACTTGCTTTGAAAAACTGATTGGCGATGCACGCATGCGCATCTCATGTGACTCCTTCGTTCCTGGCTGATGACAAGACAGAATTACAATCAAACTTCAACTTACAGGCAAGTCTCGTTTAATTTTCAATTTTGCACTAATGCTGCCGATATTTCATATTTCTGGACGAATTTATGCTGAGAGAACATTAACAGGTAATTAAAATCCATGTTATGTCTACAACAAAAGTGTTTCAGTCGTTAGTTCACCATATGGTGCTACGGTTAGGTATTAGCGCGAAGTCAAAAACTTCAAACTGAGTTCAAAGCAATAATCTGCTATCCTTTTCGCTATTTCGCGCTCACAGTGTAGCTTGCTCATGGGCAAAATGCGAATGTGGACAAAAGTATCTAAGTTCCTGACAACATGTTTATTTTGTCGATGTGGCATTTGCTTGTTGTGTAATTATCCCTGCGTGGTCATTCAGGATTGACACTTGACAGCCAACTGATTTCTGCGACACTCATCGTTGAATGGCCCGATTTATACTAGAAACTAGAGTCTAGAGACTGTTCATCCGTCTGGACGAACTTGGGCAAGCGAGATGAGCAAACACGGGCAAACAGACGGATCATCTGTCAACACAAATTATCTGCACACACTTAAGAAGTTTAATTTCATATTCGTCTGTAAACTTTTGCCTTTGGTCATGTAATTATGTGCTGTGACATATCGTGTATACGATTATAAATATTATCTTGCATTTAACAGGGTGACAATGATTGTTTAACTGTAAATGGTAGTTCAACTTGACGCATCTCTCGTCAGTTTAAATACAACGGTTCATAAAAAGGCTTTTGTGCACTACGTAAATCATTTCGCAATTCTCGTGCACGTTCCGTAAACGCACGAACGATTTTGCTTCGTCTGACATATTCGTGTACATACAGGGTCTCAAAAAAACCGGAACCACTTAAATATGCAAGAACATTAATACAGCATGATGGATAAGCACCTCTGGGAATTGAAAATGGCTCTTAGGGCTGTTTGCATGAGCCCTGTTACCGGAGATTCAGCGAAGCGTGAGATGATTTTGAGGTATTGAAACGAGCAGATAACATGATCCTGGCATTCGTATAATCACCACAACAATAGCATGTGCTTGTTTGGTGTCATAAAGACTTATTTCAGTACCTCAATTCCCAGAGGTGCTTATTATTGCCTTTTAGAACAATATTAATATTATTTTTTGCATATTAATTTTAAGAGGTTGCGTTGTTTTTGAAAATCCGTTTACATTACACTCAATTTATCGGCACGGCACGGCTACACGCCTAAAAACGCTCAGGTTGATGCAAGTTGATATAAACAGGATGGAGCAATGGTGTGCTGCCCACATTGTTCAGAGTTGTTATCAATATTGAACAATATTGTTGAAACTGAATCGGGTGTAACAATATTGTTCAATATTGATAACAACCCTGAACAATGTGGGCAGCACAACATTGCTCCATCCTGTTTATATCAACTTGTATCAACCTGGGCATTTTTACGCGTGTAGCTAAAATGGGTACACGTGCCCAATTTTATCGGTGTTCAGCCTACTAAAACAAAGGCCGAGAAGGGATAAAATGGGCACGGGTACCCATTTTAGCCGTGCCCTGCACATAAATTGAGTGTAGTGGGGCTTTGTAATTGTAGTGTAACGGGGCTTTAGACATCCTGTAGTTCGTCGATCTAGATAGTGTGTCGTATTTACTCGGACGAATGATCCATCCGTGTGTGGTCTGCCGACGGACTATTCGTCCGGACGGAGCATCCGTCTATATAGATCGTGCCAATGTCAATATAAGAACACTGAAAGAAAAGTGCATGTGCATGTGTTTCTAGGAAGCTCTAATGAGTGCACAATTAAGAAATTAGCACAAGATTACATAAATTATGTACGCAATAACTAAGGATTATTACGAAGTGATGTTCGTAAGATCTAATATTTGAGGGATCGCGAAGTTAAATGTCACCCAAGCAAATTTACCCAAAATATCTTAAGCTTTGGCATAATATTCCAATTTGTGCAATAACAATAAAATCCATACATACCTTGAAAAATTGCACTTTTATTTCTGAAGTCTCTTTATCTAATTTTCATTCCACGAATACTCGCTGCTTTGTCTAGCGTGTCAAATATATTGTTATGACTAAAAATACATGCATGCAGCAACCCCTGCCATTTTAAACGAAGCAAAATATTTCGTGCGCTACCCAGACCTAACTTTCTACGCTAATATTATGAAATAACTCGTGCAAATTTTTCGGAACCAAAGACAGTCGTAAAGGTGAACAGAAATCACCTGTTTGCCTGTTGCATTACGTTGCAGTTTAAGTGAGTGTTAAACTTTTCTATAGCAAAACCTTCAAAACATCAAAACAGCACAAATAATTATAATAACCATACAAGCACTAAACGTCGAATGTTGTTTTCCAATTATTTATTTTATTCAATGATTTTAGCGACTATATAAGCTGCAAAGTTTTATCAAAACTCTGAAGTACACTTTTGAGAACTCTTTTTAAAGTTTAAGCGATAATGTGAACGGTCGGTTAGTTCCTTGTATAAAACGACATACCAAGCTCGTACTTGGCAAAATAACAATGCATTCTTACAGCAAACACTGAATAAGCAAAATATAGACACCTACCGCTTCAAAGATTATAAACTACGAGTGGTTCCTATTTCACCAACTGTTTCTGTGCTGTGATGATCTTTAAATATTTTATTATTGTCTTAATATTTGACTCCATGATTTCATTTCATATTTTTAAAAAATAGTTTGCAAAATGACGGTTAAAATGCTGACGCTCTCATGCATGCTCTTTTTTTGTCTTAGCCAATCAGCAAGTTGTAGACGACCGTTCTTTCTTCGTTCAAATTTAGCGCATGCGCACAACTACCATGACCATTGAACGTCCATGACATTTGGGCAACTTTGGATTCGCCTATGTTCTGTCAGAATACCCGGGTGTAATTCCTACTCTCCGGGCGGGATTAGTACCCTTGCACGGCGCTCGGGGATATATCGGTTAAGTGGCACGAATTACCAAAGTCGCCTGAAAAGTCGCCTGCACAAGAGAGCAAATGGCTTACGCCAATGGCCACGAATGACTTTTTGCTAAGCACATAGCGCCGGCCTTAAATTATTAGTTGTCGACAACTAAGCAGTTTCCCTTTTTGAAAAGTGAAACATGCGTAGTTGTCGACAACTAATAGTGCATTAGTTTGCTGATGCATTAACTAATTATGCATTAGTTTTCTTGTATATAAAAAAGTCATTATTGGTCACTAACGGTCTTATAATAAATTTAATATTGTTAAACTTTCTCTCAACTGACGGCAGGAAAGAGCGTTCCGGATTAAAAGATTTTTGCCGCGTTATGCGGGTTTTAATATGGGGGTTCAAAATGGGGTTGTTGGCAGGGGGGTGATGGTATCTATCTACCGTTCTTGCCGAGTGACGAATCTACTTCGTAAAAAACAAAGGAGTTGTCCTTCTGGGACCGGTTGTTCGAAAGGCGTTTAGCTTAAATGGTGAATAAGTTCAAAATGGAAAACAAAATTATCTATTTATTCAACAACTGAGCATGAAATATTCCGACGTAAATAGTTTTATCAATGGAAGAACATATTTAATGCATAATTAAGATGCAGGTTCATGCATCCACAAGATCTATGAGATTTTTTTTAAACTTTGGCATATCCACCGTTCAAGCTAAACGCCTTTCGAAAAACCGGCCCCTGATAGGTATTCTGTGGTGCAGTCATCGTCTTAATTAATATTCTTAATTTGCATTTTAATGATGTCATATGTTAAAGATGGATGAAACAGAAGCAACTACAACTAGATACAAAGGAATTATGATTTGCGTTTGTTCCTTTTTAATTTCTTCACTTTCACTGGGAACAATATCAAATTATGCCATAATGCTGCCGACATTCTTGGACGAATTTAATGCTGGAAGAACATTAACAGGTAATTAATTTTTCTTGCAACTTACAATGCAATCTTAAGCCCTGGTCAAACGAGAATGATAGTTGATGATAGTTGATGAGAGTTGCAACTCTCGCTTGCGTTTGACCGCGAACTCTCATACACTCTCGTGCACTCTCATCAACTCTCATCGACTTTGAACTGGTTCAAATTTTGATGAGAGTTGATGAGAGTTTGGGCGCGTTTGATCGGTCATGAGAGTTGATGAGAGTTGCAAAATCGCCAGCGGTTTGCATTTTTTTTGCAAAAAAAAAGAAATCTTCTGAAAACAACGGGCAAAAACAAAAAAAATAGCAAAACGAAGTGGAGTAATGACGAAATTAATGCGCGCGGTAATCAACTCTCGTTCTAAACTCTCATCAACTCTCATTCTCGTTTGACCAGGTCTTTACGTTTAAGAGATGTAATTTAGTACAGAGTATTTAAAATGTAAGTGTAAGAAACGAATAAACATAGAAATTTCGTAGTTATCAAATTTACGTCTCTCGAAAGTAGTATTGCATTGCAAGTTGCAAGAAAAATTGCACCGTAACAAAGAGTCTCTGAGTGTACCATATTGTCCTACGGCTCCCAGGCCCAGGTTTACAAATCATAAGTTCAAAGCAATAATCTATCATCCGTCTCCCCGTTTCGAGCTCACAGCTCCTGGCTCATGAGCAAATGTGGACCAAAGTATTCAAGTTACCGACAATATAAAATATTTTCTCTTGCTTGTTGCGTATGTTTTGTCTCTGCATTCATTCAGGGCAGACATTGCAACTGATTTCTGTGACATTCATCAATGAATGTCAATATAAAGCTGCCCGCAGACAAGAGTTATCTGCTGAGTTAAAAGTCACTTGTAAACAATAGAGTAAGCAAATAAGCTGTGCGGCGAACTTTTATTCACTGATGCAATTTAATTTGCCAAGGCATTGCCATTTGGCACGGAACGAATAAAATTAGAGCTTGCCATGGTTTCAACAACTTCCTACAAATGTGCAAGTCAAAAAGTTGTAACAAGCTTGTTGGCCACAAGCTTGCCACAACTTTACAACATCCCAACAAGCTTGCTACAAGCTTGCTGAGTCAGCAAGATGTGAACATTCTTGTTGCCTGGCGACAGAGCTGAAGCAAAGCTTGGATCTTCAATGCAGCAATCAATGAACTCAGATTGTATATTAAAAGATTGCTATTGTTAATTATTGAAAAATATGTTAGTTAAAAAATTGCTATTGGTTTATCTGTGCAAAAAAAATATATACATGTGATGAGAAGGAACAATTTTTTGCATAAATCTACCTCAACATTGTCAGTGAGTTAGCTTTCGGGTCACCGTCTATGCATGTAGTTGGCCTCTTAAACTAAATTGTGTTGATGAAATTAACGCTTGAAAACAATGGAATAGTTAGAAATAAAAATTGACCCCCCCCCCGCCACTTTAAGATACAATTGTTAAAAGATATCTCGGATCAACAAAATACTGATTTTCTTCGTAATACAAGCCCAGGCTAGAGTATATTAAAAATGGAACTCACTTAATATTATACACTTAATGTATGCTCCCGAGGGAAATATTGAGTCTTGTTTTCCCAAGAGTCTGAATGTTTTCCCGAGGTGTAGCGAACATGAAGTGTTTTGTTATATAGGAACAAAAACATACATGTTACAAGACAATTTCGTTTCAAAAAACTTTGTTATGTAAATATACGGGCAACAATTTTTCACTTGTTTCCCTGGTCGGAAACATTGCATTTATTTAAAGTCATGTGACTACGAATGAACTAATCACATTTAAAATACACAGCACCTATATAACAATTATAAATATTCTCTCCTTTTCAATAACAAAAGTTCGCAGACCTCTGAGAATTATTTTTAGGCTGCGTTTTTATATACATGCACCCTGTAGATTGTGCACTTTTTTGACCAATGCATGGGTAATTGCAAACCACCTTTTATAGCTATATACGCGACTGAACGAACGTTGATCAATTCATATTCATATTCATGACTGCTAATAAGAGTTTTTTTTTTAAATGCACCTCTTTATTAAAAAGACTTTATATTTGTTTTTCTAGCACTAGTTGGATCAAGTCAGCATGCAATGGTCTTTATGTTTGGCCCATTAGCGGGATCTCTAATCGACTTGTTTGGAATGCGTAAAGTTTCATTTGCAGGAGGATTTCTTTATTCTGTTGGATTAATCTCAGCTTCTTACGTTAATTCAATATATGGTTTATTCCCGACATTTTCTGTGATGGTATCTTTGGGAATTGCATTACTTTATTCCTCGACTCAGATAGCGCCTGTTAAGTGCATTTCATCAAAATACCAAGGAATTGCATGCTCTTTTGTTTCTGGCGGCTGGTACACAGGAACGCTAAGCCTTTCCTTGTTGATCACATTTTTATTAGAGCAATTTCACTGGAAGGTTATGTTTCGTTTACTCTCATCTCTTGGAGTCGTTATTTGTTTGCTAAGTTTAACCTATGGTTGGATCAAACAGAATGGAGATATCTCCAACAGAAATCGAACACCGTTTTGCAACTGGTCCTTATGTAAACGTCCACGATATTTTGTTTTGGTTTTTGGTTCAGCAGTATCAATGTTGGGATGGCTTGTTTCACATTTCTTTTTGGTATGTACATCAACTCACTACACAATACAGTAGAAATTGTGAGGTGCATGACTATTTTGAGCAATTCTATTTTCTCCAAATGTAAAGTTATATAATCTCATAATTTGTCATTTGAGGTCATCTTGATTGTACAGAGTTTAACTTTTTTGTTTTGTTCAAGAAGAAAAGAGTTCATTTTGCTTTGTAAATGCTTAATATGTGACTTTTGTGAGAGTTTTGAAATTGAACTTATATGACAGCAGATGGATTAGGAAATGAACTACAGTACATATTTGCGTTTGAACTAAGGCATGTGTTCAACCCCGAACCCAAGTAGACTTCCTGTGTATTCATTTCCTTCTGCGCGGTGACCCTGTATATGGTTTTACCCGAAAGCAAGGATTGAAATGAGCTTTATATAATACATGCAGTGTCGGGGTTTTCTACGAGTATATAGATCATTTTAAGATTAAATGATAAGCTGATAACTTTGTGTTCAAACATTGGTCAGTAGAAAAAAGTTTCCACTCATCTGGCTTCTCGCACAGCTTTCAGGGGCGACTAGATTATATAAAGAGTACTTTTTTGTGGTATTACGTGATATTCTACCATTGAATTAAGATAACAACTCTATCAATCTCTTTTAGGCAGATCGTGCTAAAACGTACGGCATTCACGAAAGCCAATCAAAATGGTTTTACGTCGTTTTTGGAATTTTTGGCGTCACATTCGGACTTATAGCTGGAAAGATTGGGGACATGATAATAAGATATCGCGTTATTTTGAATTTATCATGCCTCCTTTTTCATGGTATAAATACGCTTTTTAGTTACCTATGTACAACTTACATAACGTTATTAATACACTCGGCCATATCTGGGATATTTTTTGGTATTTACAATGCTACACTTTGTCTCTCTGTATTGGAGTGTGTTGGAGCGGCAAATATAGCACAAGGCTTTGGGTTTCTGGTTTTCGTTCAAGGATTTTCTTTATTTCTTGGACCACCCCTTGCAGGTGAGTATATTTTAAATGGAACCTTGAATGAACATAAGAAATGGCAAAAATCATTCGGTCAGCACATTGAAAAAGAACTATGTCCACTACATGTCATTATGGAGGATAGAGTACAAACCACGGTTGAATCGCCGTTGAACCGGGATGAGATCGCGGTCGAACCGCGGTTAGACGGAGGTTAAACCTCGGTCTAACTCAGTCTGACATTTCTTAAGATTTTATATATTTGGTTATTGTGTTATCTTTCTCATCTGTTCATAACATTTCGTTCGGATGCGAACTACCATGCACTGGAAAGGCACTTTTTCCCTTGGGGTCGTCTGCGGTTTCGACAGCAACCGAACCGCGACCGAACCGGAACCTAACCGAATCGCAACCGCAGTGTTAGGTTATTTCTGTATCCTATAGTACTGGGGTCGGTTGTATAAAAACGTAGTTAACTTTAACTATGATTAGCGCTAATCACTGTAGTTAAATCCTTAACTATGATTAGTTAACTACACGACTTAACTGCGTTGCATAAAACGTAGTCGGATGATTAACTAATCAAGTAGTTAACTTGCGTGGAGCTTGCGTGGGGTTGTTAAACAGAGAAATAGCATGAAGTATTCCGAAATTATTGACCGCTATTGATTTTGAACAAGACTGTGGACTTGTATTTACAAAAATTGACAGTATTTTCACAGAATACCTATCAGAAGTAGAACTCCTGTACTTTTTTCGTAAGTGTGATGCGTCATGATTCGTCACTTAGCAGGTGCATTTTTTTGAGGTAGTCACCCCCCTGCCAATACTAAAAATGCGCTGATTTTAGACATTGGCAGAGGGGTTACAGCTTCAAAAAAATGCACTTGCTAAGTGACGAATCATGACGAATAACACTTACGAAAAAATAGTATAGAGTTATTCTTCTGATAGGTATTCTGTGGTATTTTGATCTAAAATATTGGAAAAAATGCAATAAAACAAGGAAAAAAGTCAAAATAATTCAACGAGAAAGGCGCTCGTAATATAAAAAGAAAATGGAGATGGCTAATGTTGGCTGGGATCGCAAGTTGGCATCGACACGTCTCCCGAAGCAAGAATATTTTCCATTGCTGCCCAAATTAAAAAAAATTAAAGCATATTGAAAGTTTACAAGCTTCGACGGGGGCTTATCTGAGTGGATAACAGTTCACAACCTTGGTATGTGTTGATTTTAATGTTTTCTCACTCCAAAAGCTTAAGACGCCATTTTTAACTACGATTTGGAAAGTTAACGATGCCCTTGAGGATGATTAACTTTAACTACGTTTTAACTACGATTAACGCTAAACGCCTTAAAGTTGACGACGTTTTAACTACATAAAAGTGATTAAAAAGTGATTAAGAGTTTTATACAACCGGCCCCTGTATTCTATATTCAGTTATTATCGTTTTTGTTTCTAGGTTTTCTGAGAGACGCAACTGGCACATTCAAACTTCCTTTAATTATTGCTGGATGTTTGGAAATCGTCGGAGCGTTAATATCGTTTCCAGTTGCCAGAGTAAAAATTGGTGATGAACCAGGACAGGACAACCATGAGAATAGTGAAAACAACAACAATATTTAGCAATTATTCGCCGAAGGCCAGGTGAATATCGCTGAATAAAAACCGAGACGAAGTCGAAGTCATTAATTTTAATTATTAACATGTTACAATTGGAATTTTAGTATAACTAGCGCTCAGTAGGCTTCCCTCAGCGGCGAGTAAAAACAACATAAGAGCCCTGGATACGAAGTTGTTCATCGGTTTTAAGAAATTTTTAAATTAGGAAATTAAGAAAATTTTGCCTACCTCCCCCCTCTGTAGATTGCGTTTAGGTGCTTTTAATTGATATTACATAAAGTATATGCTCTTGAAGTGCAAGAGAATTTTGCACTGAATTTTGGCTGCCATATACACCACTGAGCTATATAATAATTCCTCGAGGACTTGCTCTTGATCAGAAAGTAAAGCAAAAAACATGGCGGATTTTGAGCTTTGTGACGTCCCCTAGTCCCCTTTGCCCATCGTAATTACCGCTGACATAGCGCGATACGAAGTCAAAAATGTGTCCGTCACCCTCCCGATTTTTGACTGATATCAGTTTTTGAATATTTTTACCGCTATGTTGTTAAAAAAGTGTCTGTTGTCTGTGGGTATACGTATGTCTGTTGATCTTCGGGGATCGTCGGATAAACGAAAGGTGACAAACATACTGTTCGTGCGTTATTATTATTATTAGAATTTCTTTAACAACGGTAGCTTTTCAGTCTAGGCTGATTTTCAAGAGGCCGTTGGTATTTAATCTATGTACAAATAATTGATTACAAATGACTTAAAACTAAACACTCTATTAAAACTATTACATAATTTAGGAAAAAAAAAGCCGGAAAGAAAGTAAAAAAATGGAATAAGATATCTCACAAACCCCATGCTTCAAGATAATGTACTTCTATTATATTTACGTCAATGTTCTAAAATAGTTGTTTAATTTAGTTTTAAACCCAGTGATAGAAAGGCTATTGCAAATTTTAACGATTTCGTCAGGAAGGTCATTCCAGGAAGAAGCTCCCCTGTACGAAAAAGATTTTTCATAAATTCAGTGTTAGGTTTGTTTAGATAAAGTTTACAGTCATTACTTCTGAGCGAGTACGTGCTATTACGGGTAAATTTGAACATGTTTGACATATATCCTGGCAGATAGCCTTGTATGGCTTTAAATGTCATGATCAATTCACACTTTTTAAGTAGTTTTTCTATTGTTTCCCAGTTTAAATGACTAAAAATCTCATGCGAAGGTACTTCATAATTGGATCCCGTAATTATTCTCGCTGATCTTTTTTGCAATTTAAACAGCTTATCTATATGTGTGCGGTTATCGTCATTCCATGCGTTTGAACAATACGTAAAGTGAGGTAGTACTAAAGAATTGTACATTTCAATCAATGCATTTTGGGTTACATAAGGTTTAGCTCTTTTCAATAATGCAATTGATTGAGTTATTTTTTGCATTGGTTGTCACTGTTTTCATTCCACTTGAGTTCTTGGTCAATAGTAAGACCCAAAACAATTTTACTTGTAACCTGTTTTATAGAGTGGGTGCCAATTAATCTCCTGAGATTTGTTTTAGTTTACGTTTGGATGCAATCATCATAAATTCTGTTTTCTTAACATTTAGGGTTAATTTGTTTGCTTCAAGCCATTTATTGATACTCTGAAGGTCGTTGTTAATTTTACCAACACATGATATGTTTGTATCATTTGCAAACGTGGAGGCTTGCGTTTGAGTAAGGCAACTAGGAAGATCATTGATATATAATAAAAATAGTAGGGGACCCAAGTTAGATCCTTGGGGGACGCCACATATTATCTTATTGTATCGAGAATTTGAGCCTTCAACTGTGCATGACTGTTTTCTGTTTGTTAAGTAGGTTTGGAATAATTTTAGTTCCACTCCATTGATACCATGAAGTTTTAATTTTCCCAATAGGATATTGCGGTTCATTGTATCAAATGCTTTTTTCAGATCAAGGAACAAGACCCCATTTATTAACCCGTTCGTCAATACGGAAAATTTCGTCTGTTTTTTTGGGCTATCTTTAAAATAGGGAATGGGGGAATGGGGGAATGGGGGGAATGCGGGAATGGGAAAATGCGAGCATGAGGGAATGGGGGAATGCGGGAATGGGGGAATGCGGGAATGGGGGAGTGCGGGAATACGGGAATGCGGGAATGGGGGAATGCCGGAATGCGGGAATGGGATGTTGAGATATGCTCTAAATATAAATAAGGTTAATTGACATGACTGAATCGCAATGTTATGTATGTAAGAATGTAATCTCTGGCTACCAGGAATACCAACATAAAAATGGTTGTTGCATGTACCAAAATTGTAAACCTTGTATGGTAATGAAATGTACGTAATAAACTATAGTTAACATAGATATAATTCTGTATATATATGAGTGATTTGTATGATTAAAATATATTCCTTTGTAAAACTCCTAAGTTGTATGTTGTGCTTCGTATTCAAGAAAGAGCAATGGCCACGGTACAAGCCCTAACACCACGTAATTTTCAACTACCAACCGTACCAGCCGTAATACAAAAGTGTACAAAATTTGGTAACTTCGCTTGGTAATGATTATTTTCGGTACTTTACAGTATTTTGCAGCAAAACCTGGCAATTTGACTTAGTTTAGTATGCACTTCTCGGGTATTCCTTTTTTGTTACCTAATTCCTAAACCATAAATTGGTCTAAAATTGAAATAAATAACGCGTTAAAACTCGAGTGAGCCCGAGACTAACAAACCGGAGTTTATACCAGACAGAACCAGATTTAAAGTGCCCATACCATTGTTGCGGATTTTGAATATTTTAAAAGTATTGTTGGTTTCGAAACGGAAGGTCGTTCAAATTGTTATTTTGTAAAAGACCTTCTGGCAAAAACAAGTTGTTATTTTCTGTTTCAGCGCAAAGATTTACATCAAATGCGTAAATTTGGTTTGCAAATGCGCAATGCAGTTGCCTTGCCTAGCCACGCTATGTCCGTCACAAACACACTGCGTTTCTATGTTTTGAAATCCGGTTCATGCTACACAAAAACAGCCTACCTAACTTAGGTTACTCATTCTACGCTGAGTCTCGAATGTGGACGCTTGTTAAAAAGCAAAGGTTTATGCTACAATTCTATTCGCATTGCGAGACAAAAAATTCTATCTTTA
This sequence comes from Dendronephthya gigantea, assembly GCF_004324835.1. Taxonomy (NCBI): domain Eukaryota; kingdom Metazoa; phylum Cnidaria; class Anthozoa; order Malacalcyonacea; family Nephtheidae; genus Dendronephthya; species Dendronephthya gigantea. Next base: position 396,911 of record NW_021163130.1, read on the forward strand.
TTCTACCTCGATAAAGCTATATCTACGCGCATGATAGTTAAAGTTGGTGCGTCTGCAAACCAAAGTAAGTAAATAGATAATACGTTGTTTCAGTTAGCAATTGTCGCGCTAAGTGTTTCGATAAGCGCTGCTAAGATCGGTTTAGTTGTTATATTGTATTGCATGCTAATTTTTAGTTTAAAATAAGTATATCTCATTTATGTCAATTATCAAGTATACTCGTATTAATTTCATGTGATAGGTTACTATAACGTCAAATGGGAAATTGCAAGTCAGTTTTATTTTGTTGAAGTTGCACGAAATTCACGATTTGACGTTATGTCCGGTAACTTTAAAAGCTAATAAATGCATCAATTAAGGTAAAATTTTTGAATAAAAGTTGTATTGCAAAGTTTTTACATATATAAGTTTTTAATAAGATTTTGATATATTCAAAATCTGCAACCATGGTATGAGCTCTTTAAGTCACTGGATAGTATCGCGATGCAAACGTTGTTCTGTGCATGGTTAGTGATTCGTACCCGCCTATCTTTCCTAATTTGTATTTTTTATGTTGTATACTGTATACAATGTATATAATGTATATAATGTAGATGTTAAAGATGAATGACAGAGAAGCACCCACAACTAGACACAAAGATTGAAAGAAATCAGTATTTTGCGTTCAGGGCAGTCGCAGTGTCACTAGAAGATTCATATAATTATCCGCTTAATGCCCGACTGATTTCTTTCGTTAGCTATGTATTGTTTCTGCGGTTTTCCGAACGTGAATATATGAATACGCACCACCAATAAGCTTCAAGCGACGGCCCTTTTTGCGTTTGTTCCTTTCTCATTTCATTTTCACTGGGAATGTCGTAAATTGCCTCCAATGTATCTCACAAGTCTCAAAAAGGTTTTATTTTAGTTATAAACCCAAGTAATCACAAACGTCAATCCCCTACGTTGCTTTTTCGTTCTTTCTCACGTGTTCAATACCGCTAGTGTTCTCTACTTCCGGTCCCTAAATAACTTAAATTATAATTTCCCACAGGGACAACTTAGAATTTTGCATACTTCCTCCACAGGCGTTTCATAATACTGCGAGATTTAGCACTAATGCTGCCGATATTTCTGGACGGCTTTATGCTGAGAGAACATTAACAGGTAATTAAAATCCATATAGATATCCAACAAAGTGTTCAGTCGTTAGTCTACCATATAGTTCCCAGTCTACGGTTAGGTATCAGTGCGAAGTCAAAAACTTCAAACTGAGTTCAAAGCAATTATCTGCCATCCCTTTCGCTATTTCGCGCTCACAGTGTAGCTTGCTCATGGGCAAAATGCGAATCTGGACAAAAGTATTTAAGTTCCTGACAACATGTTTTTTTTTTGCGGTTGCGGCATTTGCTTGTTGTGTAAATACCCGGCATGATCATTCAGGTTTGACAGGCAACTGATTTCTGCGAATTCATCGTTCAATGGCCCGATTTATACTAGAAACTAGAGGCTAGAGACTGTTCATCCGTCTGGACATACCTGGGCAAGCGAGGTGAGCAAACACGGGCACTGAAACAGACGGATCATCCATCAACACGAATTATCTGCACAGTTCGTCAAACACCGTAGAGCGAGAACGAACGAGTAGTGTCATTAACTGAACTGACAAAAGTATAGTTCACAATCGTTCATATATATAGACGGTTTCTAGTCTCATTAACTGAACAAAAGTATGGTTCACAATCGTTCATATATAGACGGTTTCTATATTGACTAAAACAAGTTTAATTATCATATTCGTTTGTATACTTTATGCCATAACATGCATATTTTACCACTGTGAAGTTAGCCGCGGATTCGGCCTCAGATTCGGCCTCAGATTGGGCCTCAGATTGGGCCTCACATTCAACTGTGTTCAATCATTCAAAAGTAGAATTTGGTCATTTAATAATAACCGGTTTTTTAGCCATTTTTTCGTTTAAACTTTATAAATACGAAGATGTATAGCCTATTTATGCATTGCTAGACTGTAATTAGAACAAAGCAGTCGATTTTATACAGATTTACAGAGTAAATTGATTATTATTTTTGGGCACTGTGTGAGAAGTGATTGACCCTCATAGATATGGCATACACTATAATGTTTTATTTCAATTCCTGTGTATACGTCTATATTTTACAGAAAAATACGGCCTTACAAATGGCGTGCATCGTTAAGCTGCACAGTCACAACATACTCGGGATTATTTGCTTCGTTTCTCAAATTAAAAATGTCCTTATGATATAAATACAAAAGACGTAACTAGTATATGATCCTCTCACCGACGCTATCAATGTTACAATTTGCCAAAGTCAGTTGCTGCAACAGGAATTAGCGTAGATGTGCATACAAATCAAACGCACTAATGCCATATGACAAACAATGGTCCAACGAGGTTAGGATTACAAGTTAAACTCGGCGCAACTTTCACACGCATATATAAGGCGCTATTATACGAATCAAGATCAGGTTACAATTGAGAAAAGTACTTAATATTTAGAGGTTGGTTTCTTATTAACTGTGCATACTAATGTTCTCAAATTTTAGCATTCAGTACATTACTGTACGATCTTTCTAATGACACCTACATTTTTGCGGTAAAAAGAAAAAAAACGAGCGTTTTTGCGATACATTCGGCTTCCATTTTTGACGTATTATTGCGTAATAATAAGAGCGCAGAAAAACTAAACTATTGTAATTCTGAAACATAAGTTGTAAAATTAAATATACTTTCCAATGGGTAAATGAATGTCAAGACAGAATGAAGCGAAAAAATCCATGTAAGACATATATAAGGCGCTATTATACGAAAATCAAGATCAGGTTACAATTGAGAAAAGTACTTAATATTTAGAGGATGGTTTCTTATTAACTGTCCATACAAATGTTCTCAAATTTTAGCATTCAGTACATTACTGTACGATCTTTCTAATGACACCTACGTTTTTGCGGTAAAAAGAAAAAAACGAGCGTTTTTGCGATACATTCGGCTTCCATTTTTGACGTATTATTGCGTAATAATAAGAGCGCAGAAAAACTATAAACTATTGTAATTCTGAAACATAAGTTGTAATATGAAATATAATTTCCGATGGATAAATGAATGTCAAGACAGAATGAAGCAAAAAAATCTATGTAAGAGATATATAAGGGGCTATTATACGAAAATCAAGATCAGGTTACAATTGAGAAAAGTACTTAATATTTAGAGGATGGTTTCTTATTAACTGTCCATACAAATGTTCTCAAATTTTAGCATTCAGTACATTACTGTACGATCTTTCTAATGACATATACGTTTTTGCGGTAAAAAGAAAAAAAACGAGCGTTTTTGCGATACATTCGGCTTGCATTTTTGACGTATTATTGCGTAATAATAAGAGCGCAGAAAAACTAAACTATTGTAATTCTGAAACATAAGTTGTAAATTAAATATACTTTCCAATGGGTAAATGAATATCAAGACAGAATGAAGCGAAAAAATCCATGTAAGACATATATAAGACGGTATTATACGAATCAAGATCAGGTTACAATTGAGAAAAGTACTTGATATTTAGAGGATGATTTCTTATTAACTGTGCATACAAATGCTCTCAAATTTTAGCATTCAGTACACTACTGTACGATCTTTCTAATGACACCTACGTTTTTGCGGTAAAAAGAAAAAAAACGAGCGTTTTTGCGATACATTCGGCTTCCATTTTTGACGTATTATTGCGTAATAATAAGAGCGCAGAAAAACTAAACTATTGTAATTCTGAAACATAAGTTGTAATATTAAATATACTTTCCAATGGGTAAATGAATGTCAAGACAGAATGAAGCGAAAAAATCCATGTAAGACATATATAAGACGGTATTATACGAATCAAGATCAGGTTACAATTGAGAAAAGTACTTGATATTTAGAGGATGATTTCTTATTAACTGTGCATACAAATGTTCTCAAATTTTAGCATTCAGTACATTACTGTACGATCTTTCTAATGACACCTACGTTTTTGCGGTAAAAAGAAAAAAAACGAGCGTTTTTGCGATACATTCGGCTTCCATTTTTGACGTATTATTGCGTAATAATAAGAGCGCAGAAAAACTATAAACTATTGTAATTCTGAAACATAAGTTGTAATATGAAATATAATTTCCGATGGATAAATGAATGTCAAGACAGAATGAAGCAAAAAAATCTATGTAAGAGATATATAAGGGGTTATTATACGAAAATCAAGATCAGGTTACAATTGAGAAAAGTACTTAATATTTAGAGGATGGTTTCTTATTAACTGTCCATACAAATGTTCTCAAATTTTAGTATTCAGTACATTACTGTACGATCTTTCTAATGACACCTACGTTTTTGCGGTAAAAAGAAAAAAAACGAGCGTTTTTCCGATACATTCGGCTTGCATTTTTGACGTATTATTGCGTAATAATAAGAGCGCAGAAAAACTAAACTATTGTAATTCTGAAACATAAGTTGTAATATTAAATATACTTTCCAATGGGTAATGAATGTCAAGACAGAATGAAGCGAAAAAATTCATGTAAGACATATATAAGACGGTATTATACGAATCAAGATCAGGTTACAATTGAGAAAAGTACTTAATATTTAGAGGATGGTTTCTTATTAACTGTCCATACAAATGTTCTCAAATTTTAGCATTCCGTACATTACTGTACGATCTTTGAAGCCGAATGTATCGCAAAAACGCTCGTTTTTTTTCTTTTTACCGCAAAAACGTAGGTGTCATTAGAAAGATCGTACAGTAATGTACTGAATGCTAAAATTTGAGAACATTTGTATGGACAGTTAATAAGAAACCATCCTCTAAATATTAAGTACTTTTCTCAATTGTAACCTGATCTTGATTTTCGTATAATAGCGCCTTATATATCTCTTACATAGATTTTTTTGCTTCATTCTGTCTTGACATTCATTTATCCATCGGAAATTATATTTCATTTTACAACTTATGTTTCAGAATTACAATAATTGAGTTTTTCTGTCATCTGGTTATTACGCAATAATACGTCATAAATCGAAGTGGAATGTATCGCAAAAACGCCCGTTTTTTTTCTTTTTACCGCAAAAACGTATGTGTCATTAGAAAGATCGTACAGTAATGTACTGAATGCTAAAATTTGAGAACATTTGTATGCACAGTTAATAAGAAATCATCCTCTAAATATTAAGTACTTTTCTCAATTGTAACCTGATCTTGATTCGTATAATATCACCTTATATATGTCTTACATGGATTTTTTCGCTTCATTCTGTCTTGAAATTCATTTATCCATCGGAAATTATATTTCATTTTACAACTTATGTTTCAGAATTACAATAATTGAGTTTTTCTGTCATCTGGTTATTACGCAATAATACGTCATAAATCGAAGTGGAATGTATCGCAAAAACGCCCGTTTTTTTTCTTTTTACCGCAAAAACGTTGGTGTCATTAGAAAGATCGTACAGTAATGTACTGAATACTAAAATTTGAGAACATTTGTATGGACAGTTAATAAGAAACCATCCTCTATGATTGTAACTTGTTCTTGATTAGCATAATGGCATCTTATATATCTTTTACGTAGATTTTTTGCTTCATTAAACCTTTCAGTTAAATTTTGAGCATCTTTGGCTATATATTCAGTTTGATACCATAACTAATATTATAATTGTCTAATCTCTAATGTGTCTAATCCTCTTAAATAAATGTGTCTTTTAATTAAGCAGGCATAATGAGATCATCTTTCTTTCGCATTTTGTCCGCTTAAGTGCGTCTATTTTACATGTCATCACTGTTTTAATTGCTTTACTTTAATAGCAGGTCAACCTTCTGTCTTCTGAGTAATCCCTTAATGCCTAAGCGCAGGTTCCATCGTCTGCGCTACAAACTGCATCAAAACACGGCACAGCACATTGTATTATTTTGTTAGAACAATGAAATCATACCTTCATATAAACAGAAGTTTTAACTTCAATGCAGTGGATGGAATAGGCATGCATTTTGTATGAAATGCATAAATTTAAATTGCACAATTAGGATGATAACGTGGGTATATATGTCAACACCATGTAATATTGTAAGATGTTTTTGCAATGAGTCGTTGCTGTTGCCCTCAAACATTCAGCGTGTAACGTCTGCGCCTTCAACTGATGTGTACTTTTGGATAGATGGGAAAATACTGTTCTAAATAACGTTTGAAACGATCTATATATGCGTGTGAAAGTTGCGCCGAGTTTAACTTGTAATCCTAACCTCGTTGGACCATTGTTTGTCATATGGCAATAGTACGTTTGATTTGTATGCACATCTACGCTAATTCTTGTTGTAGCAAATGGCTTTGGCAAATTGTAACATTGATAGCGTCGGTGAGAGGATCATATACTAGTTACGTCTTTTGTATTTATATCATAAGGACATTTTTAATTTGAGAAAGGAAGCAAATAATCCCGAGTATGTTGTGACTGTGCAGCCCAACGATGCACGCCATTTGTAAGGCCGTATTATTCTGTAAAATATAGACGTATACACAGGAATTGCAATAAAACATTTTAGTTTATGCCATATCTATGCGGGTCAACAACTTCTCACACAGTGCCCAAAAATAATAACCAATTTACTCTGTAAATCTGTATAAAATCGACTGCTTTGTTCTAATTACAGTCTAGCAATGCATAAATAAGCTATACATCTTCGTATTTATAAAGTTAAAACGAAAAAATGGCTAAAAAACCGGTTATTATTAAATGACCAAATTCTACTTTTGAATGATTGAACACAGTTGAATGTGAGGCCCAATCTGAGGCCCAATCTGAGGCCGAATCTGAGGCCGAATCCGCGGCTAACTTCACAGTGGTGCATATTTTGGTCATGTAATTTTGTGCTGTGACATCGTGCATACGGTTATAAACATTATCATGCATTTAACCACAGTTATTTAACGGGGTGACGAATATGAATGGTAATTCATCTTGACGCATCTCTCGTCTGTTAGTATAAATATTAGTGAACATGCACAATTCAACGAGAACAAACGAGTAACCGCATTAAATGAGCCACTCTCAGTTGTCTGCACTCGTTTAAACTCGCCAAGACGCCAGCTTTCCTTCATGTCTTTAATTATGCATGGCATTGCTATTCAATTTATTTGTATAGGTCATAAAAAAAGTGTTTGCGAAACTTTTTGATAACAGAAACACTGAGATACCCTTCTTCCGTTATATGGGTATAGGTAGCGTTATTTTGTTCAATGAATTTCCATCGATATGTTTGAATGATATATTTACTTTGACATTCGAATGATACAGTCGAGCATAGCTTTTGAGGCAAACAAAAATTGCATGATTAAACATGTGAATAATTACAGGGAAACTTGGGTAAAATATGGCCACCCGTAAACGTATAAACCAAAATCCTAGATTCAAATGTGTAATGGTTGAACGTCATTTCGACATTTCATTACTCAATAATTAAGATCTTTGTAATTATGTATTTTAGTATTTATAAATGTGTACAAGCAGTTTGGTATAAATGTGTTTTGCCTTTTCATTATGTTATAATGCAGCTACAATAATTATGTCGACATAACTCTTATTAACATAACTGCATAGTCGTTCGTTCTCGTTGAATAGTGCATGTTCAACATTAATACAACGGCTCATAAAACGGCTCTTGTGCATTCTTATTACCATATAAATCATTTCGCAATTCTCGTGCACTTTCCGTAAACGCACGAACGATTCTTTTTCGTCTGACATATTCGTCTACATGGTTCGTCGATCTAGATAGTGTGGTGTGTTTATACTCAGACAAATGATCCATCCTCTGTAATCTGCCGACGGAATATTCGCCCAGACGAGCATCCGTCTATAAAAGTGTAATATAACCCGTGCACAATTAAGAAATTAACACAAGGTTCACATAAATTATGTACGCAATAACTGAGGATTATTACGACGTGGTATTCGTAAGAATTAGATCTAATAATTTCAGGAATCACGAAGTTTGAATTTCACCGAAGCAAATTTTCCCAAAATATCTTAACTCATGGTTAGCTCATTTTAACTTGCGATTTCTGTGTGAATACTTGACCGATTTGATAAAAATAGAACCAATTTAAAGCGCAGATTGTCCTCAGACCTCAGTAGATACATGCTTTTTTTTAGATCGATATGTTGCCAATTTGCTATCAAATTCACTTTAAAATGCATGCGATTGATTTATTAATCAATGACAATATTACAAAAGCGGCCTAATCTTTAAAATATTGCCCAAAATGCAAACCGAAACGGGTTACAGTGATTTAGTTCACATTTTCAGGATTATTTTGATCCCTTTAGCGTCAAAATCGAGCTTTAGAGGATTTTTGCAGGGTTTTTTTTTATATAAACATGCATGATGTATTGATGATAAGGAAATTATGAATTATCGCATCACCGGCAATAATACTTCACAATAATAAAAATATCGAAAAAAATTTCCGGCAAAAAATGGCGAAAAACGTACCCCATGGTCCAATTTTATTACGTCAGGAGCACTGGTCAGGAATCGATTTTTGGGGTCAAATTTACCCTAGGGGGAGGGCATCGTGGAGTTTTGTCACATTTTGCAACCGCATGACAACATTCCGAGCACGCAGTAAGCACGCACCAGTGACTGGCGATTATTGCTTAGAACTTAAAAAACGCTATTTCTCCGATTCGCTTGCACATCCTACCCCCAAAATTGCTCGGAATTATAACAGAATGATAATATATGTAAAATTCAAACATTTTAAAGACAACAGAGAACAAAAAAGCAAGTTTCTGAACTGCATTGTATTACAACAATAGAGAGGACAATGTATTTCTAATCGTTTGCGTATGCTTATATATAGGCTGAATATTAATGATATACAGGCTGAATATTAATGATGTGTATATATTATTTGCTGCACATATAGTCAAGAATTGCTTGAAACTTGCTTCAACGGTCAAAAGTAAAAATTCGAACTCCGTCAATCGATGCGGAATATTGCTTAGAATAATTGTGCCAAGTTTCATTTCGATCAAACAAGTAATGATAGAGCCTTAAGGGTTTTTTAAAGAGCGTCGCCCCCTAACAACAACAACAACAACAACAACAACAACAACAACAACAACAACAACAACAACAACAACAAGATTAGCAGCGGTTAAGGACCAGCTCCTGGTCCAACAATTAAAACATATCTTGCACTTTGAAAAATTGCGCTTTTTACTTTTATTTCTGAAGCTTCTTTACTAATTTTCTTTCCAGGAATACTCGCTGCTTTGTTATCGAGTCAAATATGAAATAATTAAGAAATGGAAAACATTTTCCGTGATGTTTCTATAACTGTATAATGACACATGAAAAAATGTTTTGTAATTTCCGTTATAATATAACACAATAAAAAGATTTTGTATTGTACAAATATTATAATTCGATTCAATTACAAATTCTCATTGCATCGCTTCGATTGTCAAGTTCGGCTAGAAAATTCCCGCCACGGAAGTTATCCTTCTGATAGGTGCAGTCATCGTCTTAGTTAATATTCCTAATTTGCATTTTAATAATGTTATATGTTAAAGATGGATGAAACAGAATCACCCACAACTATATACAAAGGAATGATAATTTGCGTTTGTGCATGCCTTTTTAATTTCTTCACTTTCACTGGGAACAATATCAAATTATGCCATAATGCTGCCGACATTCTTGGACGAATTTAATGCAGGAAGAACATTAACAGGTAATTAAATTTTTCTTGCAACTTACAATGCAATTCTACTTTAAAGAGATGTAATTTAGTACAGAGTATTCAAAATATAAGTGTCAGAAACGAATAAACATAAAAGTTTCGTAGTTACCAAATTTACATCTCTCAAATTAAAGTAGTATTCCATTGCCAAGTTGGAAGAAAAATTGCACCGTGTAACAGGGCTTTAACAGAGAGTTTCTGAGTGTACCATATTGTCCAACGGTTCCCATGCAGGCCCTAGTTTACAAGTCAAAAGTTCAAAGCAATAATCTACCGTCCCTTTCGCCGTTTCGAGCTCACAGTTCATTGTTCATTGGCGAATGTGGACGAAAGTATTGAAGTTACCGACACTATATTATTTATATGTTTCGTCTCTGCATTCACTCGTGGCATTCGTCTTGCTAAGCTCCTCAACCTTGACTTGAAAAATATGTTGATTAAAAGATTCCTATTCGGTTATCTGTGCAAAATAAAATATACATGCATGTGATGAGAAAGGAACAATTTTTTGCATAAATCTACCTCAACATTGTCAATGCGTTGTATTGTAGTTTTATATGTGGACTCCAAACCATGCATGTATAATTTTATTCTATTTGACGTGGTTAAATTAGTGAAATAGCTTTCGAGACACCGTCTATGTAGCTGGCCCCTTAAAAAGCTAAACAGACAACATTGTTTATGAAATTAACGCTTGATAACGATCGGTGAGTTAGAAGTTACTTTGTCTAAGAATCGTTAAACTTTTTGCCGCTGTAAACTTGTTAAAAGATATCTCGGATCAACAAAATGCTGATTTTCTTTATAATACTGGAGCATATTAAATATCTCCTTTTCAATAACAAAAGTTCGTAGGCTGCCTTTTTATATACCGTCAGGAACCCTGTAGATTGTGCAATTTTTTGACCAATATTTAACGAAGCCGGATAGGTGATTGCAAACCACCTTTATAGCTATATATACGCGACTGAACGAACGTTGATCAATTCATATTCATATTCATGACTGCTAATAAGACGTTTTTTTGAGAAAGCACCTCTTTACTAAAAAGACGTTATATTTGTTTTTCTAGCACTAGTTGGATCAAGTCAGCATGCAATGGTCTTTATGTTTTGCCCATTAGCGGGATCTCTAATCGACTTGTTTGGAATGCGTAAAGTTTCATTTGCAGGAGGATTACTTTATTCAGTCGGATTAATCTCAGCTTCTTACGTTAATTCAATATATGGTTTATTCCCGACATTTTCTGTGATGGTATCTTTTGGAAGTGCTTTACTTTATTCCTCGACTCAGATAGCGCCTGTTAAGTGCATTTCATCAAAATACCAAGGAATTGCATGCTCTTTTGTTACTGGCGGCTGGTACACAGGAACGCTAAGCCTTTCCTTGTTGATCACATTTTTATTGGAGCAATTTCACTGGAAGGTTATGTTTCGTATACTCTCATCTCTTGGAGTCGTTATTTGTTTGCTAAGTTTAACTTATGGTTGGATCAAACAGAATGGAGATATCCCCAACAGAAATCGAACACCGTTTTGCAACTGGTCCTTATGTAAACGTCCACGATACTTTGTCTTTGTGTTTGGTTCAGCAGTATCAATGTTGGGATTTCCTGTTGCAAATTTCTTTTTGGTATGTACGTCAACTCACTACACAATATAGTAGAAATTGTGAGGTGAATATTTTGAGCAATTCTTTTTTCTCCCAATGTAAAGTTATACAATCTCATAATTTGTCATTACAATGACGCCATCTTGCAATTATTTTACAAAGTTTAACTTTTTTTGTTTTTTGCAAGAAGAAAAGGGTTCATTTTATTTTGTAAATGCATAATATGTGACTTTTATGAGCAGGTCTTTTCAGGGGCGACGGAACATAAATATTTTGGGGGGGCTAATCTCTGAGGCGCCACCATGGTTGGCGCCGAGCGAAAATTTTTTGGAATTTCAATGCCCTAGATCTTCAGAAATGGCCATCTCCGAGTCTTACTTGCCGCTTTCATCGTAGTTTTTCACATCTCTCAAATTCTCAAAAGAGTTTCCAAACAAAATGGCAGTCCGAAAATAATAACAATATACAACCACGAATATTCTGCTGTTAAATACAACTAAGAAAGATCAAAGAAAGTCAATTTACATTCGCTTGATCCGTATCACAATATGGGATATCTTATTAGAATTTAAGACGCCGGCGAGCATTAATTTGACGACTTCGTGGTAACATAATTTGTATATTTAATCTCCCATTCTGGCATTCTTCATGAATCTTAGCTCCCCCACTTTTACTTCTGGGGGGGCTAAAGCCCCCCTAGCCCCCCCTGTTCCGCCGCCCTTGGCCGTCTTTTTATTTTGATCACCTCTGGTGGATCGGATGTTTTATAGTCCGTTGTCTTGTTATGTATATCAGCAGCAAATCCACTGAAGCCAATGCACTACAGCTTCATCAATAGCCGACTATATTTCATACGTCAAATGTTAATTTGATCCAACAAAATTGGACCGTTTGAACAGACCTTATATATCATTTTAAGATGAAATCATAAGCTGTTCACTTTTTGTTCAAACATTGGTCAATAGAAAAAAGCTTCCATTTATCTGGCTTCTTGCCCAGCTCTCAGGGGCGACTAGATTATATAAAAAGTACTTTTTTGTGGTATCACGTTTTATTCCACCATTAAATTAAGATAACAACTCTATCGATCCCTTTTAGGCAGATCGTGCTAAAGCGTACGGCATTCACGAAAACCAATCAAAATGGTTTTACGTCGTTTTTGGAATTTTTGGCATCACATTCGGACTTATAGCTGGAAAGATTGGGGACATGATAATAAGATATCGGGTTATTTTGAATTTATCATGTCTCCTTTTACATGGTATAATTACACTTCTCAGTTACCTATGTACAACTTACATAACGTTATTAATATACTCGGCCATCTCTGGGATATTTTATGGTATTTACAATTCTACACTTTGTCTCTGTGTATTGGAGTGTGTTGGAGCGGCAAATATAGCACAAGGCTTTGGGTTTCTACTTTTATTTCAAGGATTTTTTATATTCCTTGGACCACCCCTTGCAGGTGAGCATATTTTAAATGAAACCTTGAATGAACATAAGAAATGGCAAAAATCATTCGGTCAGCGCATTTACAAAGAACTACGTCCACTCAGTACATGTCATCATGGAGGATAGAGTGCTGTCCAGAAATAACCTAACAAAACCACGCCGGGTTGAATCGCGGTTGAATCGAAGGATCGCGGTCGAACAGCGGGGGTTAGACGGAGGTTAAACCTCGGTCTAACTCGGTCTGAAAAATTTCTTAAGATTTTTCGATTTGGTTATTCTGCTCTCTTTCTCATCTGTTCATAACATTTCGTTCGGATACGAACTACCACTGGAAAGGTACTTTTTCACTTGCGGGCATTTGCAATTTCTGTATTCTTTAGTACTGTATTCTATATTCAGTTAGTATCCTTTCTGTTTCTAGGTTTTCTGAGAGACGCAACTGGCACATTTAAACTTCCTTTAATTATTGCTGGATGTTTGGAAATCGTCGGAGCGTTAATATCGTTTCCAGTTGCCAGAGTAAAAATTGGTGATGAACCAGGCCAGGACAACCATGAGAATAGTGAAAACAACAACAATATTTAGCAATTATTCGCCGAAGGCCAGGTGAATATCGCTGAATAAAAACCGAGACGAATTCGAAGTCATTAATTTCAATTATTAACATGTTACAATTGGAATTTTAGTATAACTAGCGCTCAGTGGGCTTCCCTCAGCCGCGAGTAAAAACAACATAAGAGCCCTGGGTATAAGTTTGTTCATTTTTAACTCTCTCTAACATTTACTGTTAATTGTAATCATTTTTGGCGTACCACCCGCTAATATTGCGCAATAAAATGGGCGTTGCCGGGTAATCATGGACACAACATTTGTGCAAGTGAATGATTCAGTGTCAGGAACTTATCTTTTACAATTTAAAACCCAAATATAGTATAATAGTCGAAATGAGAGAAAAAAAAAACTGGTATACGACCACCTTAACGACCTGAATTGCATCTCAGTTTCGCAACGCCCATGCAGCGACCGGTTGTATCAAGCCAGTTAGCTTAAGCGGTGATAAGTCCAAATTAAATAACACTCTTACAATTCTCTTGAACGACTCAACTTGAAGATTATGCACTGAATATGTAGTTGTAAACAGTATTTTTGCATTAAGGTCAAAAACATCTAGTTCGCTTGCTGAATAAAACGATAGACTTGTTTTCTATTAATAAATTAACCACCGTTTAAGCTAAACGGACTTGATACAACCGGCCACAGTTTTTTATGACATTTATTATTCATATATTTGAATTCAAAGGATTTATTTAGTCATTAATTAATAGAAGATCAGTCCATGATATAGCATATGACGCGAAATCACTATCAATAACCAAACATTTCAAAAAGAGTACTAGTTTTATTATGATGAAAGTCATCACAAGTCACAAGACGAAATGTTGTTAAGTATTCATGCAATATTTGTTATCTCTTTTCCATTCTTGTGCAAAAGAAAGTGCTTAATCCATAACATGGAGTATGTAACTATATTATGCTTTTTGAAAATTTATATAAAATTTCCTCATCATATGGCGATGAGGAAACTTTCACAAAAGGAAACTGAACATGCAATTACAACACAACTAAACTATTGACTCAATTTTTAATGCTTATAGATTTTTATGTAAAATTAAATTCTCAGTGAGAAACACTACTATAGAGACGAGAACGTATTTTTCTTACATTATAAAGATAACCAAAAAAGTAATAACGTAAATGGTGATACTAGAAGAGTTACGGCTTGTAGATTCACATTTGAAAACTTCCTCATCATATGTATTAGGAAACAAAACTGAAGTATTACGAGTACTATAAGTATTGTTATCTTTTTGTTTGTTTTCTCTCTTTTATTTTCTATGTTTTTTATTTTGGTTCCTATTTCTGCCAAATTCTTGTTTATATTTTTCGTGCTCGTCTCCATGTTTTGCACCTTTCCTTTGATTTCTGCTAAATCTTTCGCCATATCCGCTGTTTTGGTGTCGGCGTTTTTCATTCTTTCCTTCAAATTTCCTGAATTCTCTTTCACGTCCGCTAACGTGGCGTCAGTAGCTGCTGTTATTTTTTCCAGCTTTTTCAGCCCTCCTCCGAAATTGTGTGCGCTCGTTGCCGTTGCTACTGTTTTCGTTTCGAGGTTCGCAATTTTCGTGGTCATCTCTGCGAATTCCGTGGCCATGTTCTCAATTTTCGCTCCGACGTTTGCCGTTCTCGTGTTAGTAGCTAGCATATTCGTTTCAATGTTTTTAATCTTTCTTCTCACGCCTTCAATCGCCACATTGGTACTTTCACAGTTGTTGCATTTTGATCGTCTGAACTCGCAAACTTCATTCTCGTGATAAATTCGATCTCGCTCATTGATTCGCTCGTCGCAACCTTCATTTCCGCAAATGACTGGTTGAAAGTCGCACTTGTCTGCATGTTGCTTCAAGTGCTGTAGTTGTACACGTTCGCGACATCCTCTGTTGTGATGATCACAGCGAATCATTAGGCCATCTAAAACATTCTTCACGATTCTTGGGACTTCGCGCAATGTGTCTGCAGTCAGCTCATCAACGCATGTTGGGCATGTTTGGCAATTTTGGTGAAGATGTTTTGTGATACAATCGCGACAAAAATAATGTTCATTTCGACACATCACAGGCTCTTTCAATACATTGCAACATATCAAACAGTGGAACTCGTCGTTTACTTTCGTATCAAATCTGTTGTCATCGTATCCCATAACCAATTCTATATCTACCTCAGTGTTTTCTGCTTGATTTCCAGACGCCATTGTTAAAGCAATATGCCCTGAGAAACTGTATAAACTCCTTCGGCAAGCAACAGACAATATCCCTTACGTGTATGATAGCAGTCATAGCACTGGGTAATACAATACTCTTGACGCCTTGTGACAGGAAGTTTCAAAACAGGGTTCTTAGCACCCGATGCACACGTAATTATACGCTTATTAACATATCAAATTGAAACGTAATTGGCGCATATATGCGGTGATAGTAGGTATCAGACACCTAACCAAACCAACTGTCGGAGTACCTAAGATCAAAGCCTGGACACAAGTACACAACAGCTTTGGCGAATTAAATATGGCGCCAGTTCACTGGGTGACTAACTTTTTAAAATCCATAGTTTTAAATCGTTTAAAATCCAACTTTTAAAATATTTGAAATAAACAATGAATTGAGAAAGCCATGTCGTCTCGAAGATGTTTTAAAGCAAAACACACTGTTAAAGTGGTAAGCTTTAAAGACGGGAAAGTCAATCGGAGATCAAAGCTCAGTGTACCCATAAAGTATTCAGAAAGAACTAATGTTCACAAATATACGTCCTCTTCTCTACCTAAAACTTCAGCATGTGGGCAGCCAGAAGTCAGCTTTGGTGGAGATGAAATTGTTGGGCCAAGCTTCAAACCAAAGCGTGGTAAAATGCGTTTGAAGAAGAAAATTAAGGCTTATCGCGATAGAAAGATTAAGTTGGGGAATGCTTGGCTTGGTATTCGACAACAACTCTTCTCTGCTTTTCTGGAGCATCAAGCTATGCCTGTCAACCAAGGTTGTGTAATTCCTGAATGCAAAGAAAGTGCATGTGGTAGATGCCTTGACTGTGGCCCAGCACATTTTATGTGTGAGGAACATATAAACCTTGTTCATGCCTCTGGTCAGTCTTTCCACTATCCTGAGATTTGGGAGGTAATATAGCTGTGTTGGGGTTAATATTTATAAGTTACGGTCTCTCATTTTGGCAGAGGTCATGTGGGCTTTTTGAGGAGCTTATTTCAATGATTCTTTTATACTGCAACCTTAGTGTAATAGTATTGAAGCCATATATGATGACAGGATGTATGTACTGTGTATATGAAGTCATGTGATGAGAGTATGTTGCATTGTAGATTGAAAAGTATATTCAATACAAATTTAAAGAAGTTGTTGTTTGGGAGACAAATCACAATTTAGATCATGGTTATACTCGTGATGTTGTCGTTGTTAATAGAAATGGTATGTTTATGGTATTATATTGTGACGTTGATTGTCAGGTGTTTTCTTTTATCACATGAGCACACTTACAATTATACATTTATGAATTTTGTATTATTGTGTAAATTCTGTGTCAATTTCCTTACCATACTCTGTCTCTTTACCTGCCAACATGACTACTTCTAAGATTCCATTTTTTCCTATGAATTAAATAAGCAATTACTATGGCTTTATATTGATATTCAATACATTGACTGATAATGTGTCCAATTGTATTTTTTTGGAAAATAAAAGAAAACTGAGTCTGAAAAATATAATCCTGAGAAATCTGGATTAAAACAATTAAGGCTATAAACACAAGTTTGCAACGTTTAGATGAAAGATATGGATTAAAACAATTAAGACTATAAACACAAGTTTGCGACATTTGCAGTTTATTACAATCTATCTGATAATAAAATTGAAACATCACAAACTCATGTAAGTAGTATTATGTTAATCCATATCTTGGATTGTTCAGGATGTTATTCATACTCTGTTTTGTCATTTATTTTTTTACACATTGGTCTAGTGGCTATCAACTGGCTGACCATTAAAAGAGAGAGTGTTTTAAATAAATAAATTGTGTGTTCTTTTCAACGAATTTTGTTTAGGTCAACAGCGTCTTGTGAAGTTTAAATTCTGTTGCCATGAGCCAGAAGCAGTGACATTAATGAAACATGGTTTGTGGCCTTCATCACCCAAGGAACCACAAGCAGCATTTGAAAAAAATCTTATGGAATTGGTCAAATATATCTTCTTGGAATGCCGAACATCTTTAAAGTCGATATGTCAGGCAATATACTGGATTATGCCTTCTCTTTCACCAGTTTATGTGAGTATTTTAACCCAACCTCATTACTTCCAAAGGCTTCCCCTTTTATGACTAAATTTGCAAAGCCAAACTTCTAATTCATTAGTATGTATTAATTGCATATACAGTATAATAATTACTAAAGACAATACTAGTACATTGTAGGGTCTAATTATTAGTGTCTGCAACTTACTTCCAATAGAATAAAAAACAGTTAGACCCATAGCATTTAGGTGAATTTAATCTAATTTTTTAGGTAAAGGACATATATCGGCTACTTGTTGGTGAAAATTTTGGAGAATACCGTTACCTTAGCTACATGCTGGATACATTTGGTGGGAAAAATGTGCAGTTGGATAATGTTAGTCAATGCCCTGCATGCCCTAAGGTAAACAGTACATTGTATATAAACAAACGTATATACAGTACTAGGTAGCATTTATTTGGAAATCCTTTATACTTGTTGTCTATACCTTAATGGTTTTGTTGTTTGTAAAGATAATAATGAAAATGTAGTATTGGCTTGAAGAAACTTTATTCTTAAACACCAGACAATTTTCAAAGGGAATTTGTGCATGTCATATTTCATTTGCCAAGTTGATTCTGTAGGCTACAGTTAATGGCCATGAATTATTACTGACTATTTAAAGTTTAATTAAATTTCTTTCATTTAGAAAAGTGGAAATATGTATGTATCTTTGGATGCTTTATTTGGCTGTGTGAGAAAGATAAGCGCTGGGACAAGTGTTAGACCAGCAAACCATGGAGAAACACTTTTCATAGAGCAAACAAAAGTGGATTCTTTTTTGAAGAATTACAAAGTTACATCATCATTAAAGTCACAAGTACGTACAATATATACATTTAGGTAATGAAATTCTTATGAGTAGCAAAATTATTATAAATTTTTATATTGCAGGTGTCCTGCCATAACTTCCAAGCTGGATCAAATCTCAGATCTAAGGTGAAGACTAAAAAATTAGATGAAACTGCAATATTTGGAGCAGGTTGCAGACATGAAGTGCCTTTAAAATTCTTTAGTCTAAAAAGAGGGGAAGAGTAAGTAAATTTGCCAAAGGTTTCTAGACACTTCACTAATTGTTGCATTGAACAAAACATGTTAATGTAATAAATTTCACTGAGCTGTAATTACATGTTTTAGAATTGGAAATGCAGTTTATTTGCTGAAGTGGTTGAAAGAAAGTACAAACAACAAGAATTTGAACATCTATTTGTATTATGATATAGCATGTACACTGGAATCTCATTTGAAGGTACAGACTGTAGGCATTCAAAGTACAGACTTTTGAAATCTAACTGAAAAGTTTGCAAAAGCCTACACAGTACAACCACTTCATTTTAACCTGGGCACTTTCCTTTATGCAGCCAAAATGGTAAAATACCAATATAAATCATGTGAGCTTAAAACACCAAAATCCCCAGTAATCAGTCTGTAGAAAAATACAATAGGCCCAGACTGGCCATTTTCGCCATTTAAATGAAAGTGCCCCTGTACAGTATCAAGAGAACGGTGGTTCATTAAAATCCTCATTTCAAATAAACATAAATTCAGCATGTGATGGTACAATATTTCCCGTGAAATAATGTTACAGTCAGTTATACAAGTTATTCCCAAATACTTAGAGAGCGAATTAGATGTATATCTGTATAATTTCGAATTTATTTATTGTGTATTTAGAGAACAAATCAGGAGGCATTATTGGAAAATGTTAAGGTGGCCATTCCTACATTTCACTGCTATGGACATAAAGTATCTTGTCAGGTACCTAACTTTTTGTATTGTATACTTTTTTTCCTTGTTTCTAATAGTTTTTTTACATTGAACTACAGCAGAAATGAAACTTCTAATATATATATATATATTGTTTGTCAATGAATGTTCTCCGGATTTAAAATTGTTTTTTATTGAGCTTTCGACTCGGTACTTCGAGTCTTCTTCAGAATATCTGAATTATTTACATGTGTCTAGCTTTATATATTTAAGTTTCGCGCTGTTCTTTAAGACTTTGTATACGTTGAGAGCGTCTGATTGGTTGTTTTGAAGTTGATCTGATATCAGTGGTAGTTGAGGGATGCGTTGTCATGGTTGACTGCATTTCGTTGTCAGGGATGGTCGCTGTGGAATGATTAGATTGTTGTGTATCAGATGCGGGTGGATTTAAGTTATTATTAGTTATATTGATGTGATTATTGATAGAGTCCTTACGTTTTGTCTTAAGTTGCAGATAGACTGCAGGAATGTCGATATGTCTGTTAATAGTATTGTCGTCTGTACTAAACCAAGCTTCTTTGAATTCACGTAAAAAAAATAAATATGCCTGGATTACAAATCTTTAAACATATATATTTATAAATCTTTAAACATATATATTTATAAATGTCTATTTTTCCACGGTTATAATTTTCAGTAGCTACATTGTTTTTCCATGTTTTTGGTGTATGTTAGTGTGATATTAAATTTTTATAATAATCTTTTGGCTGATCAGGTGTCATATAGTGGCCGGAGAATTAATGGGTTTGGTCTAAGCGACGGTGAAGTGATGGAGCGAATGTGGTCTTACCTTAGGCCAACTTCAAAAATCACCAAAGAAATGACCCCGTCACACCGAGTTGATGCTCTGACGGACTTTCTCTTACATTATAGAAAGAAATCTTTAGGGCAAATCGGTAAATACAAAATAATAAGTACTTTTATAATTATTGTATTCATCCTCTAATAATTATTTTTAGTGTTCTAATTCATTGGTATAAGTATCGGTGGTATCTATTTTCATACATTCTTTGTTACGGAATATCTCTACTTTCTGAGCATTTTTTATAATAAACAGTACATTGTTTTAATATCTTGACAAATCTAGCGCGAACGTTTGTGCGATCATTTGAAGAAAGCATTGCACATGAAAGCCGACACAAATGAGCAGTTGAATCTGCTCCTTGAAAATCTTAGTAAAAGCGGTTTGTTAATTTTTTCAAATTTTGTGTATAATTGTTACGGGAAATACAAATTCAATCATGTACATATTTGTATTTTTCTTTGGGTATAGGTATACACCTGAATGTAACAACAATAGAAAAGTGGTCTAAGTCTGAGAAAGATCTCTATAGTAAGAAGTCGGAGAAGAGAGGTTAGCGATATAGAGCAGTTTACTCAATTGCTATTGTCTAATTTCACTGCAGGTCGTTCTGTGCCCACTTTATAAATACCCAGTTAACGTATATATAGGAACTTTTATCACTATATACATAAACGACCTGTGCGATTGCTACACAATGTACGCAAGCTTGAATTGGTTTACTTGGTTCAGCATAAATTATAAGGTACTTAATTTTTTATTTGGATTTATACAATATTTGTAGCCACAGCGAATGTTACGGACGTCACAGAACAGTATGCGGAAAAGTTGAAAGAGTATTATGACACAAGGTTTGACTATTTCCATCATAATTAAATACCAATGTTTTAATGTATACATACGATAATTCATTAGTTACATTATGTTAATTTTATATAAAGAGCCAAGCTTGCAGAGATCGAGGTGGACAGTGAAGAATTTTCAATTTTAAGTTCTAAATTGAACAGGTACGTACAGTACAGTATATGTTTCATTTTTGCTATTTTGTTTCTTAAAAGTTGCTAACGTGAATGTTAGTGCAATGTTAGTGAATGTTAAGTTTTCTTTGTTTGAATAATTTAGCAAAAATGAACAACTGAAGAAAATTGAGAACGGTCAGCAGCGTTGGAGTCAAGATCACCCAGCATTCAAATTGTATGTTACCAAAGCGGAAGATACACGTAGAAATGAATTGTTGAGTGATATGCGTGCAAGATGTTTGGAACGTTGGTTTTTGCTGCAGCTTATGAAAAAATATGCAGGTTTATATTATACAATTAATGAAATTACTAATCAAGAGATTTCCACTTGATATATACTTAGCCACTAGCTCTCAGTGATATATACTTGGCCACTAGCTATTGTCGTTTTGTACATCGCGTGATACTGTACACGATAACTCAAAAATGATTTTATTAATTAACATGATGTAAAACACTGTGAATTTAAATGCATCGAAAGAAGTACTTTGTTTTATCATGGTAACAAACTACTAAAGAGAAATTAAACTTTAAAATAATTTTGGTCAATCCTTTGTACTTTGTTGTGATTGTATTTTCAAAACATCAGAGTGTTGTGCGATGAAATCTAAGTTGTTATATTTGAATTTACAGACGGGCAAGCCATTGCGAAAAAGATCTGTGGCCAAATAAATAAAACGACAAACACGATTAAGAAGCTGGTGAGAGAATACGATAAAAAGATTACCGAACACCACCAATCTAAATATCCTGCCAGTGTTACGTTTGAAGAAATCACCGATCTAAACTCGACTATATGGAATCATCTAGAAGAAGAGGCTGATGCTGATTTCCCAGTTCCATACTACATCCGACGCAAGATAATTGATTTTAACCACATCATCAACCGTTCTACTGAAGAAGTTGACTTAATTAAAAACGAAATGGCCAGAGTTCTTGAATTCTATTCAGCAAGAGTATCTGCACTTGCAACGTGGTCGGAAGAATTAAGAAAAGAGCAAGAGAGTCCTGAGTCAACAGGACTATTGGTGATGGTACTGACCGAGAAAGACACGCTTGACATCGTGCTGCTGCATCTGAATTCTTTATTTGCACCTTACATGGATGAACATGCAGCATTACCAGAAGACGATGGAATATTTCTGACATGTGATGAGGCAGATAAATTCGAGATGGAGTTAGACGATGATGCTGGAAATGAAGATAGAGAAAGCGAGCTAGAAGAAGAAAATGTGCTAGATATTCTTGTCTCTGTACTGAATGAAGAGTATGGTACGGATTACGAATATTCCGACGAAGAGAAGTCTGATGAAGAAGAAACTTAAAAAGAACACCCGGCGTTGCTCTAGAACGTGCGGCAAACAAAGGTTTAAAACATAACTAATGATTGTGATTCTTTACTATAAATATAATGTGTATATATTTTATGGTAAATCGTTAGACATGAGTTTTCACACGGTTTAATTGTCAGGTGACTCATATAATAACACATGTGTATACACAGGTATATGTGTTTCATTTTGCTATTTTGTTACATAAAAGTTGCTAACGTGAATGTTAGTGCATTGTTTTGTTTGTTTTAATAATTTAAATGGAGTATAGGTATCTCTCAAATACTTTGAAGTAGTTTACTCAGTGACTCCGGTTTTCTCTGCTCTGCAAAATCAATATTATTTAATTTATAGTGAAAGCTTAAAGTGCTGTTTGAAAGCGTAGAGTAATACCCTCACCTCCAAAACCAACTAGGACTGTTCACCTTCTCTTTTGACACAAAGACCATGACTGGCTGTTCACGGTTGGTTCGATTCCAACCCATGGTTTCAATTATTCGGAACGATTCTATATTCTCATTTAATATTTCGGCCATGAGTTAATATCGATAAAAGACTCAACATTGCAAAGTTTCAGCTAATTTCACCAAGTTCTTCATTGTTTTTCAAAAACGCTGTAGCTTTTGTGAAGCCTTAGTAATGTAGTTATACTGCTACCGCCCATGAAGTCGGGAAATGTATTTCAATAAGAACGTTTCCATATTTTGATTAAATATTTCGGCCATGAGTTAATATCGATAAAAGACTCAATATTGCAAAGTTTCAGCTAATTTCACCAAGTTCTTAATTGTTTTCCAAAAATGCTGTAGCTTTTGTGAAGCCTTAGTATGTAGTTATATACTGGTACCGCCCATGAAGTCGGGAAATGTATTTCAATAAGAACGTTTCCATATTTTGATTAAATATTTCGGCCATGAGTTAATATCGATAAAAGACTCAATATTGCAAAGTTTCAGCTAATTTCACCAAGTTCTTAATTGTTTTCCAAAAATGCTGTAGCTTTTGTGAAGCCTTAGTATGTAGTTATATACTGGTACCGCCCATGAAGTCGGGAAATGTATTTCAATAAGAACGTTTCCATATTTTGATTAAATATTTCGGCCATGAGTTAATATCGATAAAAGACTCAACATTGCAAAGTTTCAGCTAATTTCACCAAGTTCTTCATTGTTTTTCAAAAACGCTGTAGCTTTTGTGAAGCCTTAGTATGTAGTTATATACTGCTACCGCCCATGAAGTCGGGAAATGTATTTCAATAAGAACGTTTCCATATTTTGATTAAATATTTCGGCCATGAGTTAATATCGATAAAAGACTCAACATTGCAAAGTTTCAGCTAATTTCACCAAGTTCTTAATTGTTTTTCAAAAACGCTGTAGCTTTTGTGAAGCCTTAGTATGTAGTTATACTACTACCGCCCATGAAGTCGGGAAATGTATTTCAATAAGAACGTTTCTATATTTTGATTTAATATTTCGGCCATGAGTTAATATCGATAAAAGACTCAACATTGCAAAGTTTCAGCTAATTTCACCAAGTTCTTCATTGTTTTTCAAAAACGCTGTAGCTTTTGTGAAGCCTTAGTAATGTAGTTATACTGCTACCGCCCATGAAGTCGGGAAATGTATTTCAATAAGAACGTTTCCATATTTTGATTAAATATTTCGGCCATGAGTTAATATCGATAAAAGACTCAACATTGCAAAGTTTCAGCTAATTTCACCAAGTTCTTCATTGTTTTTCAAAAACGCTGTAGCTTTTGTGAAGCCTTAGTAATGTAGTTATACTGCTACCGCCCATGAAGTCGGGAAATGTATTTCAATAAGAACGTTTCCATATTTTGATTAAATATTTCGGCCATGAGTTAATATCGATAAAAGACTCAACATTGCAAAGTTTCAGCTAATTTCACCAAGTTCTTAATTGTTTTTCAAAAACGCTGTAGCTTTTGTGAAGCCTTAGTATGTAGTTATACTACTACCGCCCATGAAGTCGGGAAATGTATTTCAATAAGAACGTTTCTATATTTTGATTTAATATTTCGGCCATGAGTTAATATCGATAAAAGACTCAACATTGCAAAGTTTCAGCTAATTTCACCAAGTTCTTCATTGTTTTTCAAAACGCTGTAGCTTTTGTGAAGCCTTAGTAATGTAGTTATACTGCTACCGCCCATGAAGTCGGGAAATGTATTTCAATAAGAACGTTTCCATATTTTGATTAAATATTTCGGCCATGAGTTAATATCGATAAAAGACTCAATATTGCAAAGTTTCAGCTAATTTCACCAAGTTCTTAATTGTTTTCCAAAAATGCTGTAGCTTTTGTGAAGCCTTAGTATGTAGTTATATACTGGTACCGCCCATGAAGTCGGGAAATGTATTTCAATAAGAACGTTTCCATATTTTGATTAAATATTTCGGCCATGAGTTTATATCGATAAAAGACTCAACATTGCAAAGTTTCAGCTAATTTCACCAAGTTCTTCACTGTTGTCCAAAACCGCTGTAGCTTTTGTGAAGTCTCCATCAGAGTCCAGGGGCCGGTTCAAACCTATAATATTAATAACCCTGGGTTAAATTTTAACTCATTGTTTTACTCTTTTTTTGAACCACTGTTCGTTTTAAAACTTGGTAAAATATGACTTCTATCGGTCCAGACAATATTTATGAAAAAAGATATTCAATTTTGTAAACAAGCGATTATAAAAATTTATGTAGAGATTTGCTTTAACCACAGTTGATAGAATAGCTAAGAAAGCTCCTCAACCTTGACTTGAAAGATATGTTAATAACAAGATTGCTATTGGTTTATCTGTTGCAAAATACAATAGACATGTGATGAGAAAAGAACAATTTTTTCCATAAATCTACCTCAACATAGTCTCCAAACCATGTATATTTTATAACTGTGCTTTAACCCAGGATTAAGTTAACCGGCTTTTGAACAACCACCCCCTGGAGCCAGACATCTACTTATTCAAGCATTGAATTCAAACAGATCTTGATTAGTTAACCATATACTAAGGGGCTGTTTACATGAGCCCGTTTACCCGCGATTCAACGAAGCGTGAGATGACTTCGAGGTATTGAAATGAGCAGATAACATGTTCCTGGCAGTCGTATAATCACCACAACAATAGCATGTGCTTGTTTGGTGTCGTAATTCATAAAGTCTTATTTCAATACCTCAGAGTCCTCTCACGCTTCGTTGAATCTCGGGTAACCGGGCTCATGTAACAGCCCCTATACACTACTGTTGTTGTCATCGTAATCAAAGAGCATAAGTTCTAAGTTTGAAATGGGGAGGTAATTCACTGCGAGTTGGAGTCGAACCAACACAAAGTCAACCTGACGCAGTTTACGTTCCTGAATCAAAAAAATCATCATTGGTTAATAAGACAACAATGAATATAAGATCATATCAGAGGTTGAATGTGTAACATTTTAAATGCATAAAACTGTTCTCTAGAATACTAAATACTGTAAATCGTACCTCAAATATTTTTATTCAGAAAAATGCATATTGACAAGATACATATTTCTCGTTTTTTTAACATAAAGAAACTAAACTACTGAGAAGAAATTTATAATATCAATGCCATGCCCACGTATTAACTAGTTAAGGGTTACTGCACATGCAGAAGAGCTAATCTGTTACAGGGCCACTCGTAAAAAGCACCTACGACGACAGATTCGTCCGTATCAAATGCACCAGGACAAAAAGGAAGCAACCCAGGTTGAATAATGCGGCGAATTTCGACAACAACATTTCCAACTCCCACGTTTCGCCCGTGGACGCGAGTTTGTCCCGATACTACTGCTATAGCCTGTACATCATTACTATTCTTCGCCATCAGACCAAACAACATGTCTAAAATTATGCAATATATGAGAAACATAGTTACCGTACTCGTACTATATGCAATGTTTCAAATTACTAAAAGACATTGGCACTTGTACATAATTCGAAATTTAAACAGGAATTAATATACACCTTTTGGTACTCTGATAGCTTTTGTTTTGTGAATTTCCTGCAAAGAAGCGAGGGTTGCGGGACTTGATACGGCCATAACAGGACTGGAATTAACAGGCAAAGAAACATTGGATGTGTCCGACAAAAGAGGAGAAGAAGTAGATGTAAGACAACTAGAGGTAAGAGGATTGAAAGCAGAAGGTTTTGAAACAGAAGAGCTAGAATTAGGGACATTAACAGAGGCAATAGAAATGCGAGGATTGGATGTTGAAGGAGTAGGCAGGGAAGAACTAGAACTGGGGGAGCTAGAGACAGCAGGACTGGAAGTAAGAGGATGGGAAGTCGAAGGTGTAGACAAAAAGTAGAATGTAAGGCAGTAGAAGTAGGAGGATTGGAAGTTGAAGCGTTGAATTACAGTTAGAGACAACAGGATCAGAAATAGATTGGAGAGCAGAATGACCGGCATCAGTGTGAGCATTGGAAATAAGATTACTTGATGAAGTAATAGTTAATGACCAAGCATTTCTAGACTGCCACAATTCACGACGCTGAGCCGAACCGTACAGAGCAGGCTTTCGTGGTGTAGTTCCAATATCTATCTCCAGATGAGCTGGAAGTCCGATAAAAGCAATACCATATTCTTGAATTTTCGAATATGGCATTTTCCCGTTTTTCTTTTTCACAACTTCACCTATTAAAATCAAGCAATGTATCTGAAACTTTACCATTACATACAATAAATAAAGGTCTCCTTTTTTTATACACCCTGTATACACTGTATAACAAACTCTTTATGCTCATGCACAGACATCACAGTATATACAGTGACTATGCCAACTACGCTGCCTGTACTCAAACTACAACTTTCAATACATAACTTGTGCTCACCGTATTTTTTATTAAAAAGTTCTTGAATAGCTTTTACGGAAATATTCTCCTTTCCATCCTGAGAACCTATACAGTCAAGTTTACTTAACGTTTAGTTAATCATAACATTCAATAGTAAATATTATTACTTAGGCCAAAGGGGGTGCAGGAGAGGTACAAGCGAAGCAATACAATATCATCTCATTTTCAAATATTTTTATCAAACTCCCCCTACCAAATCGCGCTGGACCCATCTTGCTTTAGATCCAACTATATTTGTATCCGAAACTTACACTGCAGCAAATTGGCGAAGTGATGTACCAAATCGTTTTCGCTATCATTCAACATCTTATTGCCGACATCTGTTGAGCCATGGAAAACATGGCCTTCAAAGCCGCAGATCAATAAACAGTGGCCTCCTAAAGCTTCCAATTCTTGAACCTTTAACATAAACATCAAAACATACATGTATATTGTATGTGAGGGAAATATAATAAAGTCTCTACACTACGAAACGTCTTGTACCGTACTGTACAATTATAACAACCAGCTGATAGAGAATAAAGGGTAGTTATTTACAGTACTTAGTTAGCTATTCAGCGAATTAGCCTGTATGTATGTATGTATATATGGTTGTTTAGTTGGTTAGTAAGCTATATTTAGTATTAAGCTATATTTAGTAAGCTGGTTAGGCACAGTAAGTCAGTATTTTGGTGTTCATTGACTGTAAAAACAATATATTTCTAAAGAAATGAATAATTATTGTAGACTCTCTGGGCATGGAAATGGCAACATATCGATATTCCAGACTACGTGTACGTTTCAAACCTACAATTATAATAACTCGAAATTTACATAGCGGGACAAAATCTTCGGGCTGGCTACGCCACTGGGTATTGCGTATATAGGGGTGGTTTGTTACAAAATACAAGACTAGTTTTCGGAGTGTACATATGCTAAATAATAACCCATTGCTTTTTGCACGCTCTAAGTTGTTTAAGGTTTACGTTTTTGGTAGGAAAACCCCTTAGCTGTATAGGATAATGAAGGTTTCAATATAAATAAATTTGTGAAATGAAATAAGTAATTACATAACAATAGAGACACGACGCTACATTTTATCGTACGATTTACTGTACCTCTTTCATCATTGTTTATTATTTTTTTAGCCTTGGCATTGTTGGAAGGAAGGCAAACATCTTTATCTGATTCCAATGCTTTTCTTCTAAAGGTGTCTTTTTGTTCATCTGAAAGGGTTCTCCATTTGTCACCAATGTTTTTGAAGGCATTAGAGGAAGATCCACTGCTTTCTACAAAATAAGAGATAAAGTATTAAATTATACAATAAAGAATTCTGAAAAAGTACTGTAACTACACAACTTACATGGAATATTATGGATGGTTTTGCATAGATTTAATTATTACATAATAAATGAGCAGGTATTTCCAATTTACTATATTTTAAAACGTTACCTTTGAATAGGTTCTCACTGGCAAATACATTAAAGCCAGATCTTTTTCTCATTAATCTGCTTTTTCCTACTTTTCCTGATATCCGTCCACTCGTTTTTGCCCTATAATTACTTATCCAGTGCTGTAATTAACATAAAATATGGTAAATACTGTTCATAATGGCAATTCATTATTTTAGAGCAACATTACCTCGAGTTAATATGAAAGTCAAGCAACTGCAAGTTAACGTGCTTCAATGTAAATGTATAAGTATGTGAATTGAACAATTTATGCATACCTAAGGCATACAGTAGATAATTCAACGATTAAATGGCATGACTCTTTCCATGACAAGTAAAATTGTCTGATATTAGGGTGAACGAATGCCCCACAAGGAAATTTTCAAATGTTTTGAAAGTCAATGGGCTAACAATATTATTAATAATACAGCACCCAGATAACATCCCTCAAAGCACAGGAGAGATCAACTATGTAACTCTACCATCTCTGATGGTCTGGGGTTTTTCCTAGAGATGAGCGATCCAAGTACTACCTTCCATCAACAGTTTTAACCATTGGTAAAAGGCAACATGCTAGCCTCATAATGCCACCCATGCTTCCCTACACCACCAACTACACAATGAATAAAAGGTAAATCAACTAATAACAGTACAGAAAATGCCAATTACCTAATAGGTTAAATTGGGTAAAATCACCCAGATTGCATAAGATAGTATGTAACATAATATGCCACAACATGTAGTTAGAGCATATTATTAATTAATTGATGAGTTTGACTTTGATAGGTTTTAAAATGCCATGCATATCTTGGTGTAGGACCTGCACATGGCTATTAAATGAGTTAATGTTTGGTTTTATCACTAAAAGAGTGTAGGTACTGTATAAAGATATTTTATCCCTCACATTTGAGAAATATTACCATTTCAGCAGAAAAAACAACAGAGAAGATATTTTAAATACTTAAGATAAAATTACAGTGCATATTCAGTTTTATACAATTAACATAAAAACTATTTAATAATCATGTTCATTTACAGAAGTCTTTTCAAATATCTTGGATGCCAAAACTGATATTGACATATTAGTTAGGGCAAATAGACATATTAGTTAGAGCATCCAAGGTATTCCCTAACTAATCACTTCACTATGAAACCAGGGATATGGCAAATGATATTCTTTAGTAATTTGTAGTAGTGCCAAATATCAACACTAATAGTTTATTTATGTTAACCAATCATCAACCAGCTACACAGTTTATATTTAAAAGTTCCCATAGTACATCACATGGATGCTTCAGTTTAAACCTCACATAATCACAGGACTATAGTTATTTAGAGTGGGCCTAAGCAAGGGCTGCCATCTCGGGATAACCTTTTCAAAATCAAATACCATAAACCTCCCATCACAAACCCCCCTTATAAGCCCTCTGTGTAAGCCTATCACATTTCTAGTGTTTATACACCATTCCAAATATAAGTCCCCCGACCATAAGTCCACTATTTACAGGTATATTGAAACAATAGCTGCATGAACATGTTAATGTTTGATTTTCTGAACACATGTTACCAATGCTTTCCCTGCATGTGAAAGCCCACTAAAAACTGCCTTACAAACTTCATAGGTGCAGGACTTACAGTCAGAGGTTTAATACAATGTAAACATACTAATTTGAGTGACTGGCTCTCAATCAAACAGTTCTTCTGACAATAATACAATGAACAGCAGAACCTTGGTCTAGATCCTGGCAATTACTTTTATATATTTATATTGCTCTGATAATGTTTAGTATTGAGCTTTTATCTGTTAGTCTGCTACCAAAACTATTATCGAGCAGCAACACAGCCAAATGCATTAGATTTTAATCTTTTATTCTTTATGCTTGACAATTTTATTTATCAAAGGATGAGTTTTGCAGCTTTAAAAATGTGTTACTATATGTTGAGGAATTCTTTCCATGAGTGTGTTTATAATGACTCACCATGCACATTTTAAAGTTTACAGTACATTAAAATTCAATAATCAATACTGTTGGACTGATTAACCACAAACACTATAAATTTAGCCACATAACAAACTAACTCGGGGCTTTTAACACATACATTAAACCACAGCAACTAATTATGTATTTATAATAGCAGCATCTATTCATGTTTACTGTACTTTAAACAATATTATTTATTATCACCTTCACTTGTTGTTCTGTGAGCATTTGTTTGGTTTGCACATTCTTTTATAACGCGAGGTTCTGCTTCTTGGTTGAGTCCATATTTCTGCTTGTGAAGAAAGACTTTAAAATGGCAAGCTTTTCTTCGTCAATGATCAATCGACCTTGACCATTACCATTCCCGCCGTCGCTGCTTCTTTCGTATTCCATAGCTCAATTTGAATATTAAAACTCTTATAAATATTAATGAGATTTCCCAACAACTACCGTATAAAGATCACCTCGAAAGCTGTAGAAAATCGAAGAAGATATCTAATTCAGATCGTTGTTCCCCGACTATTAACACACAAAATGGCGCGAAGTCAGATCAACTCGACAATCGACATAGACTGGTAGTCTGGTACCTTGTTACTCAGTATATGCTGTTAGGTGTCTGATACCTACTATCACCGCATATATGCACCAATTACGTTTCAATTTGATATGTTAATAAGCGTATAATTACGTGTGCATCGGGTGCACCTAGATATTTGCTATATTTAAACCGGAAATACCCTCTCGGTTCGGAACAGGTTGGCAAAACCGGTCAGTCTGGGTCAGACGTAGCCTGCATGCAGGTCTAGTCTAGTAAAGTTGGGGACTGAAGAGAAAATGTTTTAAAAATGTTTGAAAACGTTTATAATTTCCCGGTCTCAGTTGAGTTGTATTAGTAATTGTGGTGTGTCACACACAGGGAGGGAGGCGTTATCGAGGGCCTGGGGGTGAGCTTACGCGGCGTTACGCCTGCATTCTAATTTCTAAAAGCTTACTCACACTCAAACCCATTGAGTGGACTGATATCAATTGGAATGATTCCTCATGGCAGGGTATTTCAACTAGGATAAGAGCTTTATTCTCAGTGTTTTACCTTTAAGGCCCTGTTACACGGTGCAATTTTTCTTGCGACTTGGAATGCAATTCTACTTTTGAGAGAAGTACCAATATGATAACCTCTTTCAAACTCAATACCATGGAGTGTGCGTGAGCTCTTTGAATACAGGCGTAAGTCAAGCCACTGCTAGCATTTTAAAATTCACGACTATCAATTCAGTCCAATAAAATGAATTACAACAATGCGTCAATAGCTTCAAATATCATTGGCAGCAATAAAGAAATCCACGCACTCAAAGAGATACACAAAAGTCACTGGCCAAAAAGTCAGAGTTATTTTAATAATGCTATTTAAACCAGTGGCATAATAATCTTTTATTACAATCAGGTCAATTATATTCGATAGAACAATGGAGGATCCGTTTTAGACTGTAATCGGTAAATTTGTTTACATTTTTCGGACTAGCCAATGCATGAGAATGCCTAAATTTTTAATATTTCATGTTGAATAGTGAATCAAGCCATGATTGAAGAATAATAAGAAAACAAACTGTACTATAAAAAATAATAAAATAAGTGTAATCTTTGTGTTTGTATTTGATCTTTCATTTTCTATGATTGCGATTTTGGCTCCTATTTCTGCCAAATTCTTGTTTATATTTTCCGTGCTTGTCTCCATGTTTTGCACCTTTTCTTTCATTTCTGCTAAATCTTTTGCCATATCCGCTGTTTTGGTGTCGGTGTTTTTCATTTTCGTCTCCAAGTTTCCTAAATTCCGCTTTACGTCTGTTAATTTCGCATGTGTATCAGTTGTGATCTTTTCCATGTTTTCCAGGGTGCCATTCGCATTTCGTGCGCCCATTTCCGCCTCTGCTGTTTCCGTTCCGAGATTTCCAATTTTCGCGTTCGTGTTTGTCAATTCCGTGGCCATGTTCTCAATTTCCGCTTCCATATTTGCCGTTCTCGTGCCAATAGCTAACATATTCGTTTCAATATCCTCGATTTTCCTTCCCACTCCATCAATCGCGATATTTATGTTTTCACAATTGTGGCATTTCGATCGTCTAAACTCGCAGAGTTCATTCTCGTGATAAATTCGATCTCGTTGATTGACCGTCTCTGTACAGCCTTCATTTCCGCAATGAACTAGCTTATAACCGCATTTATTCACATGCTTGTTTAAGTTCTGGAGCTGTATAGGCTCCCGGCATCCCCTGCTGTAATGATCACAACGAACGATTAACTCGTTTAAAATATTTTTCACCGCTCTCGGGATTTCGCTCAATGATTCGACAGTCAGCTCCTCGGAGCACGTTGGGCATGTTTGGCAGTTTTTGTGAATATGCTTCGTGATACAACCACGACAGTAATAATGTTCGTTTCGACACATCACGGGCTCTCTCAACACATTCAAGCATATCAAGCAGTGAAGAAACTCATCAACGAATTTCGTCTCAAATCTCTCGTCTTCGTATCCCTGCGGTGTTAATTCTGCACCCTGTTCCTGTGCTTGCTGCTTCTCTATCGCCATTATTGTTGAGCAGGACATGTCTTCTCAA
Source organism: Dendronephthya gigantea (assembly GCF_004324835.1). Classification (NCBI taxonomy): domain Eukaryota; kingdom Metazoa; phylum Cnidaria; class Anthozoa; order Malacalcyonacea; family Nephtheidae; genus Dendronephthya; species Dendronephthya gigantea. The sequence goes on from NW_021163130.1 coordinate 430,482, forward strand.
GATAAGATCCCCTCACGACTGTGGCAAATACAAACGAACTGTTTTAATCAACAGAATATATCGCTTAGTGTGTACATATAAAGAATTAAGCTGGTTACAATGACGTGTCGCACTCAAACAGGGAGTTTTTTGTTAAAATCTTGTGACAAAAGGTCAAGACCCCCTATTTGGCACTCTGAACTCTGAATATTCACTGGAGTGGAATATATCGTTTTTTATTTCCCCTCCGTTTTTAATCATCATTTTTCCAAATTACTATATGATTTGCTATTTGTTCAATTTGACCGCTTCCAGGCAAGACTCTCGACTTGAGATTTACTATAAAACTAGCATAAAACCACATCAAACAAAAGGGGATTACAAAACATGAAACGAAAAATGCCCAACGGGTGTACGTGCGCTTCGTGGAAGGAGCGAGAGCGTTGCCGAAGACGAGGGTAGGAACACTCACCCCACACCCATCATTGTTCCCGCAATATTGTTACCTCAGAGAGAAATAGGATGAGACTCCGTCATAATAACATACTAAAAGTTACTATCGCAAGAGAAGTGCTCCCATGACGTGGAGTATACATAAATATATATTTATTTATTGTAAGACTAGCTTAGCTACAGTACTCGGAGTTTCACTCTGTGAAGCGATCATCAGGCTAATGACAGGTCTGGTTGCTATTCTCTATATTTACATAGTGATATAAGGTATCGAGTTACGTACGTTAAGCTTTTCTTCAAGGCGGAGGTTGCATTTTCTTGAACCGGCTTTTTATTTTTTAGGCTGGGACGGTTTTCAGGAGGGACCCTGATATAAAAAATGCTTTCTTAGCTTCCTTCAGCTTCCATATATATTTTGACAGCTCCGTCTTCTTGGCGTATTTCTTGTTCGCGAAAGATACTACATATAAATAAGATATACATAAATAAGCCATAATGAAATAAGATTATAGGCCTGGTCTCATATCGGTGCGTCACTCATCATCGAGCGTTTTCTACATAGGGAAGACCCACGTAGCCTGCATGGCAGGTGGCAGGTGGTCCTAAAACCTACGTACGTTGAGCCTAATGAGTGTTCATTTTTACACACAGCTTGGGTGGGTACCGAGGAGATACTAGTATTGAAGCTCTCGTCCCAACCTTGATTAATCAATCTTACGTAACGATAGCATTAGTTTTAATTCTTAATTTCCTCAGAGCTCTTACTTAAAAAGATTTGGGAGGTCAATGATTTCCAAAGACGTTTTCCCATGCGCAACGTTTTATAAAAATTTAAGACCTAACCTATATACCGTAATTTTGGTGGCATAGTTACAAAATGCAAAATTTGTTTTTAGAGTTCCATTCATCATGCACTACACCTTGATCAAACAAATTGCGAGTGATGGACAGGATGGTCACTGTTTTTATTCTTCTCACGGTTACTTGATTTCCTTTTCATCTCCAGATTGTCACATCGTTGACAGTTGTGACTGGGTCTCAGTTCCCTGGACAAACTTCGCTACTTATCATCAATGCGCAAATAATGCAAGGGACCCCGGTCCCGAGTACTTATGAGCTCGTGTGAAGCAGGGGGTAAAGCATCTGAAAAAATATGGGGGTGAAGCATCTGAAACCAGCTTTAGATGACAATGTCGGCACGCGTAAATGAAGTTTATCATCAGCCAGCTTCCGGATGGCTTCCGGATACATTTATAGAATGATATCAAATTTCAGCGCGCAGTCTTGCAGCCACACGAACAGCGAGTGCATTCAAACCATGACAAGATGAAGGTCTCTTGTCTTTTATTCCTCTTCATTTTCTCGCTCGTCAATGCCGCGAACAGCAAAGGGCCGAAGGTAACGCAGAAGGTAAGAATTGAATTGTCCATTCATTTTCTGCATAGCAAAAACTATTAGCGTAATGTTAAAATGTTATGTGTTACATCTTTGTAAACAAAGAAGCGGTGTATAGTTGATACACCGACAGTAAAATACTATTAGCTTCTATTCAACTATATATGTATAGCACAGTAATTTACGATTGATTACGCATACGAAAACGTATTAAATACTATGATTTGAATAACGAGTAAAATTAACCCTTTTTCTTTATTCAATGGCACTGTGAGGTTGTCCATAGCGTATCCTAAATCCTAATTCCATCTATATTTTATTCATTAAAGACAACGGTAGATTTCGAGCGATATATATTAATACTGAGCATGATAACATGTTGATTGTTCAGGCATGATCTGAATCATAAAATAAACACAGTTGAGTTCACTTCACTACAGTTAATAGGCACATGAAGATTGCAATCCGCTAGTACATACATCAGTGGGTAAGAATTGGAAGCGGCTCTGGTACTCTCAAAGCGTGTATAAAAAGTAACCCCCCCCCCTATTGAAATGAAAGTTCTTGTATTTTCAGATTCATTTTAATTTACTCTTATTTTTACTGAGTTAGAGAGCAAATTAACCGAGGAAGGGAAATGTAAAGAAATCTTAAAACGGAAGGCGTCAGGCCTCGATGTTTCGGATTTGCTCATGTAGTGCGCATCAATGGGCCGGTTTCTGCGTTTTTACTAAAGCAGCGAGTTGTAAATTGAATAGTCGTCCATCTTGGACTAATTTTTAAGTGAATAATTTGCGTTTTGATGACGTCTGGTGTGGAGTTGGTTTTTAAAATGACTTCTAAATGGCCGACTAGGAATCATAAGTTGTTCAAAATGTTCCTTCATGAAACCAAAAAGACACATATTATTATATTGGGAGGACTAAATGACTGCAAGAATCATGAGTAATATACTCATTTCAATACCTCAAAGTCATTTGACGCTCTGCCTGAATCTCGGCTTAACGGAATATTGTGATTATGAATGATGGATTTTTTTCTCCCAGGCGTATTTTGACATCACAATTGGAGGTGAAAAACAAGGTCGGATTGTCATTGGTTTGTTTGGCGAAGTCGTTCCGAAAACTGTGAAAAATTTTATTGCTCTCGCAACACACGAGGTAAGGCAAGCATATGGACATATCACGTCATATGCTACACCCACGCCATTTTGACGACGTTTCAGACGTCAAGTCGTGTTTTCAGATTTTCTATCAAGTTGTGTTTCATATGAAATTTGTATCCAAATTTTCTCGGAACGGAAAATTTTCCGCGGACCGTGCATGCAGTAGAATTTCATTCGGAAATATTTCTGTTACGAGGAAAGAACTGCAAAGTTAAAGTCATTGAACTTTTTCCACCTGAAAAAACTTCCATGCAGCTTAGTATTCAGTATGCATCCCGGAACTCGTCGACAGGGAGGGGGGGGCAGGTAGCTGTGTCTCTGCCTTTTATACTGAAAGAGTTAACTGCCCCCCTTGCCATCCCACTGTTTCAACGTCAAGTTACTCTTTTTCGAACTTTTGAAGGTACTCAAAACTGCGACCAAAGGCAAAAATTCGAGCGCTCATAATTTAAATAATCTACAAATATTCTTTAATAAGTTGGGTTTTTTTTAAAAAAAATTTGTGTGAAAGACAGATAGCAAAATATTGTTTATTGTTTTTTTACACCAACATCGTCTTTAATAATTCTCCGTAAAGTATTAACGTCTTTCTTTTGTTCTGTTTTCATTTACAGAAAGGATTTGGTTACAGGGGGAGTAAGTTTCATAGAGTAATCAAAGATTTTATGATACAAGGTGAGGTTTTGTCTCCATAAATCACTTCAGCAGACCACTGTGGCTCACTGGATGGTTCATAAACTCTAGACAATAGAGACCTTTAGCTTAACCAATATGACAAACCGCGAACAGCAAAACGGCTAATTTCAAATAACATTTAAAATTAGATTTTTGGCACTTTCTCTGCCACAATTTTGTAGTTACTCTCTGTTTTAAAAATAATGCACCAATTTTCTCGGCCTCAGAAACCTAGCATTTGTTTTGAAAATTCGAAATGAATTTTTCTGTTTGCCGTTAGAGGGTTGTCGTAAACATCAAGTTTAAGGTCTCTATTATTTCCGAAACGTCCTCGAAGTCACTAAAGAAAAAATTAAGAAGCAAACCTTTTTGCACCGCAGATCATGTAATACATACTACATAATACAGTAGGTGAATCACAGCTGTCACTTTCCAGACTGTTGGCTTGCATATAATGTAATGGATTGCTCATTTCCCTAGGTGGTGACTTCACACATGGGAATGGTCGAGGAGGTATTGTGAGAATTTTTTGTTAGACCGCGGGGGTGTATTAATGAATGCAAAAAAGTTAAAAATACTGATGTACATTTACCAATATATTGTAATATATGATGGGTATAGATACAAATAGAGTGCTCACTGTTTCTATACTCACTGCTTATTATACGGCTTTTCAAAAACCTCTACTCTAATTGGTTGACGAGCGGTCCGTAAAACCCATATCCGGACCGTGGTCCGTATATTTCGTATACAGTATGGACCAGTATCCCGGATATCTCATGCAGTTCAGCCCGTTGACCTCGCTTGTTCTGTCTGTACTGTGAAATATCAGACCGAAGTTTTTTGCATGGACCTTGCTCGGTCCATGCTAAAAAGCCTCCGTCTGATATTTCGTAGTACAGACCTCACATTCGGTCAATAATTAGTTAATATGAGCTGTTGCGTGCAGGATTGACTGAGCAACTCACTTTATATCAATATATAAGCAGGGAGCAGGCTGAGCAGCGTGGCAGTGTACCTATATAGACAAAATTTCTCAACGTTTGATCATTTCAGGAATGATCGAAAAATACGTATATTTGAAATGATCTTCATGCCTATCCTTGTCGTTGATTAAAACCAGGGCGCTTATATACTATATGATATAAGCGTTGTGCAATCTCGGCGAATTTATATTATGAGCCAGACAAACTTGATATAAAGTTATAACAAGGGCTCTTAGCAAGCACAGTACACAAAACATAGTTAAATGTTTCTTCTTCACACGTTCTTCTCTTGGCAGGTAAAAGTATTTACGGTGAAAGATTTGATGACGAAAACTTCAGACTGAACCATTACGGTGCTGGATGGATCAATATGGCCAACGCTGGAAGAGATACTAATGGTTCCCAGTTCGCGATATTCACTGTACTCACGCCATGGTTGAATGGACAACATGTTATTTTTGGTATAATACTTGAAGGAATGGTTAGTATCTACTGATTCCCTCTGGGATACAGTGTTCCTAGGGACCAGATTGTATTTAAATTGCATGCAAAATGATAAATTGGTCTGGAAGTGCAAAGCAAAACACACTTCTTTCACTTTCACATATAAAAACCTCCAGAAGCCGTGAAACTACTAAAGGGCTCAGACTGAACCAGGGCTCTGCTCAAAATCTACTGTATTATAGAATTAGCTAGGTTATGATGGTACGTAAGGTTTAGTTTGTAAAAACCTGCAAGAATGAGAGTGGTTAATAAAGTAACTCAACTGAGCGTTTTGGTATTGGTACTGTAGTACTAATTTCGAGTGGTATTATACACACTTCAAATTCAAGCCAGTTGATGAAAAATGAGTCAACTATAGGTCCTCTGGCAGGAATCGAACGTACGCTTTTGCGATGGCGGTGCAATGCTCTTGCCACTGAGCAAAAAGCGTGGGTTCGATTTCTGCCGGAAGACCTATAGTTGACTCATTTTTTCATCAACTGTTCCTGGCTTGAATTTGAAGTGTGTATAATACCACTCGAAATTAAGACCCTTTAAACCTCTAGAATATTCCTGCATCGAGAGAAGTGCCAAAAATCATTATTGGTACCGTAGTTATAATCATGACGATGTCCGAAATTCTTCATGCATGTGCTGTAAATTGTTTGCGTTACTGCATTCATTATCGTCAAATGCTTCGAGGATCCAAATATTTCGAAAGCCTTCTTTCATCAGTTTTTTGAAATGACTTTCTTTCAAATGGCTTTTGAAATTGTCGAGGTATAACTTTGAAAAATTTTGTCTTGTATTAACAACTCATATATCGTGCGTTAATTTACGGAGAGTTTTCTTTCGTATCATGTCGCAAAATTGTGTGCTGGAAATGTGAAAGAGATTATAATTGGAAGCTTTCGTTTAATGCTTGCACTCAACAGTTTAAGCCAAGGTTTCGGCCAACTTTGAGACTGAGAGAGGTTTTAAAATTTCAAGACCTTTTGAATATTAATTTTCGAGAAGAATGCGAGGCCGTGCATGCAGGCTTGTGCATCACCCTGTACTGTATCGTGTTCACTCAGTGCACACCCTGTGGAGGTGATGTACTGAATGAACACGATACAGTACAGCCTGGGTGATGTACAAAATTGTTTCCCGAAATTGCTTGAGTCGACCACACAACTGCAATACAATGGAAACGAGCCGATGCTCTAAGGCAATGAAGCTCATTGTGAGTAGTTTTCATTGCCAGAGAGGAAATTCGGATTTTTTCGCTTTGTAAATTTAGTAGCTATATGTATGTACGTAACGTGAACTGATGATGACCCAGAGTTAGCGCTGATAGAGCCTTGAACAACTTAGTTAATATTGAATTCTACTTTTTAGAATATTGTCAAGAAGATTGAAAACATCCGTGTTGATGGCTCAAGTCCAACCATAGATTGCGTAATAGCAGACAGTGGTGTGCTTCCACTCGATAAACCTTTCTACGTTGAGAAAACACCAGTGCAATAATTACTGATCTACAGCCTTACAGGCACTTCAGAAACATATTAAAAAACTTTCACACAACAATTTTCAGGCTGATTCAAAAAATCTTTAGTGAATTTTTCGGGATCATCAACTACCAATATTCTCCATTACCATTGGGGCAAATCGACCAGAGCAATCTTGAGCGTGCATGCCACCCAATCTTTAAATTATTCTGTTCTGAGGAAATAGTTCCCCTGGCTAATGTTTGTATCTTAGGTTGTGTTTACACCTACAGGTGTAAGCTATGGCCTGGCTTTGGTCTAGATTTTCGCAGTGTGAACGTAATAAAAATCCAATAAGATTAAGTATATGATTTCACTACAAACAAAAAATTAACAATTATTCTTTGTGGATATATTGTGACTAATGCATGGTCTTTTTGGGATGGGCAATGCCAATGGAGTGAGATATAGACTAGTGAGGCACAGCTAGACTTTTCTATTCTTGATTCCATATGAAATTAGTAGTTACATAACGTAAGGGCATTTGCGAATTTCTGAAAGCAAGACTCCGTCAAATGGGAAGCAATATTGCTTCAAAACCCCCATCGTTAAGCCGGTTTTCCACTAGCGATATTTTTCGCGCGAAGCAACATTTTACTTTTGTTTCAGAGCTCTCAACTGCAACCATCTGGAACGAATTGCTCAAATAACAAAGGAATAAAGTCGCTTCGCGGGAAAAATATCGCTAGTGAAAAACCGGCTTAACGCAGGATTGGCTGTAAAATTTGCATTCACGATAAAATTTGCAAAACAAAACATTGGAACGATTATACATTAAAAATTGGATGGATTTTTAAAAATCTCGATTACACTGTAGGACTAGGGTATCGATAACTTCATGAAGTAACCCGCAATCACACCGTACAGAAATTTATAATAAACACCCATTTATTCCTCACATGCTTTACCAACCGCATTGCTAGTACAGTTCTGCATGCCGTTGAAGATTACATTTTTCTATTTACATTCTATTGAGTGTTTTCTCCGCCATGTTCACGTTTTTCCTGCTCGGTGAATGCGCCAGCGGTACATGAGGGGCAGCAGCATCCTGTTGCGTCACGGTCGCGCCCGCTGGAACTTCATTGTGGTTTTCTTCCTGCATGGTTCAAATAAAGAAAACACTGGCTGTCATATCTTGATTACTTTTAATAATCATGCATGCATATAGTTTACGAAAATTCTTTGGATTATATTGAACTGATAATAAAACGAAAAAGAACCTTAAAGCTTTCTTACTTCCATAGAGTTCAAAATAACGACGAAAGTGACCGCTCAGACTCATTTCAGACTCGGTTTTCGTCCGGTCACTAATTCACACAATTTTCAAAAATCAACCTGACGAAATCAAGAACCAAGACACCCGGATTTTCCTTAATTTATAGTGTATGTTAATAGTATGTGCTTTTCAAGAGATGATTTTAGGAATAAAGGTGAAAACTTAAAGGTGTAAACTTAGGTTAAAATAGCAATCAAATTTGACCGGTCAAAATGACCGGCAAGGAAAAAAGTTAACCGGTCACTAGCATTGTCCGTTGCCCGGCGTTATTTTGAGCTCAGCTGCCTACCTCATCATCCTCATCATCGTCAAACTCTTTCTCGTATTCTTCAAATTCTTCATCGGTGAACTCTTTTTCATCGTCAATTGGTTTCCAGTTTTCCTCAGGCGGTTTCTCATATTCCGGATCTTTTGTTGCCCCGATGAATTCATCGTACGACACGAAACCATCGTTATCTTTGTCGACCTAAAATTATGGATTTGCTGACGACAAAATTCCTAGCGAAGCTGTTCTTTGCAAGCAGGAAGTTGGGTTAAACAGAAAATATTGTGTGAATCAAATTAATCAAACTCATGGCTAGTTGCTGTTTTCCACGTAAGGAAAATGCCTTTTCCATAATGTCATCAAACGGTAAAAAATGATGTTACATCTCAGAGATTGGGTTATTGTCAAGCCATACAAACTACGCGTCATTATATGAAAAAGGTGCATTGTCAGTATTGCATGAACGCATGCATATAAAACGTATAATACCAGAAATTACAGCTTACCTCTTTCACAACGTGTTCACGCATCCTTTGAACTTCTTCATCCAGTGCTCGTCTATCAAAATCTGGATCAGTACTGTTGTGAATCTTGCTAGCCTGAATTGAATGTAAACAGATATATTGAATGAAGATGACGAATGATAAGAAGGATACAGTCGCTTGAAGTAAAAACCAGGTGCATGTGCGAGCTTCCCTGAACGTGATTGTAAGCAAAGTTCGCGAAATATTGCATGTTTACAATGTACTACAAGGCTAAATCTTCACTTCTTATACTAAACAAATAGCCATACATAGTTAAATTTCTTAGGCTTAACAGTTGTGAATGGACATTTTATTACTAGTTAGTTTCGTACACACATACAGGGTCCGATTGAAAAAACTCTTCTATTTTACATAGTTAAATCCTAGTTAACTCAGAAACACAACGACTCTGATTGGCCAATTCTATCCTTAACTACAGTTAAAAGTTAACTAGTCTTTTATACCACTGGCCCCAGTATATTATGCGCTACTCGGTATACTCTCTACTCACCATCATTAAACAACTTAAGACTTAGCTGATAAACTACGTAGCCATATAGTGCATGGAGATTATAATAGAAATTAGAAATATTTACCTCACGGTAAAACAAACTTTCCAATTCGTACGGATCTAATTGTCCATCATTATCTTTGTCTGCATAAGAAAATAAATCATGTTTTACGGATGCGATAGTCTTGGTTTATTTGGGTAAAAAGTTGCTACTTAAAAATTGAAGAATAATTGAACATGAATACTTTATCAGTTGGGACCGAACTATAGTATTTGGGCAGAGTGTGGTAGCTTCTGTAATCTAATATATAAGCGCATGTCTCATTTCTGGCAATAAAGATAGCTGTATTTGATCAGGAAATGTTACGCATTGGAAAATACCAAGAACAAAATCGCTTATCATCAAACCATGACATTATTGGTTTTACTCACAGTATATCAGTTCTTATAATGCGGTATCAGTTCTTGTAATGCAAATTTAATAAATATTTTCATATTTCTATTAACATTATAAATCTCTGGCTACATGTATTAATATAAAACTATATCGCTCGACTCTGCCTCGTTGGCTATTACCTCATGGTATAAGACTCGTGCAAATGGTACATGTATATATTTTTTCCAGATTCTGAAACTTCATTGCCTGGGTTTGCAAGATGTCTTTGTTTATCAGAATATGTTTCATTTTATATTTTTATGACTGTTTTACATCTTTCCACATCACACATATCCATCTATTTTTAACCTCAGTCAGTCCTTCTCCCCGTTCTATATATTAGAAGGTATGTAATACAGAATATTCTTGTGTTTCCATATTTTGCCTAATCATAATGTCATATACAGTATTTTACATTACCATAACTTACCATGCATTTTGAAGAATGTCCTTGGATTGAATTGATCTTTGTCAAATCCATCTTCTTCTTCCCATACTTCCTCAAGTTGCTGTTTACTGCCCTTAAAATATTACATTGTTTTTTTCAAGGAGAGCAATTGTTGAAAGCAAACACTAGATATTCAGTGTCTGTGCAGCATGTTACAATCCTGGCTTTGAATATAGGGTTGCACAGAATAGTAAAAAGAAGAGAAAGCTTTATAATTTGGGTAAATTCGAATCGAGTTCATCATGGGAGGGATGGACCCATTGTGGTTTTGTAGTACGGGGAGTACAGCTGTCAACCATCTGTCATATAGGGTAGTGTAGAAGCACCAGCTGAAAGTTTTTATGTAAGGGGTTTACACCACTACACAGTCCTATGGCTAGCAAATTCACCCCAGGGTGTGTGTCAGGTATCTTCAAATTTTCTGCAAGAGTTCCTAAAATGTTTTCCTACTATTTTCACCCATATATTAAGGGCATGCATAGCACACTACAATCATTTCGAATTGTTTCACATACTGGATGGTTGACTCTCTGAGCATCTCTGATGTGTTTTTCTCTCAGTCTTCTTCTTTCTTCTGCAGCTTCTTTCTTCTTTTCTTCATCCAACCCCTTTTCTGACACTCTCCGTTTGTGTTCTTTATCCATTTCATGTCTTCGAAATTCATCCTTTCTTCTTTTATCAATCTCATTCATTTCCTCATGGTGCTAGTGAGAGTAAAAATCAGAGTGTGTGAAGAAATTAGATTATAAATGATTTTACAGCCAAACAACAAATAGTCTAAACACTAAAAATGATAAAAAGGAAATAATGATTACACATATAGCAATTCCACAGGTAGAATAGTTAAGGTAGGAAGTTTATACCAGTACAACAGGTAGTGGGAAGTACATTTAAGACAATAAAATCTGCCTGACATTTCTGCCATGATGTATTCTAGAATAAGAATTATATACACAAGGAATATACAATAATTCAAATGTGTTGTGTTGAAAATAAAAAGCCTTTTCGTTGAAAGCCCTGTTTTTCTCTCAATTCACACCTTTTGTCATGTATTTCTATACTTTAATAATGTATTGATTCAGCTTGGTTTACGACAGCTGATCAATCTACATGCATGCACTATGACATCTGATCCAATTCATCTGTGTGTGAATTAAGCATCAACTAGTAGCCCTTGTCTATTTAATGACAATCTAGAAGCGCTTGTAGGGTATTGTTTTGAGATTTTGTTAAAGTGAAATTCAGTCATATACAAGATGGTTCTTCAGATGCTAAATTATGATGTCATCATTCAAATGAATGTTGCAAAAAAATTTTTTTGGTGTGTTGAATGCAACCTATTGTAGCCAAAACATAACGTGACTGGCACTGCATGTCTCAATTTTAAACTTCTAAGAGAGTACCAGTAATACAGAGTAAATATCTTAAGAGTTCACTGAGGAAGGGGTGTCATTAGAAGGGGTGTATATTCATATATAATATATTCATGATCAAAAGAAATCAGTCAGGCATGGGACAATTATATATTCACCCCCAAGCAAGCTTCTTGCAATGGACTATTGCACTGGGGCAGATAGATGCACAAAGCAACATTTTCATGCCTTAAGTTTATATTACTTGAATGTCACTACACTGTGATTAGGCACAAGCCAATGAGATGTGAATTCTACAAATTCAGTGAAGCTACTATGATCCAACATGGTGCTAGAGGCAACAAAAATGTGCTATAGTATAGAGAATGACTATATGGGCCCATGCATGCAAATTCCAATGTAGCTTTGCTAAGTTTTGCTGACAACTGCCAGGCAAGTTGTCTAGAACCTGCACATTTTACGGTGTTTGCAAAGGCAAATTCAGTCTTATTCCCTGGAAGTAAGGGTACTGAAATGTCATGCAGTATATTCACCTTAGCAAGCAATTTCTTCAAATCTCCTACTTCAAATGTATTCGGATTTTCCCTGTCGTTCAAAGGATTCCAGTACTCCCTATGTATACCACGACGAACATCTTCTTGCTTTCTCAATAACTGTCTCTGAGACTCAATCTCTTTGCGTTTAAGTTCGTCCAATTTAGTACGTATATGATGACTTGCAAAATCGATCTCTTCAGCAATCTTACCGCTTCGAATGTCTTCCTCTGTCACATTCTCAAGTCTCTTTGAGAAGTTCTCATCTTCCTCTAGTATTTCAATAACTTGCTTTAAATATTTCACATAAGCTGGGTCTTCCTCCTTTCGCCATTCATCTTTCTTCTTCTCTGAATCGTTAGGTTTCTGTACAGGTTTGCAGTGAACAAGTATAACCAGGGATAAAAGCACGACAATCGTATAAAATGCACCACGATTATGCGTCATACTTGCCAATTTCAACAGGTAATAATAACAAAACCAGAAAATAAACCACACTCTATTAATAATGATCGATCAAATATCAACTTCACGAACGTCCAGTGGGCAAAATTTTACCAAAACGAGTACTGTGCGCGTTCGGCGTAAATGTATGATGAAGAAATTTGAATATAAATAGAAGAAGATGAGACGATTCCGCCAAAATTGTGCGTCCACTTCCTTTGGCAAACGTGGCCAAAGCAGACGTTCCAATGTAATGAACCACAAGGCGTCAAAGGTCAAGGTCAATTTGGAGTCTCTCATCGTTATTATGAACAATTTGGGATACACTGGGATGCCGTTGCTACCGGTTCAACATAGAGTCAAGTTTCAGTAGAATTAATTTTTGCCCAATTTTTTTTATATCTAAGGTTTTACCATTATAATAACTGAGGTTCAAATTAATAGAATGAAAATATTTTTAGAAATAGAGAAAACAGGTTAGCTTAAGAGTTTAGGACGTCTTTAATTATTTGTGAAGCCCTGAAATTCGTTTCAAAATTATCCAGATATATACTTAGTAATTCCAGATATCTACTTAGTAAATCCCTATATACTCCTTATTCAATACATCATCATCATCATTGAACTGAAAAGAACCCTATTATCCCTGAACAGAATCATTACCATAGAGATTATAAGTAACACGTGTTATTTATAATCCCTATGATCATTACTGCATTCTATTCTACCTATCATTTCTGTATAAAGTTGTCAATCATCTTTGTTTGTTTTACTGGCGTTTCTCACGAGGTCTTATCTATTTTGTCACAAACGAAGCCCGAAGGACACGTAGGGCGGTGGTTATGGTCAAAGACGAAAGGCAAGAAGATGAAGAGACAGCCGTTTCAGAAAGATATAATTGTGGCTTGGATTTCGCTAAGAATCAACTTCAGAAACATGGATGGAGCGAAGGTACGTCCGTAGGTGTATCTGAATTTAAAAAGCACAGTATTTCTTGATGTTCAAGTCATCAGTTTGAATGTTTGTTTAATATCTCGTAAATAAATGTGCTCCGATATTTTGGCGTTTATTTCATATTTAGTAAAGCTTGTTTCGTTTTACAGATCAGTACTTGATCTGTGATCAATACGTTCTTCACATAATGTACACAGCAAAACAATACACGTGGAAATAGCAAAAAAAACCCTAGGGGAAAAGCAAAGCGCCTTGAGCTGAACGCTCCTTCGCAACGGTGCGGTTTTAACGGATTTTCAAAGCTGAAAATTCCTCTTCTAAGCCGAAGCTTTTGCTGAATTTGATGTTCGAAAAGCTGAAAATTTGCTTAGTGTCAATTGTGAAATTGGGTTTAGATCGAAATTAATAGTGTTAAGGGCCATCGACAAATATATTTCGTGTCAGCATGCGTTTTGTCCGCCATTGTTTGAACGGCGATTGTTTGCTAGGTCCATTTTCTACTGGTTTTCCAACTTCATCTCCGCGTTTAACCCTATCCCAGCAAAATGTGTCAGACTACTTTGAAAATTGCCCGTTTTTTAAGGCTTGAGAAACCGTTGCGAGAGACCCTTGGCCCTGTCCCTTTTAGCAGATCAATAAATACTCCCCATTTTATAATACATGACGCACGCTTTATATAATTATATTCTTGGCGACTATGCTATTACTGGCTTTGAATAGTTGCTCAACCGCCCATAATTTCAATACATAAAACATAGTATTTCACAGTTTTTCCCTCTATTTAAAAGGTATACTTTTTCTATGAGAATTCTACTGTCAGTGTATCATATTGTATCCAACGCATAATGTATATAAAATGACTAAATGTCCTGTGATGATGAATAACAGTATAAGTTATTTTGAGGTTCACCTCTATTAGTTAGTTTGGTCCTTTAATTTGTAGTTCTAAAATAATAACCTATTGCCTCAATCCCCAAATGCATTCCAGACTTACACCTCCCTTCTTGCCTTGGTACATGACTGTTGATTTGAGATATTAGTATAAAAAGTAGGGGTGGATGGATTTGGTCAATTGATTTCATAATTTTGGCCGCATAATAAAAGTCCAAACTAAGACTCTAAGGTCACCAGGTCATATGGCAATTTCCTCTTACATGGCAAAATGGTTACACAAGGTTCCTATCATATGTATACTGCAATTTTACTATATATTTTACTGTATATTTGTGTGTATGTATATAGCTGGTATGGTATATGTTTTGTACAGTTTTGGTGAACAATTTTACAATGTTTTTAATCATTTTGGCACCATAACCCTATGGCAACATTTGACAAACCAACACTACCCAATTATTCCAAACCAGCTCCCATTTCAACATACACCTAAATTGTAAGTGTATTTGCCATGGAAAAATATACTGCTACCCTGAATGAAAATTTTGATTTTTAAAAAGCACTGGTATGAAGATTATCAGTATTTTCCATGTTTCACTATGAAAGGTGGCAGACACAAACATTTGTATACCTGTATGTAGATAAAAGACATTATAATGCACATAAAATAAGGAATTGTGTGAAATCTCTTGCATGTATTTGGTCAGGAATCTAATTTTGACATTCGACCTAGATGTTAACAGGAGATTTACATGCTTGATTATTGGGTAGATAACCCTAATGTTTGATGCTTATTTCTGTAATGGAGTTAATTAACTCTAGGTTTCTGAAATTGAGTTGCCACATGTATATACATGTAATCATTTATCATTAACCACTCTGTAACATGCCTTAGATTTGGCCAAAAAAGGGCTTTACACAATGAATTTTTCTTACATGTCAGTGAAGTAATGTAAAATGGATGTTTTTAGTACACAATGAGGAATAAAATTTCATTTTCCAAGATACAGTGTCAGACTGTTATTTATTGATGCCTTAAAATGTGTCAAGCTTAAATTCCCGACACATTAGCTGATACACTGTCCTATAGATTGTGTAGCCATGAGTTTTCCTACTAGTTACATATATCATTTTGGATGTTTTAGGCAAAGGACTTGGTAAAGATGAGAGTGGTAGAGCTAATGCAATCAAAGTTGGTGTGAAAAATAACAAATTGGGGGTGTGTACATATTGTAGATATTTTCTTAATAATACAATAAAAATATATATTTTTGATTATAGAGAGTATACAGTAGTTATTGATTTTCTGAAGCTGTCTGTAACAGCAGGGTAACAGCTAGTGTAAATTGATTGCTATGTGTATTATTGCAGCTAAACCAGCCGAGTTGTAGTTCCTAAAATGTTTAATAAACATGCAACTGATGCAAGTGTTGTTGAATTATACCTACTGTAAAATACATGAAGTGTATTTTTGCACCATCCTTTTTAGGTGGGTTTTGATGTTGGAAAAGAGTTTACAAACAACTGGTGGGACCAATTATTTAACAAAGCTGCCAGTAATATTGTGGTTGAGCAATCTGAGGTACTATATTTAAGATTAGACCAGCAATATAATTGATAGTACAGAATTGAATTGATATTTGCACTGCTCTTAATGGTAGAAATACAAACAAAAGATGCATTAACATTCGTTTCCTGTTATTTTACATTATGATTGTAAGGCTAGCCATAATTTCAGGCAGGGTCATTTGACAAGTTATGTGTGCTGTTGACCAAATAATTAGTAGTTATGGAATAGTGATACTTCTAGCAAGAGGAGAAACCAGTGTGCTTGGAAAACCCGGGTGGCATTTTAATGATGCAATCATAGCAATGGTTGAACCTTCTTTTATGTATTATCAACAATATTTCAGTAGCAGAACTGAAGTGTTTTTTATACTCCTGTAGAAAGGGGTACAAGTTTCCAAGAAGGATGATGGTTCAAATGATATTGTGAGACCAAAGAAGTTATGGAGAGTTAAAAGAAAAGAATTGTATTATGGAAGATTTGTTAAGGTGCAATATTGCATGTACTAACTGTATGCTTTAAATTTTTACCCCGCATCATGAAGAAAAAATTCTGTGATATATGAACATTCAGAGATAATATAGGACTGTATTAGTAATACATCTCATGTTCTTAGTTATATGATCTGTTGTTTTTCGAAGACGTAAAGATGCAAACAATCATGATTCTGAGCTTTGCTTTAATTAATGGCAAATTTGGTAAAATTACTAAATCCCAATTATTTAAAATTTTGAATCAAGGCCACAAATGATGGTGATGCATTTCTTCCATCCACACTGGAGACTCCTGAAGTAAAAGCCAAGTATGTGGAAAGTATTAGTTAACTTCACATGTATGATGTGATGATACTCCTTGTTCAGGGGTTTGTGCAGGTTACACATTACACACCATTCATTCCTTACATGACGTTTCCTCTATTTTTTCCAGTTTTACAGATGAGGAAATATTCAAAGCTTGTGGTGGGAGAACAGCTCATAAGTAAGTCGGCTTTTCCTAAGTTGAAAACCCTATGGCCATTTTTTATGCCAAAAATGTCTGTAACTAAATTTGTTATCAAAGGTTTGGGAATGGTACTTGAATTTACCTAACTGGCAAGCATTGAAATTTAGGTCTGTACTTATAGCCCCACTAATGGTGTATATTGAATTTTATTTTAAGGTCTGCTCGACATGGTCACAAATTGAATGGAAAGTTAAAAAGGGTTGCTGATCAAGAAGGCGAAGAGTAAGTTTCCTATTTTAAAAGTTTGTTTTAACAATCAAGATTGATTGCCGATGAAACACAGAATGGAACTTCAAAATACTTATAACCAGTGTAGTGCAGAATGTTTGTTCAACTCCCACAACTATAGTTTGCTTGAAAATGTTAATTGTGACTGTCCCCTGAAGAAAAATATCCACATAAGAAATCCTTACTACAGGTTTTGTACTAAGCTAAACAAAGTAGGGAAGTGTACATTTTGTAAAATACAAGCACTAACAGTTGTGACTATTATTCTATGAGTAATTACGATAATTTGTGTTTGCACATTGTAAAAACGGCACTTTCATTTTACTAGTTAATATATCTTACCTTTTATCTTTTATCATCTGCAGCAATCCCTATGAAAAAATAAAGATGAAGAGAAAGAAACGTTCAAGAAAGTCGTTGTCATCAGTGCCTATTAAAGATACGGCAGACATTGATGCACTTAGCCACAATAATTGTGATGAAGAGATCGAAAAAAAAAAAACTTTACAAAGTGAGATGGTTTCATTAAAATGTTCGACCAGAAAGCGAAGATACGATTCAGGCGATGAGCAAAGTAAATCTTTACAACCACGATTTGAAGAGATACATAGTGAGTGTGATCAGATTTTGGGTATGTCGGTGACCACCAAGAAAGTTAAGAAAAAAGTGAAAAAGAAATCAAAGAAGCTGTCAAAAAAAGCAAAATGACAGACGATATTAAAAACGTCAACATAAGGGATGACATTCATGGACCAATACAGTATGCTACATGGTGATTTGGAGCAAAAAATTAAAACGAGAAACTGAGGAGAAGAGAAACGGATCAAAACTGTTGATGCCAAGACCGTGAATTATTTGGAACGATTCTTATCCAAAAATGTTATATCGAAATAATCCTGGGCCACAGTTCAAGTCGCGGTAAGTGATATGCCTATATGCATTGTAGTTTTGTTTTAATGCACATGTTAAACTTGGCAATTTCCGCGTTTATATTTAAAGTTCTTGAATAGTTTTCTCGTAGTGACTTCTAAAAAATCTGGCTGAAACATTTACCGATTCTTAAAGAAACAACTAAAACATTTCGAAATGCTTTATTTCTTTACCGACATCCGCAACGAGGTTGAGTTGTGCCGTGGTTGGTGTTTCTTCGTAAAAATGATTGATTTAGCACGTGTGAAAGTGTTACACTGAGCATTAAAATTCGCATTGAAACGCAAGTGCCTACGTTTTGCTACAACAATGCGTGCTAGTTCGTGTCTTGCTAGTGTGAAATTTGCCGTTGTTAGTATTTCTTGGTAAAAATGATTGATTTAGCACATGTGAAAGTGTTTACACTGAGCATTCAAATTCACATCGAAAGGCAAGTGCCTTCCTTTTGGTACAGCAATGTATGCCTAGTTCGTGTCTTGCTGGTGTGAAATTTGAGAGCGTTAAAGCAAAGATAGGTTACAGGAAACCACTCGGTTGATTTTGAAATGATTGCAAGAAGGTGCATCAAACGTTTCTTGCCACGGAACTATGATCAATACTGCACGTAAAACCTAGTATTGTGTACAACACTAGTCCATGCTGAGTTCACTTTCAAAAGATCTGTATACCCGCTATCTGCAAAGTGAGGTGATCCCCAATTAAGCAACGATCGTTGTAGGTTAGAAATGTAGGTTGGCGTTTAAAAGCTCGGTCTACCTCGCATGTTTTGTTTACTTCAGGGCGCTGGTGCGTCTTGGTCTTGTTTAATTGATCAATGTTAAAACTTGTTCACAATTTAAAATATTTATCATCAACTTATAGTAAAATAATCAATCAATAACCCTGTGAACCATATCTTACAACTGAAGCTATATTCACTAATAATTTTATCGAATTAAGCTTTTCGTCACGTAATCCTTAAGTCCTCAACCGCGCAAATTATAACAAAGAAGTGATTGAACCAAGCTAGTATCCGCCTAGAACTTATGTCCTTGAATCGTGATACTTGAACTCTAGCAGCTCTAGCATCATTCAACTTTTTTTCATGACTATCCTTGATAATATTTTTCAACTTCAATTTTTTCAACTGCAATTTTTATGTTTACGTCATAATTATTCTTCAAAATATTTTAACTCGTGCACAAGTAATTTACTTTACTTTTCGAGATATTTTACATTAGAATAGCTTATATAGGTGCATGTCGCGCTCGCAATGTGAATAGTCAGTAAACTTATATAATGCAGTATGATATACGCGTAAACAGTCATTAAGAGGTCCAAGGTCAATCGCGTCCCAAATCCTCTGTTCTGGAGTACCCATGTGGATTTCCTCAAATTTAACCACCAAATCAATGTTTTCCTTCATCATGTATAGGTAGAAGTCTTTGTATTTCTTCAGATCTTCCTTCTGTTTATAGTAATTTTTCTTTGATCTTTCGGTCTCTTTTTGTTTTCGGTTCATTTTTGGTTTGACTTTGGTTGATTTCACCAAATTCTGTTTCGTACCCAGCCGGAATACAGCGGTATTCTGATTCACAATAGCGGGGGTTGGGCGGACAGATCGTAATTTGCAGAAGTCGAAGGCCAAAACCTCGGGCGAAATGTAAGGTGAGACCGGATGACACTCAGTTTGTGTCATTGCATCTTTTGTCTTTAGCGCTGTCGTAGTTTGAGTTGCTACATATCAATGCTGTCGGGGTTGTTTGACTCATTGGTACGAACACTACTGGAATATACCGGACGTATGGTTCCACTGTAGCGTTCATAAGGCCGTTCCGTTCTCCAAATTGTTAATTGGCTTTTATTTCTACGTGAGGTCGTTGGATCTTTACAATGTTGAACTACTGTTCATCAACACCACTGGGTTGTCTCTAAACCTTAACAATATATAAAACAACAACGGCTTCAGTGAAGAGCCCACAAGCATGCGAACAGTCATTAAGGGATGCTCCTTTCTTACCCTCCTTTGACGACGTATCGTAAACAATACGCAATTTTGTGGTTTTGGTATCTTTACGTGTAACTGCTTGATGGGGTCAATAATGTACCTTTTCCTTTGTCTCCAGTTCCCCCACCCTCTCTATTATACCTAGGGTTTCCTGCTCTCTTATGATCTCATCATATAGCGTTAATAAGGCCGTTCCTGCACGAAATTTTTAAATGGCTGAGTGGGCACGTTTGAGGTATGCGGATCCTGCGTTTTTCCGTATATTTCTTGCGTTTCTTCGTCGGAAAAGATAAACACCACAGTGTAAGTGAAACCATAGCAAACAACGATCACACTGCACCCCATTTTGCTTTCTTTCCACCCTGTAGATCAAACTGGTACTGACATAAGTCTCCATCTCCACAAAAACCAGTGAATGATTTAAAGAAAGTATTGTAAGCTAAAAAACAAAGCACGAAATCATTGTCACCCATGTCCGTCTTCTAATCGACAGTTTTTCTGTTATATTTATGCAATATTATTATAAAATGCATATAGCTTATTGAATAGAAATATATAAAATAGTTAAACAGGTATAAATGATTATAACCACTTACATCCCGGCATTTTCGTAGTGGGATAATATGATTTCTTATGCCATCTCCACCTAGTGTTCACCAAAGGATGTGAATTGGTGGTATATTGGGAGAAACATCCAGAGGAATTATCTCGGTATTGTACAGCTTAGTGCCACGCGCATTGCATTGCAGTGCTGTACAACACGACGTTGCAATGCATCCGCTATATTCTTTTCCATTTACCCTCAGAATGCTGGCAGTGATGATCCGCGTGGATCCCATGCGGGACATCGGAAGCTGTTGAATTTTCCCGAAGCTATGCGTGAACCCGCGCGAATAGAATTGTTATATAGTTTTTATTTCTTCTATTTACGCGATGTAGGAGGTCTTGTTTATAGTAATTTTTCTTTGATCTTTCGGTCTCTTTTTGTTTTCGGTTCATTTTTGCTTTGACTTTGGTTGATTTCACCAAATTCTGTTTCGTACCCAGCCGGAATACAGCGGTATTCTGATTCGCAATAGCGGGGCTTGGGCGGGCCAGATCGTAATTTGCTGAAGTCGAAGGCCAAAGCGTCGGGCGAAATGTAAGGTGAGACCGGATGACACTCAGTTTGTGTCATTGCGTCTTTTTCATTACATCTTCTCCAGCCACATCGCGAAGGCCTCACCCTCAACTTTTGCGTATTTGCTTATTATACTTGTATTACTACGCTATTATATGTTATGATCCGTCTATATTATTTTGTTACTGTTCGTCCAAGAATGATGTATCGAAGTTCTCGATGGCGTCCCAAAACTTCTGTTCAGGAGTACCCACGTGGATTTCCTCAATTTAAGTACGAAATCGATGTTCTCCCTCATCATGTATAGGCAGAAGTCTATGTATTTCTGTAGTTTTTCTTTCTTTTTGTGATAATTTTTTCTTGATCTTTCGGCCTCTTTTTGTTTGCGGTTCATTTTGCTTTGACTTTGGTTGATTTCACCAAATTCTGTTCCGTACGCAGCCGGAATACAGCGGTATAATGATTCACAATAGCGGGGCTTGGGCGGGCCAGATCATAATTTGCTGAGGTCGAAGGCCAAAGCGTCGGGCGAAATGTAAGGTGAGATCGGATGACTCTCAGTTTGTGTCATTGCGTCTTTTTCATTACATCTTCTCCAGCCACATCGCGAAGGCCTCAACCTCAACTTTTGCGTATTATTTGCTTATTATACTTGTATTACTACGCTATTATATGTTATGATCCGTCTATATTATTTTGTTACTGTTCGTCCAAGAATGATGTATCGAAGTTCTCGATGGCGTCCCAAAACCTCTGTTCAGGAGTACCCACGTGGATTTCCTCAAATTTAAGCACGAAATCGATGTTCTCCCTCATCATGTATAGGCAGAAGTCTATGTATTTCTGCAGTTTTTCTTTCTTTTTGTGATAATTTTTTCTTGATCTTTCGGCCTCTTTTTGTTTTCGGTTCATTTTTGCTTTGACTTTGGTTGAGTTCACCAAATTCTGTTTCGTACCCAGCCGGAATTCACCGGTATTCTGATTCACAATAGCGGGGCTTGGGCGGGCCAGATCGTAATTTGCTCAAGTCGAAGGCCAAAGCGTCGGGCGAAATATAAGGTGAGATCGGATGACACTCAGTTTGTGTCATTGCGTCTTTTTCATTACATGTTCTCCAGCCATATCGCGAAGGCCTCACCCTCAACTTTTGCGTATTATTTGCTTATTATACTTTTATTACTGCGCTATTATATGTTATGATCCGTCTATATTATGTTAGAAGGTTTTTATTTCTGCGCGAGGTAGTGGATCGTTACAATAATTCAACTAAAGTTCGTTACTGTTCTCTTCTTTTTCTATCTTCGATCTTGATCGTCTTTAAATGTTCTTGTCTTCTTCGTCAGTTCTGTCGTTGAGCTTCTTCAACGTTTCATATACTTTTTTACTCCGCTAGTCCACTGAATGTTCTGTTGCTGTGCGCCTCCTTTTATAATAAAATTTGAGGGGATCTTGAAGACGCCCTGTGCAAGGTGATGTGATTCACACAATCCAATCAGCGTTGTAGGTTGTAAATGTGGGTTGGCGTTAGAAGCTCGGTTCAGCTCTCATACTTTGTTTACTTAAGGCCGGTGACGCACTAGTCAAGTTGGTCTTTTACTTAATCGATCACTGTTAAAACTTGTTCACAACTTAAAATATTTATCATCAACTTAAAGTACAATTATCAACTTATTACTCTGTGAACCGTATCTCAACTTATAAACTATTTTACTAATAATTTCATCGAATTAAGCTTTTAGTGACGTAAGGCTTCAAGTGCTTAACCGAGCAATATATAACAAAGACATGATTGACATAAACTAGTATCCGCCTAGAACTTATGTTCTTGAGTCGTGACACTTGTACTTTGTACGACATACTATTGTTTGGGAGGAAATCCCATGGGCTGTCACCTTGTGACAGGAAAAGTAATTTTGTGATTCCGAAGGGTCATAATAATATTTACTTTACACTTCATTTTATGTGACATGTTCCCCAAGTAATTTCCTCATCTATATTGACCTTGTGTTTTTTTAACAATGCTAAATTACATTATATATTCGCATTTCGTAACAATCCTCCTCACCTAGAATAAGCTGTCCTCAGCTTCGAGTGAAGATAAGAACTTTAGTTAACTAAGTATCATACATATGTGTATGTATATGTCTACAAATTTCCAACTATTTCAATTTTTGAGCTCGGCGTGGCTATCACGGGCATATTACCAAATGCCTAATAACTGAGACCATACATATAGTACGTGTTGTTAATCTACGACAACACTACATAATTGATTATACAAGATACCATGATCTAAATATAATTTTATACTTATGCCTATGTGTACCTCAGGGGTAATCTACAATTATATATCCAACACGTGAGAATATAGCGATTTAAACCAAAATCAGTGTGAAAACAAGGTGTAGAAATTGCCTGTTTTCCTGAATGTATGTACCAGGGACTTAAGCGAAATTTTAAATTTTGTAGATGCAATCAGAAAGTGTACCAAAAATTATTCAAATTTCATAAAATATCTTATCATTTCAACAGCGAAAATTGTATTCAGATTCTTGGTTGATCAACTTCACATAACAGGAAATTATTATAAAGCTTTTCCGACAAAACATCTCTCCATAATAATAACCTAAACCTATTTATACGTCTTCTTAATAATTCTTCAAAATATTTCAACTTATGCAAACAAATTTTATACGTATAATTCTTAATATTACTGAACTCATTTCATTTATTTTTAATCGTCATGCACAGCAAACCAAACTCCAAAATGTAGGTTTTCATCGAAAATATAAATACCGAGTCTACATAGAGAAAACAAGAATGTGTCTAATATTTAAGCTTTTGGCTTGAAAAAGAAATATAATCCATTACAACAAGTTTGGGAGACCCTTGACTGTCCCGGGGGAAGAGAAAAATGTATGATCGACGAATGACGCACAAATAGAGGCGTCAGAATTAAATTTATATACTGACCCAATTAAAAACATGCATGCGCTATCCTACGGCAACATGTTTAATCAGCATGCTGAGTGTACCTAAGAAATTTTAGTTGAACAGCTATACTCTCGTGTTTAATATTATCGAAATATAAAGACAAATAAAAACATATACGTGTAACATGACAATGACAAAACTTATATTATACAAATCTTAAAATGTGTCCAGTTTCATGTCCATAATACAAGCGTTCTGACCATCAGGAAGGATCCGGAAATCTCTGAGATTTTTCTGCCGCGTCTCAGTAGCCGTTGCATAACCACGGAGGCTTCCACTGGTGCGTCTTTCGCTGGATATCAGCCTGATTCATAACATTAAGGAGCGGGTAGGCACGGTCGTATTCGTCTGCTTTCGACTGATGAGAGGTGGACCATGTTTCCAATCCTTGTTCAAAGGAGCTGTACACTGGGTTGTGACCATTTGTTTTAGGCCGGCAACTAAAATATGAGACAAGCTCTAGCATTGCCGTCAGTAGAAGTATTGATGAATAGAAGAATAGCGTTTCGTTCGGCCCAGTCATCTCGCTGTTTAAGCACTCGTTTCTAACCAATGTTCGAAATGACGATGTTTCTAAATTCTTCTGAATAATTGGCGGACTGATTGAGTTTGTGAAAACGCCGATCCTCCACCAAATTGTTAGAAGGTTTTTATTTCTGCGCGAGGTAGTGGATCGTTACAATAATTCAACTAAAGTTCGTTACTGTTCTCTTCTTTTTCTATCTTCGATCTTGATCGTCTTTAAATGTTCTTGTCTTCTTCGTCAGTTCTGTCGTTGAGCTTCTTCAACGTTTCATATACTTTTTTACTCCGCTAGTCCACTGAATGTTCTGTTGCTGTGCGCCTCCTTTTATAATAAAATTTGAGGGGATCTTGAAGACGCCCTGTGCAAGGTGATGTGATTCACACAATCCAATCAGCGTTGTAGGTTGTAAGTGTGGGTTGGCGTTAGAAGCTCGGTTCAGCTCTCATACTTTGTTTACTTAAGGCCGGTGACGCACTAGTCAAGTTGGTCTTTTACTTAATCGATCACTGTTAAAACTTGTTCACAACTTAAAATATTTATCATCAACTTAAAGTACAATTATCAACTTATTACTCTGTGAACCGTATCTCAACTTATAAACTATTTTACTAATAATTTCATCGAATTAAGCTTTTAGTGACGTAAGGCTTCAAGTGCTTAACCGAGCAATATATAACAAAGACATGATTGACATAAACTAGTATCCGCCTAGAACTTATGTTCTTGAGTCGTGACACTTGTACTTTGTACGACATACTATTGTTTGGGAGGAAATCCCATGGGCTGTCACCTTGTGACAGGAAAAGTAATTTTGTGATTCCGAAGGGTCATAATAATATTTACTTTACACTTCATTTTATGTGACATGTTCCCCAAGTAATTTCCTCATCTATATTGACCTTGTGTTTTTTTAACAATGCTAAATTACATTATATATTCGCATTTCGTAACAATTATTTTGTTACTGTTCGTCCAAGAATGATGTATCGAAGTTCTCGATGGCGTCCCAAAACTTCTGTTCAGGAGTACCCACGTGGATTTCCTCAAATTTAAGTACGAAATCGATGTTCTCCCTCATCATGTATAGGCAGAAGTCTATGTATTTCTGTAGTTTTTCTTTCTTTTTGTGATAATTTTTTCTTGATCTTTCGGCCTCTTTTTGTTTGCGGTTCATTTTGCTTTGACTTTGGTTGATTTCACAAAATTCTGTTCCGTACGCAGCCGGAATACAGCGGTATAATGATTCACAATAGCGGGGCTTGGGCGGGCCAGATCATAATTTGCTGAAGTCGAAGGCCAAAGCGTCGGGCAAAATGTAAGGTGAGATCGGATGACTCTCAGTTTGTGTCATTGCGTCTTTTTCATTACATCTTCTCCAGCCACATCGCGAAGGCCTCAACCTCAACTTTTGCGTATTATTTGCTTATTATACTTGTATTACTACGCTATTATATGTTATGATCCGTCTATATTTTTTGTTACTGTTCGTCCAAGAATGATGTATCGAAGTTCTCGATGGCGTCCCAAAACCTCTGTTCAGGAGTACCCACGTGGATTTCCTCAAATTTAAGCACGAAATCGATGTTTTCCCTCATCATGTATAGGCAGAAGTCTATGTATTTCTGCAGTTTTTCTTTCTTTTTGTGATAATTTTTTCTTGATCTTTCGGCCTCTTTTTGTTTTCGGTTCATTTTTGCTTTGACTTTGGTTGAGTTCACCAAATTCTGTTTCGTACCCAGCCGGAATTCACCGGTATTCTGATTCACAATAGCGGGGCTTGGGCGGGCCAGATCGTAATTTGCTGAAGTCGAAGGCCAAAGCGTCGGGCGAAATGTAAGGTGAGACCGGATGACACTCAGTTTGTGTCATTGCGTCTTTTTCATTACATCTTCTCCAGCCACATCGCGAAGGCCTCAACCTCAACTTTTGCGTAGTGTTGATACGCCCAGACATCCAAATGGTTCCCGCAGGTATCCAACCGGCCCAGCTGATCAAATAATTTATCTGCTTTGGGACTACCAAAGCATTCCAAATTAATTGAGGGGAATCTTAGTTTTCTTAAAAAAATCCCTTTCAATTATTCCGCCTTTGTAGGCAATCGTAGAGTTTGGGTTCTTTTTTATTATCCTGTAGAAATTCTTCACGATTGCTTCCAACTGCGAGATATCGAATGTCTTGACACCCCGCGGCACCCCAAACGACAGTTTGTGGATTTTCTTTTGCACGAACTTGCACGCCTTCTGGTCTTTTTCGGTTAAGTCCGACCAACGAAGCCCAATATCGAAGAAGAAGGATTGCCCGTAGGTATCTCCCACTTTGATCATACCGAGCTCCTTGCAGCGGAATTTACTTCCTACTCGAAAGCCGTCCATGTCCATGACAGCGACGATATCATTTTGGGGAGCCATAGCGAACGATTTCGCACAGTTTTAACCTGACTATTATAGAACATAACTAGGGGTACGCGTGAATGCAATACAGGAAGTTCACGAGGGATAATAATGCGTAAATACGCAGAATGGGACTATGTAGAGTCGGACTTTACCCAGAGGATAGCGTAAGTACGTAGGGTTGGACTTTACCGAGAGAGTGGCGTAAGCACGTAGGGTTGGAATTAAAAGATATAAATATTCTTCAACGGTATAAATAAAGGATATGGTTTTTCGTGCAATTTCATTTCGAGAGGCGTTTCTTATCATGAATTCTTCCCAAGGAAAAGATAATATACAATATATAATACACTAACAGATATTCAGCGCGGGCAGTTTAACTATGGATGAATTTGAACCGTCGGAAGTTAGGAACTTATGTCATTTGATGGACGCGATATTTGCAGAGGCTGTTTACAGCGAGGTTGGAAAAATTTGCAAAGAGAGGTGTAGAGGTTGTGAGTTCGATAGTCCTAGTCAGAGGAGACACGAATGTATAATGTTGTCGGAAGAAGAAAGATGGGAGATTCATGGTTTGGAGGCCGTTGACCAGGTGTTTCGGCAAGGAATACTTTGGAGAGAATTGATTGAGGCTATCCGTGTCATGAGATTGGATTATAACGAGTACGCAGCAAAGCATTTTGTTATATGTTTTTAATTCTTCTATGCACGAGGTAGGAGATCTTTTACAAGGTTTTACTAAAGTTCAATAATGTTCTCTTCTTTCTCCGTTCTTCTTTTCAAATTTTCGTCCTTTCGGAACTTCGTCGTTTTCTGTTCTTGTCTTGGCTGTCTGTTCTGTCAGGTTGAGCTTCCTAACGTTTCATATGCTTTTTACTCCGCTAGTCCACTGAAGGTTCGTGTGTTGTGCACGCCCTTTTATAGTAACGGTTGAGGGAAACTTGCACACGTCATCAACCAGAGTGGGTTGATCTTTATCCAACCAATCAGCGTTGTTAGTTAGAAATGGGGGTTGGCGTTAGAAGCTCGTTCCGGCTCTCATATCTTGTTTGTATAAGGCGTTGACGTACTAGTCGAGTTGGTCTTTAGCTCTATCGATCAATACTTTCTAATGATCACAACTTAAAATATTTATCATCAACAAGCATTACAATTATTAAACATTGTTTCTGTGAACCTTATTTTATAACTTAACTACTTATTCTACGATTTTAATCGAATTAAACTTTCTCTGACGTAATCCTTAAAATGCTCGACCGCACATTATAAAAAACACAGTTGATTGACATAAGAGCTTCGCAGCTGCCTCAAGCATGCATATTTTCAAATGTGACAGTTAAAGTTGGCAACGACATACGACTGTTGATCCAGATGCGCACGTTCTGACAGGATGATTGATATTTTCACCTTACTACTTTATTCAATCCCACGAAATGTCATGCATGAAAGGAAATGTGATTAAAGATTGCGAATAGGCCGAAATTATATTTACTCAGGCATCTTGTGGCAAAAATCATTCACTAATCCCTGTCATGCTATTGATATTCCTATTTTTACAGCTAATTTTATATGCATATCTCTAAACACAATAAAGCTTTGCGTAACAGTTTGACAGCAATTTACTGAAATTACACAAATGCCGGTTTACTTATGACACAGTAAGAATTTGCGAAGAGTATATTTTATTTTACTTTTCGTCCAAAAGTGTTAGGTAAAAGTTTTCAATCGCGTCCCAAATCCTCTGTTCTGGAGTACCCATGTGGATTCCCTCAAATTTAACCACCAAATCAATGTTTTCCTTCATCATGTATAGGTAGAAGTCTTTGTATTTCTTCAGATCTTCCTTCTGTTTATAGTAATTTTTCTTTGACCTTTCGGTCTCTTTTTGTTTTCGGTTCATTTTTGCTTTGACTTTGGTTGATTTCACCAAATTCTGTTTCGTACCCAGCCGGAATACAGCGGTATTCTGATTCACAATAGCGGGGCTTGGGCGGACCAGATCGTAATTTGCTGGAGTCGAAGGCCAAAGCGTCGGGCGAAATGTAAGGTGAGACCGGATGACACTCAGTTTGTGTCATTGCGTCTTTTTCATAACATCTTCTCCAGCCACATCGCGAAGGGCTCAACCTCAACTTTTGCGTATTATTTGCTTATTATACTTGTATTACTACGCTATTATATGTTATGATCCGTCTATATTATTTTGTTACTGTTCGTCCAAGAATGATGTATCGAAGTTCTCGATGGCGTCCCAAAACCTCTGTTCAGGAGTACCCACGTGGATTTCCTCAAATTTAAGCACGAAATCGATGTTCTCCCTCATCATGTATTGGCAGAAGTCTATGTATTTCTGTAGTTTTTCTTTTTTTTGTGATAATTTTTTCTTGATCTTTCGGCCTCTTTTTGTTTGCGGTTCATTTTGCTTTGACTTTGGTTGATTTCACCAAATTCTGTTTCGTACCCAGCCGGAATACAGCGGTATTTTGATTCACAATAGCGGGGCTTGGGCGGGCCAGATCGTAATTTGCTGAAGTCGAAGGCCAAAGCGTCGGGCGAAATGTAAGGTGATACCGGATGACTCTCAGTTTGTGTCATTGCGTCTTTTTCATTACATCTTCTCCAGCCACATCGCGAAGGCCTCACCCTCAACTTTTGCGTATTATTTGCTTATTATACTTGTATTACTACGCTATTATATGTTATGATCCGTCTATATTATTTTTTTACTGTTCGTCCAAGAATGATGTATCGAAGTTCTCGATGGCGTCCCAAAACCTCTGTTCAGGAGTACCCACGTAGATTTCCTCAAATTTAAGCACGAAATCGATGTTCTCCCTCATCATGTATGGGCAGAAGTCTATATATTTCTATAGTTTTTCTTTCTTTTTGTGATAATTTTTTCTTGATCTTTCGGCCTCTTTTTGTTTGCGGTTCATTTTGCTTTGACTTTGGTTGATTTCACCAAATTCTGTTTCGTACCCAGCCGGAATACAGCGGTATTTTGATTCACAATAGCTGGGCTTGGGCGGGCCAGATCGTAATTTGCTGAAGTCGAAGGCCAAAGCGTCGGGCGAAATGTAAGGTGATACCGGATGACTCTCAGTTTGTGTCATTGCGTCTTTTTCATTACATCTTCTGCAGCCACATCGCGAAGGCCTCAACCTCAACTTTTGCGTATTATTTGCTTATTGTACTTGTATTACTACGCTATTATATGTTATGATCCGTCTATATTTTTTTTTTACTGTTCGTCCAAGAATGATGTATCGAAGTTCTCGATGGCGTCCCAAAACCTCTGTTCAGGAGTACCCACGTAGATTTCCTCAAATTTAAGCACGAAATCGATGTTCTCCCTCATCATGTATGGGCAGAAGTCTATATATTTCTGTAGTTTTTCTTTCTTTTTGTGATAATTTTTTCTTGATCTTTCGGCCTCTTTTTGTTTGCGGTTCATTTTGCTTTGACTTTGGTTGATTTCACCAAATTCTGTTTCGTACCCAGCCGGAATACAGCGGTATTCTGATTCACAATAGCGGGGCTTTGGCGGGCCAGATCGTAATTTGCTGAAGTCGAAGGCCAAAGCGTCGGGCGAAATGTAAGGTGAGACCGGATGACTCTCAGTTTGTGTCATTGCGTCTTTTTCATTACATCTTCTCCAGCCACATCGCGAAGGCCTCAACCTCAACTTTTGCGCAGTGTTGATACGCCCAGACATCCAAATGGTTCCCGCAGGTCTCCAACCGGCCCAGCTGATGAAATAATGTATCTGCTTTGGGACAACCAAAGCATTCCAAATTAATTGAGGGGAATCTTAGTTTTCTTAAAAAATCCTTATCAATTATCCCGCCTTTGTAAGCAATCGTAGAGTTTGGGGTTTTTTTTATTCTCCTGTAGAAATTCTCCGTGATTGCTTCTAACTGGGAGATATGAAATGCCTTGACGCCCCGCGGCACCCCAAACGATAGTTTGTGGATTTTCGTCCGTACGAATTTGCACGCCTTCTGATCTTTTTCACTTAAATCCGACCAACGAAGCCCAATATCAAAAATGAAGGATTGCCCGTAGGTATCTCCGACTTTAATGATACGGTGATACCTGTTTATATTGTTACTTGTAATATCGAGTCATTATGATTATTTTGATCACTATTTCATTACTTATATTACTCGTCAAAAAGTGATAAGTCGAAGTTTTCTATAGCGTCCCAAATCCTCTGATCAGGGGTACCCTCGAAGATCTCCTCGAATTTTACTATCATGTCTATGTTTTCTTTCATCATAAAGATATAAAACTCTTTATACTTCTTTAGCTTTTCTTTTTGTTTGTTTGTAGTAATTTTTCCTCAATTTATTTTTGTTTCCGATCCATTTTTCTTTGAATTTGATTAATTTCACAAAGCCTTTTTTATACGCGCGGGGATGGCTAAATTATGTCATATGATCAATTACTGCCAAAGCTTCTTTTGCTGTAGCAGAATACGAGAGCTCGGCCGAATTTAAACTACAACCAGCATATGCGATGATTACTTCCCGGTTATTCTGAATTTGACCTAGGGTCATTCCTAATCCATGCAAACTTGCGTCTACGTATGAATCAAATTGTTTTGTGAAGTCAGGGTAACACAGAATTTGAATTGAATTGAATTTATTAATAATCTGGATAGCAGCTTACAAGAGCTGAAGTATACAAAATTATTTACAGTAAGAATACCCAATATACAAATACACAGTAAAAATATTAAATTTACAACTATACTAGGGAAATTATTTGGAAAAGTAGCTACAAAACAGACAATCCATAGCTAATTTATAAAATTCTAAAAACTACTTTAATGAGTCATTATAAACTACGATACTAGAAGGTAAAAACGAGTTTCTAAAACGACTAGTTTTACAATCAATTAGGTTGACATGGTGCTCATTACGAATAGAATATTTAACTGAGTTCATGCGTCTATCCGGAACGAGATCGTGCAACTTATGTTCAGGATGAAGAATTTTTTTCGAAATATGACATACATATATCATTTCTTCTTTGGCTAAGTGATTGAATTCCTTTGTACTCTAAAACTTCGCGGTATGACAGATCTGGAAATATTAGTCTCAAGCACGTTTTTGGATTCTTTCTATCTCCTCTTTTAAGTAATCTGGTGCCCCAAAGTTCCACATCTGACACGAGTATTCAAGAACGGGTCTTATGCATGTAAAAAACACTTGAATTAAGGAGGATTCGCTTACTCCGCTTCGTTTAAGTACCCGGAGAAAGTAATGTCTCTTTGATGCCTTGGCCACGACATATTCAATATGTAAATTCCAATGAAGATCTGATGACAGATATACAATGATCTCCAATCCAGTGGCTGGAGATCCGGGGTCTCTTTAGCAAACGAGATTATCAACTCTTTACATTTGTTATGATTAAGTACCATGTCGTTCTCAATACACCATTTCTCTATATCATCAATGACCATTTGTAGATGGCTTTCTTTACCTTTCTTAATTGTTTCTGAAAGGCTGGTATCGTCGACATATTTCCATCGGTTTATAGAACTGATATTAACGCCGTTTTTAAGATATCGAAGGCTATTTGACAAGCATCGGTCCATTGAAGTTTACATTCTTATGGAGTAATTGCGTAAGTAGTTTAGCAATTTTCGAGAAATCTTTCACAAAACGTCGATAATAGTTAGCTAGGCCGAGAAAACTACGCACATCCTTAACCTTTTTTGGCACAGGAAAGTCTTTTACTGCACTAATCTTATCCGGATCTGGTTGAATTCCTTCTCGCGAAACTATGTGGCCCAAATATTTGACTTTAGGAAATGCAAAATGGCTTTTACTGGACTTAAGTTTAATATTTGCTTGTCTAAGGCGCAGAAATACCAAATTTGAATGTTGTATAGATGTTCCTGAAAGGAATGGGAGCATGAAATTATGTCGTCGATGTATATTAGACATATTTTCCAATTTAATCCGCGTAAGACATTTTCCATCAATCGCTGAAAGGTATATGGTGCGTTACATAGTCCGAAAGGGAGTACATTGAATTGGTATAGGCCGTCATAAGTGGTAAATGCTGTTAATTCTTTTGACGATTCGTCCATTTCTACCTGCCAATATCCAGAAAACAAATCTAAGGTTGTAAAGAATTGTGTTTGGCCTAATAAGTCCAAAGACTCTTGAATATGCGGTAAAGGGTAGGAATCCTTTTTTGTTACAGCATTCAGTTTCCTGTAATCAACACAAAAACGAGTTGAACCGTCTTTTTTCTTTACGAGCACTACTGGACTCGCCCATGGGCTAACTGAAGGTTCAATAATGTTGGCCTCAAGCATTGTCTGGATGTGTTCTGTTATCGTTTCACGTTGTGTTGGTGCAGTACGATATGGTCTCTGTCGTATAGGTGGAGAACCATCCGTAAAAATTTGGTGTTTAACGATGGATGTTCGACCTAAATCATGTGTACTTTGTGAAAAGATATCCGCATTATCCGATAAAAAACCATGTAGTTTATTCAGTTGATCAGTTGTTAAATCTGGTGAAATATCGAATTCAAATTGACCTGTTTGTTCCGTCGGAAGATTAGTATTCTGTTTAGTGGATAAAGGATTACATGTTTGTTCCGCTGATGAGGACATAATATTGTTAATCTCGCTTTGTTTGAAAAACGTTCCCAGTGTAGTATACCTATAAATTTTAACCGGTTTTTCAGTAGGGTTTACCAACCGAAAGGGGACCAGACCTGCTGGAGATACATACACAAGCGCTGCGGCGCCACAAATATTAAATCGCTGCGGTAAATTTGCATTGGCCTCTATCAAACCTATTGTTTCAGTAATATTATTGTCCTTAAATGTCGCTGGAATAATACATTCGGAATTTGGAGGAATAACGTGAGTGTCAGCCGCATAAATGGTATATTCTGAGTTATCACGAATTTCAGGTTCTGTATCTGCAAACGGTAATGGATCTTCTGCTATTTCTTCAGTTTCGATTGTAGGCTCATGGTCGCTAGTCTCAGTTTGACGCGTACTAGGTGTATTAAGCATAACCAGATTATCACGATCAATTTTGAGATAACCAGATTTAAAATCTATGATACAATCAAAACGTTCAAGAAAATCTTTTCCTAAAATGGCCATATAATGAAGCTTTGGTAAAACACATGTTTTTACCATATAACTAGCGTTGCCCAAATGGAATTCCAAATTGACATCTCCTAAAACTTGAACTATTTCGCCACTTGCGGTTTGCGCTGTTTTACATTGTCCTGATGTTCCTAAAGCCAATTTCGAATTTTGTCGAATTTTCTCCCAGAAAGCTTGGTTAATTACAGTAATAGCGGAACCCGTATCAATGAGAATATTTGCATCAATGCCTTCGATTTTCCCAGTTACAGTGAGGTAATGCGTTTTTCGAAGATCTGGGTGAGCAAATGTATTGTTTGGAACAGAACGTTTTCGTGCAAAGAGAAAACAAGGTTTATCGTGATATTGACTAGATGTACGTGCGCTTCCTTGCTGTATAGCGTTCAAAGGTGGTGGTGGGGGAGGAGGCGGTGGCAATGCTGGAAAACGTGTAGACCTTCCTGAATAAAGGGTTGATCTAGGGTTATTTTGATTAAAATTATTTCTTGTAGTTTGCCCTGGTGTGTAGTGTTGCAGCTGAGGTAATGAGCTTCTAGGCATATTAAAATTTGTTCGGCTTTGTGAGAAATTTGAACGACCCAGGTTTACAAAACAACGATTTGCAATGTGCCCAACTCTATTACAACGATTACAAATTGGTCGACCATCAGTGGTGCGCCGATTACGGAGCATTGTAAGCATTTGGAACCATTTGTGTCGGTCCTACTCTCGGTCTAATGTTGGCTGGCGTTGACTGAACTTGATTTTGCAACCTGATAAACTCTTCACGAGTGACGTAATTCGGAAACTGGTCAGAATTGCTATGAGTATTACGTGCTGCTTGGACGTGTGCTGTCGAGTGCGACGAAACAAAATCTATAGGTGTTAAGGCGCGCGAATTTGGACTTGTTAGAGCTGAGGTTACTGGGCGCGAAAGCGAATTTTTCAAACGCGCGGCATCAACAGCGGCGGCATATGTATCTGGTAACTGCAAAATGACATGCTCTTTTAGATCTTGACGTAGTCCTTGAACAAAGCATTGCATAGTTTCTGCATCTGTGAGCTGTAAGCGCGCTGCTCTAGCGTCAATATCGTCAAGATAGCTTTCGAGCGGCTCTACTGGTCCTTGCGTGCGGTTATTCAATTCTTGGCGCCGGAGGAACTGTTGATGTGGTGATACAAATACTTGTCTTAAAGCATCTTGTAACGCTTGTAAATCCGCGAACTTCATCAGTTTGGCGCTGACAAACGCGTAGAGCGCTACCACCAAGAAACATCATAAACCCATTTAACTGTTGTTCAGGGGTCCATGCATTAAACGTGGCATATCGCTGAAATTTGTGTAGCCACTCATCGTAATCCTCAGTTGGGGAGCCGCGAAAAACTGGGGGTGGAAGGCCACTAGCTCTGGGAGGCGCCCCTACAATTTGATTTTGTTGTTCATGTAGTCTGTCGGTTATTTGTTGTAGTAAGTCAAGAAGACCCTGTGGTAGGGCTTGGGCTTCCTCTTCCATTATTGGGTCCCTGGGGAAAGCAGGAAATTCTGTTTCTGTGTAGGCCAATGAAGAAAGAGAAGTATTTGAATCAGAAGAGTTTGAAATTTCAGAAGGCTCGTTACCTCCCCGATGTGTACAATTTCGTGTACACCAACGCGCAGGGGCCAACCCTAAAGAACCTGTGTTATGAGAGCGCGTTCGCCTAGCGATTGGTTCGTTGTTTTCAGAACTAGACTCTGCTACGCTCATTAAACTATGCAACTCTCTATTAAGCTAAAAACATATTAATATATAAACGTTCTTAAAGATAGATAACTAGATATATAGATATAGAATAATGTTAATATGTAAGGAATAATATAAAGTATGTAAATTGATCGATTAAAGTTTATATGCCAACTTACGACCAGTTTAGCACAGGTAACAACTCATCATTGGATTCTTCTTCGTAGCCCGCTGGAACACAGCGGTATTTTGGCTCACAATAGCGGATTTGGGGGCTTCGAGTCGCAATTTCTGCATAAACTCGTCAAATTCTACTGCTATCTGGCTCTCCGTTTGGGTTGCCGCGTCCTTGGTTGTTGTTACTGGCGTTTGGGTGGCTGTGGTTGTTACTGGCGGCGTTTCAGCAGGCGTTGGTACGAACACTACAGGAATATATCGAACGTACGGTTCCTCCGGGGTGTTCATAAGGCCGTTCCTCCACCAAGTGTTAAGTAGCTTTTATTTTCTATTTACGCGAGGTAGGAAATCTTTACAATGGTTTTACTGAAGTTCAATAATGTTCAGTTTCTTTACTGGATTCTCTACTCTTCACTTGATCTTCTGATCTTCGTCGTTTTTGAGTTCTTGTCTGGGTTGTCTGTCCTGTAAGGTTGAGCTTCCTAACGTTTCACATGCTTTTTACTCCGCTAGTCCACTGAAGGTTGGGGTGTTGTGCACGCCCTTTTATAGTAACGGTTGAGGGAAACTTGCAGACGTCATCAACCAGAGTGGGCTGATCCTTATCCAACCAA
The DNA here is from genome assembly GCF_004324835.1 of Dendronephthya gigantea. NCBI lineage: Eukaryota > Metazoa > Cnidaria > Anthozoa > Malacalcyonacea > Nephtheidae > Dendronephthya > Dendronephthya gigantea. The sequence goes on from NW_021163130.1 coordinate 467,187, forward strand.
TCAGCGTTGTAAGTTAGAAATGTGGGTTGGTCTTAGAAGCTCGTTCCAGTTCTCATATCTTGTTTGTTTAAGGCGTTGTCGCACTAGTCGAGTTGGTCTTCTGCTCAATCGATCAATACTTAAAAATGTTCACAACTTAAAATGTTTATCATCAACAACTAGTAAAATTTACAAACAATATATCTGTGAACAATATCTTTCAACTTAAACTATTTTCACTCTTATTTTATCGAATTGAACTTTTGATGACGTAATCTATTACATGCTTGACCGAGCAACATTTTTAACACAATTGATTGACATAAGAACTTGAATGGCCTACAGCACGCACACTTTTTTTAAAGAATGCGACCATTAAGATAAGTGAAGACTTAAGACTGCATGTTTATCCAAGTATTAGTTCTGAGAGGATTATAAATATTTTCACCTTATTACTTATTTAATCCCACGATATGTCATACATGAAAGGGAAAGGCGATTAATGTTTGCTAATGGCCGAAAAATATACTTACTCAGGCGTCTTGTGGCAAAAATCATTCACTAATCCCTGTCATGCTCTTGATATTCCTATTTTTGCTGCTATTTTTATATGCATATCTCTAAACACAATAAAGCTTTGCGTAACAGAATAATACATTCGGAATTTGGAGGTATGACGTCAGTGTCAGCTGCATAAATGGTATATTCTGAGTTATCACGAATTTCAGGTTCTATATCTGCAAACGGTAATGGATCTTCTGCTATTTCTTCAGTTTCGATTGTAGGCTCATGGTCGCTAGTCTCAGTTTGACGCGTACTAGGTGTATTAAGCATAACCAGATTATCACGATCAATTTTGAGATAACCAGATTTAAAATCTATGATACAATCAAAACGCTCAAGAAAATCCTTTCCTAAAATAGCCATATAATGAAGCTTTGGTAAAACACAGTTTTTACCATATAACTAGCGTTGCCTAAATAGAATTCCAAATTGACATCTCCTAAAAAACCTAACTATTTCGCCACTTGCGGTTTGCGCTGTTTTTCATTGACTGGATGTTCCTGATATCAATTTCAAATGTCGTCGAATTTTAGCCCAAAAAGCTTGATTAATTACTGTAATAGCAGAACCCGTATCAATAAGAATATTAGCATCAAAGCTTTCGATTTTCCCAGTTACAGTTAGTTTTCCGAAGTTCTGGGTAGGCACATATATTGTTTTGAGCAGGGCGTTTTCGTGCGAAGAGAAAACAAGGTTTATTATGATATGGACTAGATGTATGTGCGCTTTCTTGCTGTATAGCGTTCAAAGGTGGTGGTGGGAGAGGAGGTGGTGGCAATGCTGGAAAACGTGTATACCTCCCTACATTGGTATTTGATCTCGGGTTAGTTTCAGGATTAAAATTATTTCTTACGGTTTGCCCCGTTGTATAGTAGTGACTACGCTGTGGTTGAAACAATGAACTCCTAGGTGGATTAAAATTTGTACGGCCTTGTGAGTGACTTGAACGGTTTAAATTTACAAAACAAGGATTTGCAATATGCCCTACTCTATTGCAACGATTACAAATTGGTCGACCATTGCTGTTCCGTCGATTTCTTGCATATAATAAGAGTTTGCAACTGGTTTTAACGGTCCAACTCTCAGTCTTACAATCGGCTGTGTGGTCTGAATTTGATTTTGTAACCTCGCAAATTCTTTGCAAGTAACGTAATTCGGCGACTGATCAGCATGGCGCCGGAGGAACTGTTGGTGTGGTGTTACAAATACTTGCCTTAAAGCCTCTTGTATCGCTTCGAAATCTGCGCGAACTTCATCAGTTTGCCGCTGACAAACGCGTTGGGCGCTACCACCAAGAAACAATACAAACCCATTTAACTGTTGCTCAGGGGTCCACCCATTAAACGTAGCATATCTGTTAAATTTTTGTAACCACTCATCGTAATCCTCAGTTGGGGAACCACGAAAAACTGAGGGTGGAAGGCCACTAGCCCTAGGAGGCGCCCCTGCAATTTGATTTTGTTGTTCATGTAGTCTGTCAGTCATTTCTTGTAGTAATTCAAAAATACCCTGTGGTAGGGCTTGGGCTTCCTCTTCCAGTATAGGGTCTCTGAGTAAGCCAATGAAGAGAGAGATGTATCGGAGTCTGAAAGATCAGAAGGCTCGTTCCCACACCGAGATGTAGCTACAATTTCGTGTACACCAACGCGAAGGGTCCCACCCTAGAGAACCTATATTATGAGAACGCGTTCGCCTAGCGATTGGTTCGTTGTTTTCAGAACTAGACTCTGCTACGCTCATTAACCTACTCAACTCTCTATTAAGCGCAAAACATATAATTATATCTAAACATTCTTAATGATAAGTAACTAGATATAGAATAACGTTAATATGTAAGAAATGATATAAAGTATGTAAATTGATCGATTTAGTCAACATGTCAACTTACGACCAGTTTAGCACGGTCAACAATTCATCGTCAGATTCTGTTTCGTAGCCAGCTGGAATACAACGGTATTTTGGCTCACAGTAGCGGGTCTTGGCGGCTGCGAGTCGCAATTTTTGCACGTATTGGTCGAATTCCAAAGCTATCGAGCTCTCGGTTTGGGTCGCCGCGTCTTTCGTTGTCGTTGCTGGCGTTTGAGTCGTTGTTACTGGCGTCGTTTCAGTAGACGTTGGTACGAACACTACAGGAATATACTGGACGTGTACGGTTCCTGCGGGTTGTTCATAAGGCCGTTCCTCCACCAAATTTTTAAATGACTTTTTTTTTCTATGTACGCGAGGTAGGAGATCTTTACAATGTTTGACTAATGTTTTTAATGTTCTCTTCTTTCTTTTTGATCTTCGTCGTTTTGTGTTCTTGTCTTTATCGTTGGTTGTGTATGTTGAGCTTCTCTAACGTTTCACATGATTTTTATTCCGCTAGTCCACTGAAGGTTTGGGTGTTGTGCACGCCCTTTTATAGTAAAGGTTGAGGGAAACTTGCACACATCGATTTAGTCAATATGCCAACTTACGACCAGTTTAGCACGGCCAACAATTCATCGTCAGATTTTTCTTCGTAGCCAGCTGGAATACAACGGTATTTTGGCTCACAGTAGCGGGTCTTGGCGGCTGCGAGTCGCAATTTTTGCACGTATTGGTCGAATTCCAAAGCTATCGAGCTCTCGGTTTGGGTTGCCGCGTCCTTCGTTGTCGTTGTAGGCGTTTGGGTCGTTGTTACTGGCGTCGTTTCAGTAGACGTTGGTACGAACACTACAGGAATATACTGGACGTACCGTTCCTTCGGGTTGTTCATAAGGCCGTTCCTCCACCAAATTTTTAAATGACTTTTATTTTCTATGTACGCGAGGTAGGAGATCTTTACAATGTTTGCCTTTTTTTTTAATGTTCCCTTCTTTCTTTTTGATCTTCGTCGTTTTGTGTTCTTGTCTTTATCGTTAGTTGTGTATGTTGAGCTTCTCTAACGTTTCACATGATTTTTACTCCGCTAGTCTACTGAAGGTTCGGGTGTTGTGCACGCCCTTTTATAGTAAAGGTTGAGGGACACTCGCACACGTCATCAACCAGAGTGGGCTGATCCTCATCCAACCAATCAGCGTTGTAAGTTAGAAATTTGGGTTGGCGTTAGAATTTCGTTTCAGCTCTCATAACTTGTTTGTGTAAGGCGCTGACGCACTAGTCGAGTTGGTCATCATCTCAAAAATGTGATATTAGAATATATCTCATGCAGCGTGTCTCACTGAGACGTACTGATAGAAAACGCGGAGCTTCCCAATATGCACTCGTCGCCTGCCTCGTCTTGTACTATGCATAAGTTGGGTTCGTTATTTCCGTTTTCTTGGTGACACTCAAAGTTAAAGAATAAGAGTTGATTGTACCCGCTTTGAGTCGAGTTTTCTTCATCGTTCGTCTCTGTATTCGGAGGAGGTTCGCTTCTTCGTTAATGTCGCTGCTGTTTTTGTCTCTTACGGGTTGCATATAACATTGATGATTCTCAGTTTGCACATAGACATCGCATGTAGGGCAACGTGGGGGTTTTGAGGGTGGTTGAGACTAAGGTTCGGAAAGGGCTTGGAATTGGTGCTGGAAAAGTGGTTGGAGTTCTTAGGGTTTTGAGGCTGGTTGGACTAAGAGGTTTGGAAAGGGGTTGGAATCGGTGGGGGTTTGAGGGTGGTTAAGACTAAGGTTCGGAAGGGGGCCGGAGTTGGTGCTGGAAAAGTGGTTGGGAAAGTTCTTGGGGTTTTGAGGGTGGTTGGAACTAAGGTTTGGAAAGGGGTTGGAATTGGTGGGGGTTTGAGGGTGGTTGAGACTAAGGTTCGGAAAGTGGTTGGAATTGGTGTTCGAAAAGTGGTTGGAGTTCTTGGGGTTTTAAGGATGGTTGAGACTAAGGTTTGGAAAGGGGTTGGAATTGGTGCTCGATTTTACGTAAAACATATTAATAAACGTTCTTAAACATACATAAACTAGGTATAGGATAATGTTATATAGAACATATAAATTGATCGATAAATAATCAATATGCCAACCTACGACCAGTTTAACACTGGTAGCCGTTCGTCTTCTGAATCTGTTCGTACCCAGCCAGCGGTATTCTGATTCACAATAGCGGGGCTGTTTTGAACTGCATCCAAAACGTCAATCTCATTTCATGATCTTTTTTAATGACTCGTAATGTTCCATCACTTGCTCGTAGTAAGTTAACTTAACACAGCTTACAATATTTATCGTCAACAACTAGTAAAATTTACAAACAATCACCTCTGTGAACAATATCTTTCAACTTAAACTATTTTTCACTCTTATTTTACCGAATTGATCTTTTGTTCACGTAATCTATTACATGCTTGACCGCGCAACATTTTTAACACAATTGATTGACATAAGAGCTTGCGTTGCCTACAAGCACGCACATTTTTAAAAAATGCGACTATTAAGATGAGTGACGACTTACAAGTGTTTATCCAGATATTAGTTCTGAGAGGTTGATAAATATTTTCACCTTGATCATGATAAGAGATGTGTACTTCGAATTGACTTAAGCTTCGCAATAAAGGACTGACAGAGATTGGTTTTTCGACGTACAACAGACTCCCAAGTTCGAATGTTATAATGCATGATCGTAAGACATCCTTAGTGCACGTTTCTGGGTGTTTTCAATGAGATCGGACAAGTTAACCGGCAGATTCGACCAAGCGGGTGCGGCGTATTCAACAGATGATCTCATAAACGAACAATACACTACCACCAAGCATTTCGACAATTCGTGGACAATGCACGCACTACTATTCTACACAAATTATTGAAGGATAAGTTTCGTAAAATAAGTGAATATGCAATTTCTTCCGGATACCGTGTGAATGAAATTCGTAAAACTTGTATGCACCTTCCTGCAACTCATTACGATGAGCTCTCAAATAATCGTCACTTAATCATGGGAGTAAAATTTTAGTACGAGAAAAGATGTTCGGTGTAACACTTCACCACCTTAAATTTGAAAACTGTTTTCTCAACCTTACGTTTCGTGAAAGATTTCACTATGCATGTGCTCACAGTGTCAATGTTCGAAATTACGATTTTGCCACTGAGGAGTGAAGTCCGCTATAAACTGCTACGGTAAACCCGTGTGTATTTTTGATGTAAGAATATGCTTTTTTTTCGTGTAATGAGGTAGACGAAACTCCAATTCGCTTACAGACCCGTCTGGTCAAGGATACAAAGAAGTTGATTTTCTCTTCACCTGAAGGAAATTGAATGTAAAAGTTGCCAAAATAATGTTTAACATGTGCATTTTACGAAACCACTATAGGCATATCACACCTGGGACTGGGAATGTATATTCGTATTGGTAGGCGTGAAAAGTTCTGCTAGTGAAAATACCCTCTCGGACATCTATTGTTCCAGAATCCCATAAGGCTTGGTTCTCTAATATGGCTATTCATCGGCGACGTACTTTGTCGAGGTTATTAAATGCTTTTATAAAATGATTTGTCTATCGTAAAAATTATTCACTTCATTGGTCAGTGACAATGGCTCCTAGAACATCGTCGATGAATTACGACATATGAAAACCAAACTTACATAAAGTTAGGAACTTTTCGTCTCTAAACGGAACTTTTTGTCGAAAAAAAATTTACTCTTCTTAGTTTGTAATAATGAATAATACCTTAAAAAGTATTTGAATTGCCGCGCAATGTCCTTGAAGCCCAATAGTGCTCAAAATATTTATTTTAGAAAATTGAAATATATATGATATTTATATATAATATATTTTCATGTAAGTCATTATTCAGCTCTTGCCTGTGATGTCATTGTATTCGTATTTTTCTTTCCATTTTATAGCTGGCAATTTAAAATATAGCCATTATATAGGTGCACTAATGCGGCCATACAGTTCAACGAAAGCTTGATAGCATGCACTATCCGTATAACAGTGTTTTTTCAGTCGCTTCAAAATTACCCGTTGTTCAGTATAACTTTCATTAAACTTTAATGCTCATGTATCTATAATCCTTGTTGCCTCAAAAGTTGTAATTTTACTGCTTTTCCAGCGTTTACAACGGTTAAAAGTCTCGTTTACACTACATTCAATTTATTAGCACGGCAAGGCTAAACTTTCCTGGTACCCGTGCCCCAAATTAATAGTGTTCAGGCTACTAATACAAAGGCCGGGCACGGATGAAATGGAGGACGAGTGCCTATTTTAGTTGTGCCGATGAATCGAATGTATACAGCAAAAAAAATACAAAACGCAGGATAGGCGCTATCCAGCCTTCGACACAACTGCATGGCCAGCGTATCTCGATTGTGACACTCCCATATTGCAAGGTTTCGATAGATAAGTGATAGATAATAAGAGATGAAAATGTTAAGTAGATTAATGTCAGGTACCTTATTTTTTTGAGAGGTATGTGCATAATATTCCGTGGTGTCTCTGGCCTATAGCTACAGCGATGCATCAAAGATGTTACATATTTATACAATTTCTGTCCGAATGATTTTTGTGCCGAGGCCGAATAACATCGAATTATGTCCAATTTAACCTCAAGTATATGGTTATCGATTTATTTTGTTACTGACATTTGTAAGTAAAACGAAATGCATGTAAAACGATGATTAAAAATATTCTTAGTGGTCGAAGCCCGTGTTTGGATCAAGCCATCCAAACACGGAAATTTAAAGTTTTAAAGAATTTATATTTAAATTCAGGCCTTGTCGTTGTTATTTCATAAAACAATTGCGGGTTAAGTTAAGTCATGATGAAGAAGTGGGGGAGCGAACAATCTCGAGTTAAGAAAAAACATTAAGTAATTGTATCGACCTTAGTAATAAAAAAGGGAAGGTCGAACATACGGGAATATGGTATACCCGACCTTGGTGATAAAAAGAATGAATAGTAAAGGTCGAATATGCCGAAATATAGTCACGTCCATGGTAATTAGCAACTTCCAGACTTGCCAAAACAAATGCTTGAGAACGTCAGCAACGAACGTCAGTGACATTTCGCAAACTTTTTTATTTTTGCAAATAATTATTCATACCGCATGATAACGAGGCAACCGTGAGACTTTAAATGAAATAAAAGTCGCTATTCATCAGCGATGTATTTTGTTCGATATAGGTTATTAAAGCATAAAATGCTTTGTCTATCGTAAAAATTATTCACTCCATTGGTCAGTGACAATGGCTCCTAGAACATCGTCGATGAATGGATGACTTGCGCTTTAGACTAATTTTTGATCGAAGTAACTAGAAGAAAATAAATCATGACAGCTAGAAAGATCTTACTTAAATTAGTGCAAATGCAAAGTTTGGCTGCAAAATGTTGTAAAATACGGAAAATATAGCCACGCGAAGTTGGCAAATTTTGTATACTTTTGTATTACGACCGGAAGCGTGTAACTAATTTAGTTACACATTTCCGCACGTAATACAAAAGTATACAAAAATCGACAACTTCGCGTGGCTATATTTTCCGTATTTTACAAAATTTCGCAGATAAACTTTGCATTTGCACTAATTTAAGTAAGATCTTTCAGAAAATGTCCTTTTTATTGCCGAGGTAAGAAATTAGTCTAAAGCGCAAGTCGTCCATTACGACATATGAAAACCAAACTTATATAAAGTTAGGAACTTTTAGTCACTAAACGGAACTTTTTGTCGAAAAAATACTCTTCTTAGGAGTTTGAGAACGTCAGCAACGAACGTCAATGACATTTCGCAAACTTTTTGTATATTGCAAATAATTTTTGGTATACTGATAACGAGGCAACTGCGAGACTTTAAAATGGAAGTCAAGTCAAGTCCCCGTATGCAAACAAACGGTTTATTTACATTTTGAACCTCTGTTATAGTTCCATAGTTTTCGAAATACGTTGTGCTCTCTGAATATCTAAAAATATTTAGGTTTGCTATGCTTGTGATGAATATGAACTTGTAGCGTTTTTGATGAGAAAAATTCGAAAACATTCAAAATTAATTTGGAGAACCTCGCATTGTTATGAGCAAAACCGATGTGCAGAACTGGTTTGTCCACTTTAACTAAAAAGAAAACGGGCACAGCTCAAGAAAAAAGGCGGAGAAAATATTTAAAAAATAAGCTTTAAAGTATTTTGCACGCGTGGGGTTACAGACATGCGAAACTTGTTAATATTTAAAAGCGACGCCTTAAAACAGGTGCATTCTTAGTTCACTTGCTTGGCTGAATAATTACTTAAATAAACAATATTGCCTAATCATATACTAATTGAACACAAATTTCCATTTCATCCATTAATGACTTTGTCCCCGTGGATACAGCGCACTGCCCACGCGAAACGTTTCCGGCTGCTTCTTCTACAAGTTTGACCGAACTAAAATATATAATCTATACTGCATGTCGAATAATTCTCACAATCCAAAAAAGATTAATAGAAAAATTTGTTTGATCGAAATAACCCAATCGTAAATATCCTGAAATAATCCCTAACATCGTTGAATTTGCGATAACAAATTATAGTTGTTTAAAAGCGACGAAGCTGCATTTCGTTTTCATATTACGAGTAAAAAGTATCATATACATCCTGACAACTGAATCATTAAAAGCCAGAGAGAGAATTTCTTTGTAACATAAGGGTTGGGAGAGAATATAATTATTCATCATAACAGTTAGAAACATCTCATACTTATTAATAAAAATAAAATGTTTCGCATCGAAACGTTGTTGTCTTGGAAAATATATTTATGCAAAGTTAACACACTATATTTATTTTTGTAATTTGTGCGGGAAAGAAACTTTTGGCCTTAAAATATGCTATCAGTAACCGTGATTATAAATACGTTTCCATGCAGCTGCTCTACTTTGCTGAAAGGGATAGTGCGAGGAAAGCAACTCTGTGTACAATAGACTATAAACCATTCTGTGGAAAAAGAAAAAGTTAGAATGCTAAGCATCAAAAGGTAAATTAGCTTGTAGGTATACACTATACACCACGTGAGTATTTAATACTGCAAAGCTTTCGGTCCGTTAACCTGGGCCTTCATCAGTGCAATAAAGGATCAGTGAATAACGGATAAGTAAATAAAGGATCATTGAAGGCCAGGATTAACGGACCGAAAGCTTTGCAGTATTAAATACTTACGTGGTGTACCTACAAACTAATTTACTTATTGATGTCACCATGCAAACTTACATGCAAGAATATTACAAAGCATCAAGTTCAGACGTTATTAGGAAATAATTATTGAGGTTCCGACATATGGCTAATTCTTAATCTTAGATCAGCTGGATAGCTTTAATATTTTCTTTTAAAGGTTGTTTATTAATTGTCTGAGGACGTTGTATCAAGCCTGTTTAGCTTAAACGGTGGATAAGCTCAAAATAGAAAGCAAATCTATGATATCGTTTTATTCAACAAGCAAACTAAATGGTTTTAACCATAATACAAAGATACTGTTTACAACTATATATTCAGTGCACAATATTCAAGTTGACTTATTCAAGAGAGATATAAGAGTTAGAGTGTTATGTAATTTTGACTTATCCACCGTTTAAGCTAAACGGGCTTGATACAACCGGCCCCAGATCGGAATATTCAACATGGTACTATGAAGAAAAAGACTTTCTTCTTGCGATTAAAGTAACGCTGATATTTCAAGACACTGCATGTATGAGCAAAAAAAAAAATGATCCGCGGTGTAAGTAGTGTAGCCAGCCTAACGATTTGTCCCGCTATGCTATGATATTTTGGTGTTCATTGACTGTGATCATGAAAGCAATAAATTTCTAAAAACATGAATAATTATAATAACTCGAAATTTACATAGTGGGACAAAATCGTCAGGCTGGCTACGTCACCTGCGGCGTGTGTCTTAATATAAACCCTCCCATTCAGTCACATTTCCCCACATGCAGCAGCTGCTCTTCGCTTTTCTTTCATGCCCTAGCTCGTACTAAATTTCGATGGGAATTTTTCCTCATCCTTAACAATATTCTACGTGCATGCACTTTCCTTTACACTGGGGTATATCCATCTCAAAGCCGACAGATAAAAGATAACTACTGCAACCTGTTTAAACCTACGCAATTAAACGTTTCACGTTATACAAAAGTTGCACATGCATAATATATACTAGATTCGATCAGTTATAAACTCAATATATATATTTAAGAGTATCGGGAAAAGGCACAAAAAGCAATTAAAACTGTCGGATATATTGTGTGTTTTTACAAAATCCAATTTGTTTTCCCACTATCCGAATACACATATCTTAATTGATAATAATGTAATTTTGTAAATTGAATAACGAGCGCCACTTTCTCCTAGCAACCGGAAAGAACGTTAATAATAATAAAACGTTCTGCTAATCTTTCCTCATTGTCGTGATGACCGTGCTTGTCGCAAGGTTCCTTGGTAAGACGAAGCTTGACAGGTGAAACTAAAAGAACTCCGTCTATATTCGACTACTTTACTTCTGAATTAAAAGTTGTTACTTGGAAATTTCGGCTTTTCTTAACTCAATATTCAACATTCGTCTGTGATCGTCAGGTATTGAAATAAGTTCACTTTATACTTCCTTGGATTAAAGGTATCGTTTCTCATAAACGCTTTTAATTACTATAGTTTCGTTCAAGTTGCTAATGTACGTTTTAGTCCAACAGTAATGATCACTTTGAAAGTATAATCAATGAAAGTAGGAGCTTTAATCCCGCCGTACACGAGAGCTATATTAGCTGAGTTAAAGACCTCGCGAGCCTGTTAGCTCAGCAAGTTACTCTCGTGTGCGGGATATTTTTCGTGAGTAATTCGCCTCGAGAGGCAAGTTTCTCACCTGTGCGGATGGTTGTCGCGCTGAGCTAAGTCAGCTAACTGCCTCGCGAGGTCGTTAGCTCAGCTGATAGCTCTCGTGTGCGGGATGGGCTTTAGTTAGTATGTTTTTCTCATTTTTCTACACGCTTGACATATTTTTTGTTGTCTGTGTGATAAAATGAAAGGAAATAATATTCTGTGCATTTGGCATGCTTTGATGAACGGGATTTTGAACATATAGGTAAAAACGTAGGCGCGTTTAACTAATTTACCGTACGTGCGCGATAACAAGTAACGGCCATCTGCATGCTTCATGACCTGTTTATTCCCATGCATAAATTCTGTAGATGCTATTTCACGTGCAATTTACGTGGACGAGAACAAGTGAATTAATCCTATTCCACCAAGCGAAATTTTACGATCGAACGAAATTTTTCGCTCGATTTTCTTTTCAATTGTGACAGGTGAAGGGAATCCGCAACGGTTGAATTCTCACAATTTAAAAGAAATTTTTCGCTAGATTTTCTTTTTAATTGTGAGAATTCGACCGTTGCGGATTTATGTATGTGCAATTATAAGAAAATTATTTGCTCCTTCCGGCGGAGTATTACGGCTAAAAGAACAATGTCCGGCCTAACATGGATCACAGCATGCATGGGACACTGCGTGGTGTGAAACAACATACATGCATACATGTGTATGTTATCTATGACATCCCCCATTCCTTATATAAAGTCCCTTCACACTCTAAATTCAAGGATAAATTAGTACGCCAAAACGTTTATGCCAGATGGGTCGTGATGAATACATTATATCCTATCAGTAGTTTTGTATGCTTCAAAAGCCGCTTCTAGATCTCAAAGGCCCACTTGCACAAACCGAAATTTCAAGTTTCAGAAGCATATATAAATTAAATTTCGGAAGTAAAATTGGAATCTATGGACGCCGGAGCAGTCAACAAAATGATGTATTATCGATCGTTATGTAATCTGCAACCATATTATGATAGGATAATATTTATTTGCTTTTAGAAAATAAAAGCTTGAAAAATCGCGCCCTGTCTGTGTAGGCCTTAGTTCGTGACCCTGTTCTACATCTCGTTCATTTGCATTTCATTACGTGGGATGTCAAGTGTTATTCATTCCAATTTCCTACGGTTTACTGAACGTTATTGTATCAGCTGCATGTCTGATACACCTGTGCTACATGATACCTAGTCTTAATTTTTCTTCTTGTACATGTTAGTCTAGACTTGTCTTGTTTTGTGCACACTGCTGTGAGACATAGAATTTTCCAACTGATATATTTTTAGGTTACAAACATGTGAATAGAGACTGCGCAATAATATATGTTTGCATATTTTTTAGTTTAATTTACACATGCATATATAAATATAGAGAATGCGATGTTTATATGTAGCTATAAATACACCTTTAGCACCTGCTAGAAGCTAGACGTTATACAGTACTTAAAACTCGTACGCAAATACGTCAAGTAATTTTATTTTGTCGGAGCATTTATGATATATATTCAGTCATGGCTAATATGAGTAGATATAGTAAGCTAAAAACCTACTAGCTCAAAGTAAACTAAACGACTCATTTGCGCGTGCACCACAGCAAGTGCGAAAAGCAATAAAATATTTTAATTTTGTATATAGAAACAAAAAAATAGCATTCAAATTAACGAAACATGCATGAAAGAGTTTTCCAAGTAGCCGATATGGCATACATGCATGTATACGCACGATTGTTCATGTTGTTTTATTAAGTGCCTTAAAAGGCAGTAACCAATATAAATATATGTATAGTGCACAAAGTACACGCTTTACCCTGAATACAACTCCCCGGGACGGATTGTGGCTAAAACTGTTCAGGAAAGGTAGAAATTATTAATGTTTACTAAAATTAATAAAGTGCATTTTCATTGCATCCTTTTGTAATTTCGAAAACCTTTAAAGGATGAATAAAAAATACGATATTGCAATTTGCAAACAGTGTTCACCGCAAACACAGTGTGCTTGCGTTTGTTAACTACATCAGCACGCAAAGGAAAATTTTCTAACAAGATATCATAATGGTTTGAAACAAAATCAATCTTTTGTAAGTTTATTTCAAATTTGTAATATCAGTCAGAACTTTGTTAAATTTTCGGTAGCATTTACGGTAGTCACTTGTACTCAACTTGTGAGCCTTGGCATGCAAATGCCATAGAAAAATTAGTTTAATATTCGACGTATAGGTCGTGCAGCAAGTGATAGAGATCTTTACCGCTTTAGCTTGCCGGCATGACATTTACAGCAAAAACGCCAAACTGCTAATAAACTTTGTGTTATATAACTTCACTATCTTAAAGTGTTCAGCAATTTCGCTAAATTACAAACGTTCTACATAAAACTCGTGATGTTCATTAGTAATGTAAGAAAGCAATAAGCTATTTCTGATGCATTTAGCAAAGCAGCAAATTTAGCTGCACGTTCGCCGTATAAAACTTCATGTTAGAGCGCCTGCATGCACCCATGCACAGCCGTTCATGAGCATAAAATTTTATGAGACCAACGTGAAACACATAGTCGGTAAAGCTGAATTTGCTGCTTTGTTAAATACATTAGAAATAGTCTATAATTATTGCCTTCTTACATTACTCCCGAACATCACGAGTTTTATGCAGAACGTTTGTAATTTATCGAATTTACTGCACACTTTAAGATAGTGCAGGTAGTATATTAGCAGTTTGACGTTTGCCATATTTAGTATTTTGCTCATGAACTATATTTAGCACAACAATCAATAGATACATCGAGAAAAGTCGGCGATCAAATTTCAGTCTATGCATGTGCATGTGTATAACAAAAAGGGAAAAATACATTTGCTGCGTTGAGACAGTTATGACTATAAATCGGTTATGATTTTTGGCACTTCACTCGATGCAGGTAAATTTTAGAATAATTTCGAGTGGAATTATACACACTTCAAATTCAAGCCAGGAACAGTTGATGGAAAAATGAGTCAACTAGCAGGAGTCGAACCTACGCTTTTGCGATGCCGGTGCAATGCTCAGTGGCAAGAGCGAAAGCGTAGGTTCGATTCCTGCCGGAGGAACGACTCATTTTCCCATCATTTTTCCATCTGACTTGAATTTGAAGTGTGTGCAATTCTACTGGAAATTGACCCTTTGAATCTTTAGTAATTATTATATAATTCTTTAAAGAGATATTGAAGTAAAGCGGAGGGTTTTATCTTGCATGCATGCAGCTGGCATTTTCATTTTGTGTAGATACGACGTGTGTTTTAATAATTATGTAAGCTAAGAGGAAATAATGTGAGACAAATTTTCCCTGAAGTAAAGTCGTAATCTTTTATTCGTATATAGCGTTTTAAAGTGTCGATTGTACTGGAAAAATTTACTGCACAAAAGTTACGACTTGCGAATATATCATTAATATTTTGCGTATGTTTAAAAACCACGAGCAGTAAACAATATAAATTATACGTGTTATATTCACATTGTCATGCTTCATAGGAGGGCATACTACAAGAGCTATACATTATGTCAGTCTCTCAAATGCCTTGTAGTGACGATAAGAACAACCCTAGCCTACTTTCCGAATGATAAAAGTGGTTGAGGAAAAAAAGCAAGAAGGACCGTATAGAGATAAGGAAATATTGTTTCAATTCACAGGAAGTAAAAATTGGGGTATTGTGCAGTTAAAACCTTCCATGCATGATTTAAAGCATAATATAGGACAGGGACCGCTGAGCGTTTTTAGTATTGCTGGGGCTCCGGCAATTGGTTTCCCCCTCCGGGAAAATTTTGAGTTATAGGCCTCTCAAAGGCCTCGTACTGACGATAAGAATAACGCTAGCCTACTTTCAGAATGATAAAAGTGTTGAAAATCTCCAAACAAGGCTGATTTTCCGCTTCGCTGGTCCACACTGGGACTGTATATAATTTTACATTTATTCAGGAATTAACAATTCACGCTCTAATACACAACTAACTTACAACAATGATTTCAACTTATATTTTAATACTAAAACAGGATGCTTTACCAAACAATGATGCGTTTCTCTGACGCATCTCTTACCGAACCACAGGATGTTTTTCTGTGGTTTTTTCCTCCCCTACAGCCCACATTTGCGTCCGTTTACGTTATTACTGGTTTCGCGGTTGCTACAACGTGCTACCACGAACCTTCATTTCCTATGTTATATTATACTACACTATTCTATTAACAATACATAACAATTCATTTTACAACACATATACAGTTTACGACCCTAACACTATATCTGCGCACACTATGCAAATGACTTTTCTTATATGGTTGGTGTGCTCAACCACGCGTTAACTAAATTCCACAACAAAAAGTGGTTGAGGAAAAAAAGCAAGAAGGACTCTATAAAGATAAGGAAATATCGTTTTAATTCAATGGAAGTTAAAAGGGGGTATTGTGCAGTTAAAACCTCCTATGATTTAAAGTATATTGGGTTATCCCCCCCAGGAAAATTTTGACTTATGGCCTCTGAAATGGCGCAAATGCCTCTCAATTTAAGAAATAATATTGGGAAATAGTAGATATACTTTTTTGTCTCTGTTTTTTTTGGCCAAACATATGTACTGAGCATAACTAATTTTAATCCATTTGTTAACATAGATGATTTATTACGACAGATATCGTTGGAAATTTGAAAACTCATTTGTGTGTTTTATTGAAATATACGTTGAAGCAGTAAACGTTACGATAATATTTAATATAAGATTCACTGCATATACTTGTAAGCAAAAAATACCAATTGCTAAAAATATTGCTGATAATTTAAGCGAACTAAAAAATATTTGCGGTCCCTAATATAGGTTCATAAAAAATGAATAAATTTATTGAAAAGTGTGTATGAAAGATATAAGTCGAGCAGAACCTAGATCACAAATTGTATAAATTTATTAGTTTTGAAAGAAAAAATGTTGTTAGAGGGATAAGAAAATTACCGTCCTAATTCACTGGATGTAAAATGGGGGTAGCTATCAGTTAAGGACCTCTCATGATTTGATAATAGCTTTCTAGGTTGTATACGTTTATAGGTTATACGTTAATTTATAGATTATAGGTTCATGACTTGATTATATAGTTTATAGATTATACCTAGGTTTTATGGATTATAGGTTTACAGATTATATACGTCTGTAGATTATATATAGATTTATATAGATTATAGGTTTACAGATTATATACGTTTATTCATGATTTGACTTTAAGTTTAAAGATTATAGGTTTTATGGATTATAGGTTTATAGATAATAGGTTTTTTAGACTGTAGATTTATAGATTTATAGATTATAGGTTCATGATTTGATTCTAAGTTTATAGAAAAAAGGTTTTATATTGATTATGTGGGTTTATAGATTAAGCATTATATAGGTTTATAGATTACAGGTTGTATAACCTTTCATGTAGCTATATATTCAGTGCAATATTTATCCATCAAGCGAACAATTATATTTTTTATTCCTTTTTTGACTTTATATATTTTTGCAGTACAGTACCGCCCAAACATTCTAACACAACAAAATTTGCATTATATCCCAAGGGGTAGCTACGCGCCTGTATTCACCGCTATGACGAATTTTTTATAGGTGAATAAATTGAACACAATAATAAGAGGCAACAATGGCGAATCTCTGGTTATTCATATTTATTTCCTGCATACTTCTGAAAGGAACAGATTCGCAGATGGAAGTTGTACATGTCATTTGTTACAACTCAACTCTGGAAGGTGAATATATCTTTCGATATAGGCCTATAAAGTTAAATGTTGAAACATTTTTATCGTTTGAAGCATATTATGGATAGTATACTAGAATTACAAATAATTGAATTGAGTGAATACACGTAGTGCCTTTATCTCCCCCGAGTCATCTCTTGGGTAGTCTTCAGATAATGGTAATATTGCGTGTCAAAAAACTTGATCCTGTTTATATTTATTTCTGATGAACATAATCATATCGTGGTTATGCTGACAGAAATTCTCTCCCTTTCGACTAAACGTGCATTTAGCTGACGCGAGCAACGTGCACACAATTGCAAATTTGAGGCATTGCGCATTCGCCTTGCATGGATGAAACCGCAGCACTATGGTACGTGTGCTCAAAAAATCATCATGATAAACAAGAATATAGCAATATGCAAGTCTCATAGTATGAAATTTAATTGCTTTGACTTGCCGAGAAGCACTCGATGCCTGGAAGTATACATAATTTAAGTAGTTTTATCGTTTATGACATTTCATCGTATATGCCCTAATTTGGGTTTGCACTGTATAGCTGATATGAAATAGATTAAAAATCGTGAATTGAAAAAACGTGTTTCAACTAAGATGCATGCGGTTTCAGTCTATTAATACATCCATGGGCATCACAAATACATCCCAAAAACTCTAAATTAATACCGGGTTATTGCATTTGCTTTGAAATATTCATAAAAAATAAAATTTTGAAACGTAGCTATAAAGTAATGCTCTGAGGGATGGAAAGTTTGTTGTAGCTAATGTACTAATTTACTAATTTTTACAAAAGATAGAATGGCCTATTTTTTCTAATGAATGACTGAATGAATAAACATTTATATATTCTAGATTCCAGGCTTAAAGGCTCAGTTGTTAAACGAAGTTTTGTTCAAAGCAAGATGACTGATTGCCTCATGGAATGTGCGATTGAGCCATGTTGCAGATCAATCAACTATAAAAAACATCGGAAAGACAACGAAACGAATTGTGAAATGTTGCACAGCGTGGTCGACGAAATTACATCACAGGAAGTGTTGGAAAAAAATGCCTCTTACGATCATATTTATCTAATTAATACAACAAAGGTATGGGATATTATTGTATTCACTGCATGCGGAAATAAATCCAACATACACGCTTTCGCGATACCCGTGCAATGTTCGTCCCACTGACAATTTTCTATGGAATGTTAAAAATGATGAACTATGCATTCTGCGCATAGTTCAAGGGCATAAGTTTGGGTAACATTTGAAATTTTAGTTATTTCCATAATGTGTCTTACAATAAATATATTTTACTTTGTAGACTTTCAATGAAAGTTGTTTACAAGGTTGGAGGATAATATCTTGTTGTATTGTTGATACATTTTTTATTTTATTAGTATAGTGTGAAATTTTTGATGAAATTGTGTTTTGAATAAATAGAGTTTTGACACAGTTGGGTTTGGAAACAAAATGCACATCAAAACAGCATGAAGAGAAAATTTCTTCCTATCCAAAAGGCGAATGGAAATATTTCCAACAATTTCGGATACCAGCAAAAGACCGCTACTGATTTGAATTAGCCCGCGTGCAGCTTGTATAATTTGAACAGGAATTAATTTATCTCATTACCGATTACGCACCGCCTTCAGATTTCAAAAATTATTAGGACAAATTAAAAAGTGAACCTCGAAATTTGGTGAATGTTCAGCCTCCGTTAGATAATCCACCAAAGATCACAATGAAAGTTTATTTTAATGTTTCCAAAACAAATTGCAGATGCTCACTCCTTCATAGTCTCACTCTCTCTCTAATAACTCTCTGTCTTTTGACATGCGCCATAACTAAATTAACTATGATTGATTATACAGTATGATCGGGCCTGTCTCCAACAGAAACGCATCCCTAATATAATCAAAATATGGAAATATGAAAACTAAAATTTTAATTTTGAGAGAATCTGGTTCTACTGAAGCCTCTTTTTATATAAGAAATTCAGTTGAATTAAAAAAAATACTCAGTGTCATATACACGCCTAATAATACATATGGTAGGAACCATGACGCCCAACAAGTAGACCCGGCACTTCTGTAAGGGATCTGGTTGGCACACGACATACCAGTAATCCTTTGACGGAAGAAATTTCTCAGAAATGCCTTGGAAAGAGGTTAAACGGTAAAAAGTGTTCTAGACTCTCAACATGATCGTTCATTTCAGATACTGGCGAGTGTTCCCTGGTAAAGCCCAAATGTCACTCAAACGCAACCTGCATTAACACTAATGGCTCCTACGAATGTCACTGTCGCAGTGGATTTACAGGAAATGGGACAACATGTCCAGGCAAGATTATTTTAATCGACTTTGTTATATAGCTAAGGGGTGTGAACCAAGTAGACACATGAACGAACATGAACATATGAATATGCACTACCCCCCTCCAATTAAGCTTTTAGCTATGGCCTTGCACATTAGAAGTGACTGGGAGGAAGGTTTTAAAAGATATCGGGTGTGTAAAATATATAGATATTGGTGTAGGATGATAATTAAACTTCTTTCCATGTAAAAGGGGAGAGGATATAATTGCAAATATTTCAAAGACCGTTACTGATTCGAACAGGACTCTCCATGCAGACTACGTCCCACTTTCAGTTATTGAGGAAATTGCGAACATGGAAACGCACCCCTAGTTTGATCAAAACATAGAACTTTTGAGAGATTTTCCATACTGTAAAGGATCTGATACGCATGCGACATTGTTTCCAAGCTATGTGAAGTCAAACTATACAAGGATTTACGTTCCTAAATAACCAGGGAGCAGCATGGCAGCGTCTCCAAGTAACATTGCATCAAATGTGGTATAATAACAACTGCCTAGTACAATAGACAAAAAACACTTCTCGGCGTTTCGACCTGAGGGCGTTCGTCAGGAGAGTTAGTAGCGAGAGTTAGTCTTGACGAAGGTCCTCATTCCTCAGGTGGAAACGTCGAAAAGTGTTTTGTCTATTTTAGACAGTTGTTACACCACATTAATTTTTGATATTAAGTTATACCAGTATTTGTTTGACGGAAGAAATTTTTTTAAAATGCAAAGAAAAAAATAAAAGTGTTCTAGGCTCTCAACAAGATCGTTAGTTTCTGATGTTGACGAATGTTCCCTCGGAACTCACAAATGTCACTCGAAAGCAACCTGCGATAACACAATTGGCTCCTACGAATGTCACTGTCTTTACAAATGATGCAAGAATTTCTTTTATGTTATAATTAAAGTTCATTAACTTGTTTCTCTTTATCGTTCATTCCAGATATTGACGAGTGTGCCCTGGGAACTCACAAATGTCACTCAAACGCAACCTGCAATAACACTATTGGCTCTTACGAATGTCATTGTCGCAGGGGTTTTGCAAAAAATGGGACAACATGTTCAGGCAAGATTATTTTATTCGACATTTTTATAAAAGTAGGGGTTATTTTAATCGACTTTTTTATATAGGGGCAAAAAAACGCGAAGCTTAATTGATTTACAATTTTGTTACATGTAAAATATAATAAAAACATCTTATCTCCATGCCATGTGTTTTTTTCAATTTATTCATTTTTATAAAAGTGATTTTTACGTTTCATAGTTCACGAATTCGATTCCGACATATTGTCAGGTGAGTCTCCAGAATTTACGAAACTATTGGGAGAATGGTTGCCATGGACCGGGAATTGGAGTGTTTGCTGGAGAGCGACAGATATGAGTGAAGAGGAATATGAAAAATTTCATGACGGTTGTGACGGGAAAGTTCCGACGCTGACGGTTGTAAAAGTTGTTAAAAATAGCACAGCCCTTGTATTTGGTGGATTCGCCACGTCTAAATGGGAAAAAACATTAGATCGTTCTGCTGCTCCAGGTTCATTTTTGTTTTCATTTCGCAATAATGATGACCTCCCACCATTTAAGTCACCTTTGAAAAATTGTAGTAGCAAAGAGGCAATACAGGGAATCAAAGAATCTGCCGTTAAGTTTGGCACTGGTCCTGATCTTTCAATTGCCGACAAAACAATCTCTCAGCAAACTTATAAGTGCTACGCCAATATTGGTGGAACTTATGAGCTCCCGCCTGGATATTCCTTTGGAGAAGGCAAAACACGATCGCTCCTTGCAGGGAGTATGACATTTATCCCGGCCAAAGTGGAGGTATTATATTTAAACTGAACCGCATATATTCTTGCGCCTGTTCGTACACTGCACGAAAATGAACAGGAAGATTGACAGTTATGATTACAATTATGCATCGTCAAAGAGTGACAGAGTCTGCAGGTGATCCCGTTGATTGCTCGCGTTTCCATTAGTACACGCGTTTTGCTTTTACAGCGGCTGAACATATTTTATTTGCGTTTTATTAAAGTAGTTGAAATGAGCAACGAATTTTTCACAATCGTATATGAAAGTATGATAATATATAAAAAAGTGATATATTTCATAACAGATCCGACTCGAAATCTCCAACGTTGTTGATAAACTTTTTAAAAATAATGTGTCTATAATTGGTGGATTTGCAAAAGGTAGTTGGACGGAGGTAAATAGTACCTTTAAGCCTCGTTTACACTACACAGTCAATTTATCGACACGGGACGGCATGGCTAAAATGGGTACCCGTGCTCAATTTTATTAGTGTTCAGGCTATCAAAACAAAGGTCGGGCACTATTGAAATGGGCACGGGTAGCATTTCATATTTCATTACAAAAGAGGTTGAGGTATTAAGTTAAGTAGTAGTTGAGTATTATATTTAAAATAAACCGCATCTATTCTTGTTGAAAACTCTTTGAAAAGTAGTGCGAACGTAAGTTACGTAACAAACGTTGACAAGCAGAATAACGATAAAGGTAAAAGACTTAACGAAGATATAAAGTTAAACTTTAAAAGACTATAATTTAAACGCATTTCATTATTGCACGAACTAAAACAGAGGGATTGAAAATGACTACATAATTAATAGCTAAGTTGATGTTAAAGAGTGAGTCAAGAAAGAGATCCTTCTGGACGCTGCTTTTGTTTACATTTTTTGGGAAGTTAACATATTCAAGTTTTATCCAACTATTAAAAAAAAATGACCTCTGCACGATGATAAAACACAGACAATGCAGTGGAAATGTCAACAGCCGCAATGAAAGTGTGGACGGATACGTTTTCTACAGAGTGTCTAAAAGGAAATCACTTTATTCAATGGATTTTAAAATAGTTTAAAATGGTAATTTAAAATAGTTTCTAATCGTATACATGCCACACAGCTAATAGTAAATGGTAGTGTATTTAGTTCTAGCACCAATATAAGGTACCGCATGGCCAGAAGTTTAATACGTTTTAATTTGCCATCGCATATATATTTCGGCTTGTGTTCACTCAAATACACCACTTATACGACTGCATGTAATGACGTATTTGTTATTCATTTGCTCACTATAATCTTTTCCACAAGTCTTTTCCACAAGGGAAAAGGAGATTTTTCCTAAAAACCGATCCCAAATTTCATTAAAAACGAATGCCACTAAACAATATAATTACTTGCACTAATATACTGATTAGCCACTACAATTCTAGGTCCTTATGATATCGTCATGTTACAATTGTTTGCTGCTCGTCATTACGTTGAATGATTATTCATTGAAAAGCTGCTTTTTCCTCACTGCAGAGCAAAGACCTGCATTGATGTTCGCTGACTTCGCTTTCAACGCTTTCAACGCTTTCAACAAATGCTTAGTCTACACGTTTTGTATATTTTTTGGTGTTCGTTTGACTTATATTTCAGTTATCAATGAATGTGCATGACAGTTCTGTTCAGAATTCCCGCTCACACTCGTATGCGCGGACCTTTTTACGCGTAACTTTGCTAGTACAATTAAAAGTCTATTGTCTTTAATGGGAAAACAGACCACCCTCAAAGACGTAGCATCACGAGTACCTTAAGTCAGAGTGAAAACAATGAACACTGTTAACATCAACTTCATTCTTACACAAAAATGGGTAAATTGCGAATTTCTTATTGAAATACTACTTTTTGTCATTGAAATACTACACTTTGAAGTCGTTGGTTTACTTGTTTAAATTACCAGTCTTCACTCAGTCAAATTCCGCGCGTTCAAATATTCGTGTTAAAACACCGTGAAAGCAGTCAATTTGAAAGGACGCGAAACAGAGAGAACCGAAGATACGAATATTAGCCTTCCCTCCACTTAAGGATCGTCCGCAATCCCTGAACGTAAATAACATAGCATTTGGACTACTTTGACTCCGACTATATTCGGTATGTTCTGTCACAAGACCCGAGTTCAATTGCAAATTTCCAAGTGAAATTAGTCCATTGGCGCAGTTGCTGGCCTTTTGCACGCGCCAGCACAGTGATGAAGGGCTGACAGCTGTGCATGCGTGCTATATCAGATAAAATAGTCGATATGAGATAAAGAGAACACGCCGGTTGTACGAAAGCCGGATAGCAATTAGCGATACCCACCGGATAATCGCCCGAAAATTGCTGGTTGCTCGAAATTACTTTGTTTAAACTTTGGCAATTTCAAGTATGTATCATCTTTAATAATCTTTAGTTCCAAAGTTGTCAACAAAACAATTTCACTTTCACTAGAATCAGCCCGGCCTAACAGAACATATGAATATCGTCCTCCTCAATTAACGTCGAATTGACGTCCATGCATGGTTATTATGTTGCCAGATATACTGCATAAATTTTCCAAAAATATAATTCGTTATCAGAGTGTTCATACTTCAAAAACGTGTATATATTAATTGATATTGATGTAATTTTGTAATATTTGTAATAATGATATTATAACAATACTTTGCCGCCGTAGATATTAAAACATTTTGCTATAATTGTTTAACATTGTCAACGCCGTTCGTGCTCGTCTCGTCGATGGGATAAAGCTTGACAAAAGAAACTCAACGAGTTCAGTCGCTATTTTTGAACAATTTTATTTCAAAAATTATTATTTGTAAATATTGGTTTTTATCTCTTCATTCGTTTGTCGATTAGCTGACATTGAAAGAGGTTTCTTTAAACCCCGGGATAGAAGGTACCGTTTCTGATGCCATTTTATTTAGTCTATATTCAGGTTAGTAATTTTTTCAGTTGAATAACTTATAATGATTATAGCTATTATTATTAAATAAAAAAAAGTCGTTGATTATACACCAAATAAAGGCCTATAAAAATTATTATAATTAAAATAATTATATAGAATTTTCCTTCATTTCTTTCACGCGCGTACGCGCAATATTCTATTTCTCATAATTATTGTCTGTGAAATTAAGAAAATCATTTTTGGAGATTTAACATGCATTTTCTGAATAATAGTTGATGCTAAGTAAAAAGAGCGCATAAATTTGTTTCTTATGGCAACATAATAAAAGCGTGCTATATAGCAGCTAACGGACAGACTGCAAGGTTTATGACAAGTTTAGAGAAAGCCTAGGGGGATTCTTATACGTTATTTTTGTTATCTTATACTTTCGTTGAATTAAGCAAACGAATTAGTGCAAAAATACTTGTATATGTATCACTATATCCGTTAAAAATGATCAACATTGCTCGCTAACATCGATATTTTAACATATAATTAGGGAATAGCGATAAATAAAAGGTAAAATCTTATAGTTATGTCAAAAGCACCTGCCAAAAGGTTGAGGAGTAAAAAGAGTTAATTACGGACGGAACTATGAAGTTAAGTATTATACTGTTTTCATATAAACATAGCTTAAATAAGCAAAGTCAACGACGCGTTTGCGAATGCATCACGGCGGAATCATCTATTCTGATTGGAAGACTAGATTTTTGCATGGAGTAAAAAGCTTCGGAATGAAATTTTACAGCACAGACTTCACACTGGGTCAATAATAATTTAATATGGGATGACAGGCACAAAAAGCAAAAACATGCACATGTAGTATTTAAATGAGGGAAACATGAAAGCCTTTTCAAGTAGCCGAAATTAATATTAGGTCCAGTACATAGAAATGCCTCAAAAACGGGTCATTAGAAAGTACAGCAACTATCCTACTGATAATAATATATAGCTATGCGTTTCACCGTCAAAAAATACTTGGCGTATCCTGTCGTGGCTGGAAATTGTTCACAAAATTACGAATGTTTCATTAAAGCGATTTTTGATTGCACTGTCTTTGTAGTCATTATCTCTAAAGGGTGTCTGCAAACGTTATTCACTGTGAAGTTGTGAACATTGTGCCCACGCGTTTTAATTATTGCGAGCTAAAAGCAAAATTAGTAATCAGATTATTAATTAATGTGTTATAATTCTTTTATTTTCTACGCGAGGTAGGAGATCTTTTACAATTGTTAACAAATGTTCATTAACGTTAATTTCTTTTCTGGATGCTCTTCTCTTCACTTCAGATCATTGTCGTTTTTGGGTTCTTGTCTTGGTTGTCTGTTCTGTAAGGTTGAGCTTCTTAACGTTTCATATGCTTTTTACTCCGCTAGTCCACTGAAGGTTGGGGTGTTG
The DNA here is from genome assembly GCF_004324835.1 of Dendronephthya gigantea. Lineage (NCBI taxonomy): Eukaryota > Metazoa > Cnidaria > Anthozoa > Malacalcyonacea > Nephtheidae > Dendronephthya > Dendronephthya gigantea. The sequence goes on from NW_021163130.1 coordinate 492,742, forward strand.
TGCACGCCCTTTTATAGAAACGGTTGAGAGAAACTTGCAGACGTCATTAACCAGAGTGGGCTGATCCTTATCGAACCAATCAGCGTTGTAAGTTAGAAATGTTGGTCGGTCTTAGAAGCTCGTTCCAGCTCACATAACTTGTTTGTTTAAGGCGTTGACGCACTAGTCAAGTTGGTCTTCTGCTCAATCGATCAATACTTAAGAATGTTCACAACTTAAAATATTTATCATCAACAACTAGTAAAATTTACAAACAATACGTCTGTGAACAATATCTTTCAATTTAAACTATTTTCACTCTCATTTTATCGAATTGAACTCTTGATGACGTAATCTATTACATGCTTGACCGCGCAACATTTTTAACACAATTGATTGACGTAAGAACTTGAATGGCCTACAACACGCGAATTTTTTATAAAAATGCGACCATTAAGATAAGTGACGACTTATCCAGGTATTAGTTCTGAGAGGATTATAAATATTTTCACCTTATCACCTATTTAATCCCACGATATGTCATACATGAAAGGTAAAGGCGATTAGTGTTTGCTAATGGCCAAAAATTTTATTTACTCAGGCGTCTTGTGGCAAAAATCATTCACTAATCCCTGTCATGCTAAGGATATTCCTATTTTTACAGCTATTTTTATATGCATATCTCTAAACTCAATAAAGCCTTGCGTAACAATCCTCCTCACATAGAATAAGCTGTCCCCAGCTTCGAGTGAGCTATAATGAACTTAAGTGGACTAAATATAATAGTAGCTATCATAGATATTTGGGTATAATATGTTTACAAATTCCCAATTATTTCAATTTTTTGAGCTCGGCGTGGCTATCACGGACATATTACCAAATGCTTGATAACTGAGACCATACACATAGTACGTGTTGTTATTCTACGACAACACTACATAATCGATTATACGAGGTACAACTGATCTGAATATAATTTACTTATGCCTATATGTACCTCAGGGGTGATCTACAATTAAACATATCCCGTTTACTAAACGTAGCACAATATAGACGAAAACAACTGTTTACATGAAGGCAGGGCGAAACTGCTTGCCTTCCTAAACGGATGACTCCTGGGACAAGTGGTTAGAAATAGATGGGCATCGGGGAAACCCACAGTCTACACATTCGTCCTGTATAGTCATGTCCTGTAACTCAGATTGATCGTCGTTTATCTCAACGTCAATTAATGCCAGCTTCGTCAACATCAGATGATGTGTCCAGTTTTTGAAGACAGTTTCTTTGGTTACGTATGTACTGATATTGACAGAATACTGCCAAAAGTACGAGCGCACCCCAGAGTAGGGAACCACTCAAACCTCCCAAAACATCGTGAAAGAATCCGCCTGCGCCTCGGGCAGCGTGCTCAAACGCACTACCGGATGAATCTATAACGTTTCCTGTGGTTTGCCTAAGCTAGTAATGACTTTTTCATCGAGATCTCCAAGGCCTGTCAAACCTTCATGGAATTGGAGAAGGCCGGTAAATAAGTCTTGGTATAATTAGTTTTAAACGCAGTGCCATTGCGGTTGATATACCACAAAGTTCCTGAATGATCAGCAATATATGTGGCGCCCGGAATATTATCACACGGTATTGACTTAGAATGACTATAAAGTCGACGTTCGGTAAGTGAGAGATACTGAATCTGATTGTTTACATGAAGATAAACTGGAAACTTCGAATAACATGTACCGTTATAAGCCCGATTTAAAAATAAGGTGTAATTGGTTTCATCATAACATCGACTCAACAGATATGCATCGCTATTTAGGCTTATTGTGTGACCTTCTCTTCTAGAAAACCATTGGGAGCTACTGTGGGGGAAGTTTTCAATTGCCCACCGGTATATCCTAGACATTTGTTGGCGTTGGCGACATGTTTTCCCATGAACGAATCATATTTATACGTTCCTGTTCAGACAAGGCAGCTAAATGACTAACGAATAAGTTAACTTGTGTGAAAAACACGCGTGCAAGACTTCTAGTAGCCTGACCAGCCATTTTAAGGTGCACATCCCTAACGGCTATCTTTAAAACAGGGAACGGGGAATAGAGGAAGGGAACGGGGAAAGGAACGGGGAAGGGAAGGGTCGGGGAATGGTCGAGGAATGACCGAGGAAATTTTATATTGTAATGTTATGACATCGAATGGACACAAAATTTTAGAGAGTTGCAGAGTAACAAAAAAGCTGCGGGTACACGGGTACCACCCGTGAAGGTTCACTGTTGTTCACATGCCTGTACCAAAAACAAATATTCATTATGCCACTTGACTCAATGGTCATTTTGCGTTTTCAAAAACTTGGGATCCTACCGGAGGAAGGTTGAACTCTTTTTTTGACCACTCTGCTTTCTTGTGTCATTTATAAAGAGCCAAGTATAACCTTCTAGATAACATGAACATCAAAAAGTATCTACTTTCAAAATACGCGTTTGATTAGTATGTAGCAAATATTCGGACCTATGTCACAAACTATGGACTGTACTGAGTTCATTATGCAGAATCTTTTTATTTACATTTTACGGAACCCAGCCAAATTCGGTACTTAATCTTTGAATATGTTCAAACATAAAATACTGCCTGAATTCATCGGGAACGACGAGGGCACTTGCACCTGGAAAACTCGGATACCTCGCTCTGATGCATGCAGCACGTAGATGAAAGTGTACGTTTTGCGGAGTTGGTGTGAAGCGAAGTTGCCCAGTGGTATGCTCATGAAATTGTCGAATATCTCGATAGACTACAATTAGACCATCGGGAATCGATTCGGGGGGATTCTTTATGACTCCATTGCAACCATAGCAACGCGATACTAAAGTTCCGCTAGCTATGTGAGCTTGAACGATGGGCAAGCTATGATAAATTTTTCGCTTTTTTATCAACGAAGGCAATTTAAATCTAACCTGTGATGCAGTGGAAAAGTGGAAAACAGCCTTTACTCTCACGAGCCATGTGTAAAGATACAAAACATTATTCTTCGACACACGCATGAAAAGGAACTTTTCATTTTGACATAATAAGTGTGGAAATAAGCCATAACTAAAGAACGAGGCTTCCGGTCGTGGCCTTTTAACCTCGTTTTAGTCATAGAGATTATAAATAACACTAGAGGAGTCATCGAGGAGAAATTGGGGAGCGCGTTAATGGGGGGCAAATTCAAGTCCCGGATGTTCACTTATTCACGATGTCCGAGGCCAAAAAAAGTCGTTTTTAACGAGTTTTTCTCATTTCTAAAAGTTTTTTTGCCTAAAATATCGTTTCAGGATGTCTAAATTAGTAGAACCAGTTTCAAAAAGCACTGTTTTTCCTTAAAAAACCGGCAAAGCGACCTAAATAACGAATATATTTTTTTTAAAATTGTTGCTAACGTGTTGCGAAGGAGGCATTGATCTAGCCAATCAGCGCTTGGCTTAGCATCCGGGACTTGAATTTGCCCCCATTATCGCGCTCCCTTTTTTGACTGATGTTTCCGACACCAATGACTCCTCTAGTGTCACTTATAATCTCTATGGTTTTAGTGTTACAGCTTATTTCCACACTTATTTGTTAAAGTAAATTCTTTCTCATCCATGTGTTGAAAAAGGATGTTTTGCATCTCCGCACGTGGCTTGTGAGAGTAAAAAGTGAAATCCATCTCAGGTGGTTTTAAATTTAAAACGTTAATGTTGTGACGTAATTATCGAAAGGGTCTATCAGATCGCACTCAAAGTGCCTTGATCATAAATGTCAATAAATGTCTGGGAAAAGTATGTTCCCTCTATATTAGAGATTTATTACTTACTATAAAATGTGCGACGTCGTAGTGACACAGAGAATAACGTGTTAGAAAAATATATATACAGGTTATTTTTACAAAATTGATATGCTGTTGAAATTGGCAAAAATTTTTTTGTCTGCGTACGGTATGTTATGGCCATAGAAAAATAAGGTTTTCCATTACGTTTGCTTTGTATGCACTGGCACAAATGTGCTCTCACGTGGGCTATTGGAGAAGCTGCGGTCATTCAACCAGCGGTATTTCAGAGGTCCATTGTCAGTTTGGTTCAAATGACCACCAATCAAAATCATCGTAAAATTCCAACTGGCATGCATGCGCATCTTTCAAGTCATCGCGACCCAGGAGCTTTAAATTTTGAAATAAATAACTTCAAATTTTCCCTTTTGATGATTTTTTTATGTCAATTTATGAGAAACGTTTTAAGAGGAGATTTTTTAAAAATTGAGAAACTTGGGCTTAAAATACCGTCATGCTTTGCGACAAATAATTATGTAAATGATGATAAATGAAGTGCAGATGGTAAATTTGATTGCAATTCCAGAGCTCCGAAGTCTCTAACATACAAAAGATACCAAAATTTTCCTAATCGAGGAAGCCTTGCTCATGGGTTATAAGGAAGAAATTAGAATACTTTTTGAAAGTGCAGATCGAGATTTAAAACAAATTAATAAAATATGAGATCAAATTATTTATGGGTAAATTCTATTAGGCAGATGTGACAAAAAAAAACAGCTTTCATCAAAACGGCCATTTATATTTAAATTATAATGTAAACAGAAAAAGATTGACCTAAATTAAATCAATAGCCGCGGTCTAGTTAAATGATTTATATGCAATGTTTATTTCGCTCGTAAAAAGTATTTATACCACGAGTCGTATGGCATTAAAAAATATGCAGCTATAAAGCGTTGTTTACATTGTGGTTTTAAAACTTAAAACATTTTACTTCATTAGGTGGTGTTCCACTTTTCAGTTTGAGTTGGCCTTCGTTATATGTACAGCTCTCGGAAGCTTACATCCAATTGGATAATGCTTTTCTATGCTTTCTAAAGAAGATCATTCATGCGAAGAGCTGCGACATTACCCCTGTCCTCTTAATTGTGACGAGATTCGTGATCGTGATTGTTATCATCGCATTTCGCTTGCACTAGTTTGACTAAGGGATTGGCCATGCATTAATACACAAAATGCTCACCTGTTGTGGTTAGCAACGTTGTGTAAATAATATACTGTGCATAAAAGATATGAAAGGTCTGCATATCTCATATATAGCGCTGCTTATCATGTTTGCATCATGGACTTGAAATTTCTTTGCAAGAATTCATTTGATGATATGCAATCTTTCAGTTTCACATGTTAGAGAAGATTACAATGAAATATTTCTGGACGAGCACTTGTCACTCTAGCTTACCTGTAAAAAAGTTTCAAAACATTACCTGTTAATAATAATACTCAGATTATACGCTCAGCAATAGAGGAATTGAGCCAAGACGATTGGGACATATACATAAAACTTCAGTTCTTCAGGTAAATATATCTGTCCACTTTTGTAATTGTTTTATTTTAATAAAATACCCAACCATCTTTGTTACAGCTTTATTTTAATGACACGGTAATACGAAGTGAAAATAATGGCGTGATAACTGAGCCTTGAACAAGTAAAACTATTGCAGTATTTAAAAGTTTTTCAGGCTATAAACTTCTGCGATCCAGCAAAAATAAATAGTCGCTATTTTACCAAGACTGAAAAGAATACAATTCTTTCAGGTTAACATCCGAGTCAACCATGAAAATTTTAGCTTTATTACTTGAGTTTATTAAATTGAAATTAGTTTGCTGATAAAAGCGACGAAAAAATTGTTTTACATAAAATGAGGCTACCAGGCCACGACCGGAAGCCTTGTTCTCGAGTTATGACTTATTTCAACAGTGTTTTGTATCTTAACACACGGCTTGTCAGAGTAAAACTAGAAATCAATCTTATTTAAGGTGGTTCTAAATTTATAACGATAATGTTGTGACGTAATTATCGGCGAAAGGGTCCATTGGAATCAGATTTGAACACTAATCACTCATTAAGGCGGGCAGATCAGATTTAATTAGTAGTTGCGTCACATGGGTGTTAGTTACCGGTTGCCAGTTTCTTGCCCAGATTTTTGAAAACCAGAGTATTTATCATTTGCGTTATGTCTTTCAGAATTTAGACGACATTTCATTCCATCGTATCATTATTCAGCCCTGATTACCACCACCACTGGCAATAGTGATGAATCGAAAAAGGGTAAAACATGAACCAATGCCAAAGTTGCCAATTGTAAATAATGAATACGGCTGCAAAAAAACAAATGAGCGATTCTCTGTTGAATCGAAGCCAGAATATGATGGATTGATTGACCTTGAACCAGCCTTGTTTCCTGATGATGACCAGTTTAAGTTTTTGATTTCTCTACTGGGTGACTCTGAAACGAAACAGGAGTCACTTTCATCTAAAGAGTTGACTGTTTCTCAATATAAGAAGCACATTAATGTTGAGGAACTTAACAAATTGAGTGATCGTTCATGGGAAGCTACTGTTCTGTTAAAATCCATCAAACATAATCAAAAAGGTGAAGCAAAACTTGGATTCACATTTCAAGAAACACAAATCCAATTTGATCTGTACTTGACTGTATACAAAGAATTTGAGAAGCAAGCATGCCAAATGATGAAAAGTGAAAGCAGACCAAATCAAAAAGCATTTAAATGTGACAATGTGTCAGCAAAAGAAGTTGAAGGAGAAGATGGATGTCACCTTGAGAATATTGCAAGAGTTTGTTCTATAAGTGAACCAAGATCTCTTAAAGTTGAGAATAACACTTTGTCTAATGCAGTTTATTTTATTTTTCCTGCAATGTTTGATGATGATAAAATTCAGAAATGTAAAAAATTGCTCTTAAACCTTCTTGAAGCAATTTACTGTCGCAAGAAGGCTTCAGAAATGAATGCAAAACGAATGAAATGGAGAGAGAAAGCTATGGAGAGTTATGAAGCTGAATATTTTGAGCAATCATCATTCTGTAAAGGCATCAAACAGAAATATGCTAATCTAATGAAGATCTATAATGAAAAGGCATGCGAGAAAATTTTTGTATTTTTCAATGAGGAACGAGGATTGAACCATGTTGACCTTCATAGGCTGTTAGTGGTTGATGAAGAAACGCTTGCCAGGGATCAAGAAGAACTGCTGCAGGACAACCCGGAAGAAGAGGTGACCAATATTATAAAAGAACGACAAGAGCAAGGAGATGAAGCAATTAGAATGCTAAAAGCAAAGATTGAAAAATTTATGGAAAATATGGGTAAAGCTCAAAGTGAGAAGAAAACATGGCTTGAAGTTATTCTTGGTGCTGGACATCATTCAGTACGTGAACAGAAAATACGACCAAAGGTGCTGAAGTGTTTAAAGGAAAAGTACCCTGATAAAGTTTCAGATGCCAATAAAGGTTCATTGGTGATTACATTTGAAGAATATCCAAATAATGCAAGATGTTTTGGTCATTACTACTGTAAACAATGTAAGAAGGATTGGAAAAGTGGAAAATGTTATAAAAACAAATGGCAAGGTTGCAATCGGTGCTTTGATAAAAGGGGGAAATTAGTTCGATGTTTTCCAGTAATGCTGTGTCCACTAAAAATGAAGCTGAAAAGAGTTGAAAGAGCGACAAAACCAGTGGATCATCGCAAGGAACTGTGCCAAGTATGTCGTGAACATGGTTCATGTATGTAAGCAATTTGAAGGTGATGATGTAACATTAAAACCATCTGGGGCTAATTGAAACAATCTAAAATTAAGAACTTATATTATATAACCAAGGAGCAACTTGGCAGTGTCTTCTAACAACTTTGCATCAAATCATGTACACTATAACTGCCTAAAGGAGATAAAAACACTTCTCAACGTTCTGTCCTAAGGGCCCTCTCCGGAGAGAAGTATTTTTGCCTATTTTAAAGTGCCTATATCACTTGTGGGATCTTTGCGAATTTGAATAGAGCTTTAAAAATTAGTTTATTAGTTCTACAACCCTTTTTGATATAGTTAAATAATTTCGGAAATATTTACATCTAAACATGACGATTTGCCTAAATTTCCGTCGTGCTCGGGGGTCTGGGACTCAGGAACCGAGTTCTTGTCAAACATTAATATAATCAATTGTAATTTTACTTCGATCTTTCAATAACGTAAAATATTTGAGAAAACTCGTCCAGTTGCTACAGCCATCCACAACGCACCGTATCCGCATTTTTTTCTTGAAAAGCGCAAACTATATCGCCAGTGAAACTCTTCATGTTTACATTGTAAAAGACGGCGTGTTTGCAAATCATTCCTGAGTCCCAGTCCCCCCAACCGACGTATTTTCGAAAATATTTAATTATATCAAAAAAGGCTGTAGAACTTATAAACAAATTTTTCAAGCCCTATTCAAATCCGTAAAGATCCCACAAGTGATATAGGCACTTTAAGCAGTTAGTTAATATACCACATTTGATGGCTAGTTCCATGGAAAGTCCGTTTACACTTGCGGATATTCAACTATAGATGCTCGTACACATCAGAGCATTGGAAACTTATTACTCGTTCACATCTATCAAAAGAAGGAAATCGTACAAAAAATCGCAGCACTAATCGCAAGTGGAAACGGGCCTTAGTGGACCTTAATGGATACCAGTGTATGAGATCAGTGATCCAACCGAAAGGCCTGTTGACACCAGTGAGCTTGACACTTTTTCCAGGCTCCAGCAGAATACGTGATCGAGTCATTCGAGTGCATGGATAATTTACGGATGTTCAATGAAGGGGCACCCTTGTACCCAGGCGCTTTAATAGTAAAAAATATATATATATATATATATATATATATATATATATATATATATATATATATATATATATATATATAACGTTGGATTCAGTTATTGTATAAAGTGAGCTGAAAACAAGCCAGCGCGCGCCGCGCGGGGTGTTTGGGTAAATCATCCTAAACACCCCCGCTTTTTTTAGCTGACTTCTATACAATAACTGAATGCAACGTTATATATTTTAGTATTATTCATCAATGAAAAAAGAAAATCAGGCCTAGTTCATACGTCGCATTTGGATGAGGCTAAATGAGGTTTACAATCTCTTTATTTATTGTTGGAATTGCAGTCGACGCGACTAAAATGCGACGTATGAACTTGGAGGCCTCACACCGAAAATAACAACAAAAATTGCAAGTGGAAACCGAAGTGCGTTGATCTGTATCTGGCAGTAGATGGCGCATCCAGCTTTTCCCAGCCGCCCACTGTGAATCACGATCACAATCGGATTTGCTTGTCACACGACACCTTGGTTTTAAAAGTCTACTTCAAACAATATAATGCATTTAGTCTCTCAGAGGTCTATCTATCTGGGGCCGGTTGTATGAAAGCTATCTTTCAGTAATTAATTGTCAATGCGATGCGCTGTAAATTTACCAAGCGAATGATACAACCGAGTATCATGATGCACTAGTTTTTTCCAAACAATCGCACTTTTAGGCTTTTCACGGGGTCGACAATAATATTGAGAGTAGTGACAATGTGTTTGTGTTAGATGTTGTTGAATATACCTATCCTTGCCTGTTAGTCGTGCAGCATATTGAATCACGCGAAAATGGATAAAAAAATACGCGTCCTAGTTTTCAACCACTTACATGCAGCTTTATGAATCTGGGGTATAAGTCCGCCATTCTTCATGTGAATGCTGTTTCAATCTTCCGTAGCGCGTCTTACGATGAATTGCTGCATTGAAACACTCAATGTTAGAAACCGAAATTGTATGCAAGGTATGATGTTTGCTTTTGTGACCGAAAAAACTTTCAGTACACGTCATTCGTAAACGTTGGGCAATGCAGTGAAAAATACGCAGACGGGAGCTTCGTGGTGAATATTGTAGAACGTCAGCTTTGAAATATTTAACTTTGGAATCACTAAGGTGCATATCGTGTTCGCAATGTGAATAGTCAGTAAACTTGTATAATGCGGTATGATATACACGTGAACAGTCATAAAGAGGTCCAAGGTTATTTGAAGTAGCAGAGCCTATTCTGATACATGTTACTAATAATAACAGTATACCTGCAAGATTATAGCTATATGGACCTGAAAATATGTTTCGCTTGCTTCGGATTGCGCAGCTGTGTATGTCGTTGCTGATTCGATGACGGGATCTTGCAAGACAATGGATTAATGGAGGGTTGTGTTGGTTTTTGCGTTACCATGTCTGATTCTGATTCATGTCTGATTACCCACGAATTTTGTTCACTCGGAAAACCTAACCATTTGACGAGATATTGTTCCTGGCCCTTTCTCAAGCGCGTCTTCAAAACTTTCTCAATTTGATATATTTCGTCGTCGCTAACATGGTCTGGCTGATTGGGCGCGTTTAGTGTATGCGGAACTTGCGTTTTCCCCTTTATTTCTTTCGTTTCTTCATCGGAAGAGGAGTCTGATTCAATGTCTCCTTTATTTTCAAAGCAGTCCTGTGGAATTTCGTCTTCGCGCATAGTAAAATCATCCTCAAGTGGGTCATTAGGAGGCTCAATTGGGCGATCATTCGCGTCGTAAAAGAGTTTCATACGATTAACATGTACAGGTGTTGAAATAAGACGATTTGCTGAATTTCTTAACTTAAAGTTCACAGCTGATACTTTCTCTACAATACGATAGGGATCATGCCAACAATGCAATAATTTTTTTGACAACCCCTTTTGGGTCTTTGGTGTAAATACCCAGACACGCTGCCCAATTCTATAAGCATCTGGTTTAGACTTTAAATCGTAGCAGGCTTTCATTTGTTGCTGAGTTCGTTCCGTGTTTACTTTAGCTAATCGCTGCACTTCCTTTATTTGTAGGACGATACGAGCCCTATGTTCCGCAATGGACGTTGAGTAATCGGTAATCAGGCCGTATCTAGAACGATAATTGGGGGGGGGGGTGTTTACTCATATATTCAGTTGTGCCTGACGGATTTATTTTGTAAGTGCAAAAGCTCACAATGGAAATCCGTCGGGCAGAACTGATAATATGAATAGACACCCCCCAATTATCGTTCTAGTTACGGCCTTGGCGGTAATATATTGACATCTATAGGTAGATGCGGTTCACGCCCATATATAGAAGATAAAATGGGGAATCGCCAGTTGTCGCCTGTGGCGAGGTCCTATATGCAAATAGTATCGATGGTAAAAACTCATGCGAATCCTTTTGATTTGCTGATACATACATTGATAAAGACTGCGAAATAATGCTATTAAATCGTTCAACAAGCCCATCCGTTTGTGGGTAATAAGCAGTGGTGTTAAGTTTTTTGATGTCTAGACAATAACCCACACACTTCACGAATTAGTTTTGACAGAAAATTTTTACCTCTATCTGAGAGCAACGTTTTTGGTGCTCCATGTCGACAGAAATTTCGTCCACAAGCGCCACAAACATGAAATCGCTGCGGTAAATTTGCATTTACCTCAATCAAACCCATTGTTTCAGTTAAATAATTGTCCTTAAATGTTGCCGGAATGACACATTCAGAATTTGGTGGAATAACATGAGTATCAGCTGCATAAATGGTATATATATATATATATATATATATATATATATATATATAATATATATATATTATATAATATATATATATTATATCCTGAATTATCATCAATTTCAGATTCTATGTCTGCGAATGGTAATGGGTCTTTTGTTATTTCGCCTGTTTGCTCGTGGTCGATAGTCTCAGTTTTGTGCGTACAAGGCGTAGTTAACATAAACAAATTATCGCGAGCGATTTTGAGATAACCAGATTTAAAATCTATAATGCAATCAAAACGCTCAAGAAAATCCTTTCCCAAAATAGCCATATAATGAAGTTTAGGTAAAACACATGTTTTTACCATATAACTAGCGTTACCTAAGTAGAATTCCAGATTTACATCACCTAAAAACTGAACTATTTCACCACACGCGGTCTGCGCTGTTTTACATTTTTCTGATATTCCTAAAGCCAATTTCGAATTTTGTCTAATTTTCTCCCGGAAAGCTTGATTATTATAGTAATAGCGGAACCCGTATTAATGAGAATATTAGCATCAATGCCTTCGATTTTCCCAGTTGCAGTGGGGTAATACGTTTTTCGAAATCTGGGTGATCTAATGGAACAGAACGTTTTCGTGCAAAGAGAAAACAAGGTTTACCGTGATATTGACTAGATACATATGCACTCTCTTGCTGTAAAGCATTCAAGAGAGCCGGGTGGTGGGGGAGCAAGCGGAGGTAAAGCTAAAAAAAAGTAGACCTTCCTGAATTAAGGTTTGAACTTGGGTTATTTTGGTTAAAATTATTTTTTGTAGTTTGCCCTGGTTTGTAGTGTTGCAGCTGAGGTAATGAGCTTCTAGGCATATTAAAATGTGTTCGGCTTTGTGAGAAATTTGAACGATCAGGGGTCCATGCATTAAACGTGGCATATCGCTGAAATTCGTGTAGCCATTCATTGTAACCTTCCGTCGGGGAGCGCAAAAAACTGGAGGTGAATGGCCACTAGCCCTGGGAGGCGCCCCTGCAATTTGATTTTGTTGTTCATGTAGTCTGTCAGTCATTTCTTGTAGTAATTCAAGAAGACCCTGTGGTAGGGCTTGGGCTTCCTCTTCCATTATTGGGTCCCTGGGGAAAGCAGGAAATTCTGTTTCTGAGTAAGCCAATGAAGAGAAAGATGTATCGGAGTCTGAAAGACAAGAAGGCTCGTTTCCACCCCGAGATGTAGCTACAATTTCGTGTACACCAACGCGTAAGGTCCAACCCTAGAGAACCTTTAATATGAGAACGCATTCGCCTAGCGATTGGTTCGTTGTTTTCAGAACTAGACTCTGCTACGCTCATTAACCTATTCGACTCTCTATTAAGCGCAAAACATATAATCATATATAAGCATTCTTAATGATATAGATAACTAGATACAGAATTACGTTAATATGCAAGAAATAATATAAAGTATGTAAATTGATCGATTTAGTCAATATGCCAACTTACGACCAGTTTAGCACGGTCAACAATTCATCGTCAGATTCTTTTCGTAGCAAGCTGGAACACAACGGTATTTTGGCTCACAGTAGCGGGTCTTGGGGGCTGCGAGTCGCAATTTTTGCATGTATTGGTCGAATTCCAAAGCTATCGAGCTCTCGGTTTGGGTCGCCGCGTCTTTCGTTGTCGTTGCTGGCGTTTGGGTGGTTGTTACTGGCGTCGACGTCGTTTCAGTAGACGTTGGTACGAACACTACAGGAATATACTGAACGTACGGTTCCTGCGCGTTGTTCATAAGGCCGTTCCTCCACTTGGAACAGGAAAGTCTTTTACTGCACTAATCTTATCCGGATCTGGCTGAATTCCTTCTCGCAAAACTATGTGGCCCAAATATCTAACTTTAGGAAATGGAAAATGGCATTTAGTAGACTTAAGTTTAATGCTTGCTTGTCTGAGGCGCGAAAATACCAAATTCAAATGTTGTAAATGTTCCTGAAAGGAACGGGAGGATACAATTATGTCATCGATGTATATTACACATATTCTCAAATTTAATCCGCGTAAAACATTTTTCATCAATCCCTGAAACGTAGATGGTGCGTTACATAATACGAAAGGAAGTACATTGAATTGATATAGGCCGTCAAAAGTGGTGAATGCTGTTAGTTCTTTGGACGATTCGTCCATTTATACCTGCCAATATCCAGAAAACAAATCTAAGGTGGTAAAGAATTGTGTTTGGCCTAATAAGTCCAAAGATTCTTGAATATGTGGTAAAGGGTAAGAGTTCTTTTTTGTTACTGCCAGGGGCGCCGTGTGTGTGCTAATGTAGGGGTGGCCAGAGGCAACATTATTCCGACCAGCACGTTTTTTTTCCGACATCGTTATAAGAAAAAAGTAACGAATATTGATAAAACTGACAGGGGGTTTTGGGCAAGGACGCGCATGCATTTGCTATGACAAAGATCACGAGCTACGTCTACTAATTTAAATTGACGCTTCATGCACAATGAATATGACAGAAAAATATTCACGTTTTACATACGCTTTTCAATTGGGTAGTTGAATAATTTTTGATACAATTAACTGTTTGTGGGAAAACTGTATTACAGAGATTTCTAATCTACGTGCATTAACAAATAACGAGATACGTTATTTCAGGATACTCTATTATAGCTTTGTAATCTTAGTGGATGAGCATACAGCGTATTCTAAACGCAACATTTGTTTATAACCAAAATATAAACATATTCGCAATTGCTTCAATCCTCTTATCAGTTTAGTTCTTCCGCTGTACTATCGTGGTACCTTATCTTTGTATAAACTTCAGGAAGCATTTGACTAAAAGTACTAACTTGAAAAGGATTTGCTGTAGCTCCAGCATTCTGATACGGAACACGCTGGTGTTTCTTTAGACGGTCACCATATAATGCAATAAACTGTATAAACTCACTGAACAATAAATGCGGTCGAAGATACATCGCTATTCATGATTTTATCGCGCCAATCTCCGACATTTCGAAAATTACATCTCTTGCGTAATGTTATATTAATAGAAAATATGTTTATCGGAAACCGGAAACGTTCGGAAGAAACAGCTAGTTTAGCCTGCGCGATAACAGTATAATAAAAAATTGGGGTAGTGTCGTACCGTATAATATTAGAAATAACCGCGTCTATTTTCTGATAGTTCAAATACTTTTGGGTTGTTCAGCATAACACAGCCACAAATGCAAAAATGGATTAGTCTCTGTTATGATTGATATACTCCGACAACATGCAATGTTCGTAAATTTCCGACAGGTTTTAATCCTGGGGGGGGCAAGGCCCCCCTGGCCCCCCCGGCCACGGCGCCCCTGCACTTTAGTAAAAATATTATTGAAGGTCG